>NC_142607.1:45816787-46181787 GCF_041222555.1 Hakea prostrata | reverse complement strand
GGTACTCTCTTTCCACCTTGTGTTCTGCTCCAAGGGGTCAATCATAAACATTCAATGTAAAACCCAAAATATCACCCACCTAGGTCAAACCTGGACTTTGCAACCAAGCAACCCCTAGGTAAGGCTACCGTGTTGACATGAGACCTCTGACGTTGAATGAAGTGCACAGGTAGGGACCCTGTTTACAATAAAATCTCTGCTATTAAAACAGCTGATTTCTAGTGATGAGAGATCGGGGAGACTAAGCAGTAAAAGATTGCCTGTATTGAGCATTGTTGAAAACACAATTACCCCTCTTGGGAAAAGAGAAAAAGGAGACGCAAGACATCAGATTGTTAATTCATCCAGTTTCAAGAGTTATGTTTTAATTTATTTTTTCACCTTTGCTAGCTTACCAGCTTTTCTGAATCATCTGGAGTCCAACCGTCTCTCCTTGAGATATCAGGCCCTTCATGATCTCTCAATCCGACGTTCATATCCTCCCACATGTACTCCTCTTCTTCAGAGTTCTTCCAATTCTTAGCTCTGCCACTTCTGTTTGCAGTATTCGGAACTGGCTGGGGCGGAGCAACAGCTTGAATAGATCTAGGTGCTTGGTAGTTTGAAAACCCATGCCGTGCATCCAATCCATTGCTTAGACCAACACCTGAGTCGGAACTGTTTCTGGCTCCATACAAACTTCTGTCGGCTCCTCTCTCAGTATGCCTGTCGATGCCACTTTCTGCTTCCATGTCTGGGGGCCTTGAAATATCAGAACCATATTCAAAATCTACATAAGCTACACTAGAATTCTTCTCATGAACAGGCTCTCTCACTGCTTCTCTTTGGGGACGCTGAGAGTTCTGCAAAAAAGAATTCAAATTATGGTCCAGTTAACATATATAAAGAAGATATTTGGAAAATAAAAATATGCACATAATGAAACATCAACTACCTCCAAACAGGAAGTTCTGTCAAACAAACATTGAATTTTTTAACCAGCCTAGCTGCATTCTCATCAGAGGTAATGACAGTAGCAGCATCATGTAAATTTAGGCTCAGACTCATTAAAAATGCCAGGTAAAAAACTACTAATCGGTTTTTCTGGCATCTAAAATTTTCAAAAAAAATAAAAAAATAAAAAGAAAAATATCAAAGCAAAAAATAATCAGAAAATGTTGAGATGAAGTATGAGATTTCTCAATTTTAACTTAGACATTGTTTTATCATATTCATCAACTAACCCTAGCCTATTTCTTTCATATTTGATAGTCAAGTTGTACGAAGGGCGATGAAGACAGGATTTTATCCCAGTCTGGAGAGAAAACCAACTCTATTATTGATTGTATCCCAAAAGTTTTGACCCACAACCTGCAAAGTGAGTCAGATCAGTCATTAAACCAGGTATCTGGGTACCTATACAGCCTGATGAACGGAGAAGGGGAATGTGTATGTAAGAGAAAAAGTGAGACAGAGAGGATACTTAATTCAAAAAGTAAAGCATTCTGGAACTCCTCGAATATGGTTAAACAGTGAAAATACAACTCCTATCATGGTCTTGGACATAGGCTTCAAAGTACAAACCAGTTAAATAGGGTAGCAAATGGACAATGGTGCCAAAAGACATTAGTGTATGACAAATGGCTAAAAGTACACAATGCATTTCCCTAGACTCACTCAAGCAGTAAGTTCAAACAATTTGAACCATGACAGTGTAAGAAAGAGAGAAAAACAACAAATCCTTATTTAATAGTTGTCTGCCAACTCAAACGTTTGAGGGTTGGGCAGTTTAGGTAGAAGCCTCCAGGCAATCTTTGATTCAGAGTCAAGATGTGTTTCCCTCACAAAAGAAAAAAGCTACAAACAAATGTTAGAGCAGCAAAGCTGCAGTCAAGTCCTACAATCCAATCTATAAAGAAACCTTTTGACCAAACAGTTAAGAGACCAGGACCAGACTTCCATCACTCAAAAAGACAATGCTGCTTGAACGGTTACGTAGTGATAAACAGTAATATTCACAAAACCCAAGAAAAGGAAGAGAGATGATGGAGTTCCACCACCAGACACCAACAAGAACTTGCTACTCAAAACTTCACTCTCCTATGTTCTAGGTAACAAATCCCATCCAAAATCATTAAGAAGTAAAACAAAAACAACATGAAGTGATATCAAATGTTTGGACTGTCTCTAGTCCAGCCCTCATGCTCTCCTGGAATTCCGAGGCCCACTAAACATGAGAAGATTCCAGCTTAATAAATGTTGTCTCAAAGACCCATTCACAGGCACAAATGTAGGATATTGGTTCCAAGCTATTTTAAGCTAGCTAATTTGAATTAGTTTCTTAATCTGAGATCCTTTTAATTTTCTTTTTATATATGATTTAATTCCCCATTGTTAGAGACATTAAAACTTATGAATTGGAATTGTGTTTGTAAAGAGCCTGTGTGGCAAGTGTGCACATGTTTTCTCTTTTTATGCATTCTCTCCCCCTTCTTATACCATTCTATTTATAAAAACCATTGCATATCAACCCAAAGGTTTGAACCAAAAACCCAGAGGGCATCAAAGGCTCAACATGTATAGAAACTAACTAACAGGGGAACAGAAATAGTGAAGGAAAGAAGAAAACAAGGGGGGAACCTGAGAAGAAATCAAAGCTACAGGGGAAGAAGGAAAAGAAAGCCCATCAGAAGGCACTGCACAAACTCAGGCCAAAACCAGGCGACGGCCCTGGAAAATAAAACAAGATGAAACCCCTTGACCAAAATTTTTATATGATGTTTAGTCCATCTCAGTCAAAATTGGTCCATCTCGCCTTCTCAAACCAAGATGGACCATTTTGGTCCATTTCATACACAAAAGGGGCTGGTTTTGACAACATCTGCAAGTATCATAGGTCTCATCTCGATACCGCCTCTCTGGTTTAAAATTTTTCAGCCACTTTTTTGGTTTTTTGGCCTTTATTCTCATTTCCCCTCAAATCACTGCACTACTTGGTCAACAACATCTTCCTTGCTGGTTCTTTGGGGATCAAACACACCTTAAAGTTGGGTATGTATATTCATCCCAAATTTTTTGTCTTGATTGTTAATGGCTTAAAACATGTTAGTCTTCAAAGTTCAAATCAAGACATGTTCAGTTTAGGAGCATGACGCATGAATGTGTGTTGTTATTTTTTTTTTGAAGTGCCAGTATTTTTTTAATTTTCTGGTTTTAAACATTAGTTTCCATATTATGTAATTTGAAAAAAAAACAAAAAACCAATTATTTTCTGTTTTCTACTTAAAAATGGTGGAATATTAGTACAAGTATGTATGTAAATATTTGTGTGGTTTATAATGATGATGTTTATGTTTTTTGATTAAATTAAGTGCTAGAAAAGTAATTTTAAGATGCCAAATGAAAGGATTCTATTTGATTAACATCATGTTTAACATTCAATTTGCCTGTAAGAAACATTTATAATTCTTTGTATTTGTCAAAATGAGCATATACGTTACTCAACCGGTAGCATACAAAAGACAGTATTTTTCATTGATTTTCTATGCAAAATATAGGTGTTATTTATGCTTTAAATAGGGTGTATCCAAAAACCCAAGTCAAAAACCCATTAAAATAAGGCTGAAACAGGTCACCAAAATTTCCTGGAAGAAATACCAAGTTTAGGTCAAGATGGCTGAAATATTTCCACCATCTTGGTTTCGAGGCTGGCCAAAACCAGCCTTGGAGCCAAGATTTTGAGCCTTGTAAGAAACTTAAAAAGATGCAGCAAAAAAAAAAAAAGGAGAGAGAGGGAGGGGGAGTTGCACAAGCATAAGAATCTTAATTCATCACATTCCATACACAATAGACTGATTATAAGCCTTTAAATAAGAAATGTTCTAGTCCCTTAAATTGGGGCTAAACTAATGTGGTCCCTATTAGCCTATAAATTATGTTTGGGTCCCCTCAAACTATACTGTTCCAAAGGTGTCAATGTCAGAAGAGAAAATGACCATAATACCCTCAACTAAAATAAAGGAAATGGAATTACCGATATACTCTTACGTATACCATTAAAAATTACAATTATACCCCTATTCTCAAAGAACCATCCAGGCCATCACTGCCCCACCACCGGAAACCACCCACCACAATATAATTTGAAAAAGAACTCAACCTTGGTTGTATTCAAAGAAAAAAGACTACCATTTCTTCATTTATTAACTCCTTCCCCATTTCCAAATTACAGATCACAGATGGAAGGTGATGTGAAAAAGAGAAACCAAAACATGTAACAGTGCTTCTTAACTCCTCTTGCCTTCTATCAGATTTACCATTCCAATAACATCCTGAGATTATCTCAAAAGCCCCCTAGAGTTTCTTTTTTGACGACAAAACTAACTCCAGAGAGCTGGTTCTACTACCAGTTACAATTGTGGTTTTGTCCGAAATCATGGATTTCTGGTAACTATGTTTTTTTTTCTTTCTGTGTTTTAGTTCAAACTTACAAATTCTTATACGAAGAGATCAAGACTCTCATTATTGATTCAGTTATTCCTTTGTGCTTTGGATTCTTTATTTCTTCATCCACACCTGACCAAGTTTCTTGATTCATCCCAGTTCACATTAGAAAACCCCCCCATCAATGATTACTGATAGGCGGGATTCGTTTTTCTACACCCGTTTCCCCAGTGGTTTTTTATCCATCGTGGGTGGTTTCCGGCAGTGAGGTGGCAGTGGATGATTTCTGGCAAGGTGAAGGAAGAAAATGAGTGAAAGGGGGGGGGGTCCCTTCACCCACCTGTATGGTTCTTTGAGAATAGGGTATGGGGGTAAAATTGTAATTCTAGGTTTACGGTTCAACCATGAAAACAGGGTTTAAATTAGGGGGCTATTGAGTCGTTTTAACAAGGAGTAATTTGGTCATATTTTGAATTTAATTTGAATCTTAATAAAGGTTCCAAATGGACTTTGACGGATGGGGACCCAAAAGTAATTTATGAGCTAATGGGGACCACACATTAGTTTAGCCCCAATTTAAGGGACTGAAACGTAAAATTTTCTTTAAATAACAAAAGAGATATACTTCAATGAAGGACTCTTAAAGGTTTAAACAAAACTAAAACTACCCTGAAATATCCTAGTCAAATTAAAAAAAAAATCTTTCACATAATCATCCCAATTAAATAACTAATAAGTTCTCAAATATCTAATAAATTTTTGCGCACAACATTGTTCACACTTTCCCCACAGGTCTTCAGTCCTGATCACAAGCTGGCTGACTGAGGGCCCACACAATCAGTTGTTCTGTACCACAAATTAGGAAACCATGGTGGAAATTATCTTTCTCTAAATAAGGTATCTCAATGGCAACTACATCCCCCTAGTATAGGTCAGTTGGGCCTGAAGTTAAGCCAGCGTAGCTGTTTGATGGCTAAATTAAGTCACTACTGCCATTATCTCAAAAAACTCAAGATTTGTGGAATGAATTCCATGTTTTTGTGGAGAGAAATCTTTATCCCAATAATTCCTACTTCAAAATATTAAGAACCTGCATCTTCATATGCAGATTTAAAGCTAAAACTCTAAACAACCATGTGAAAGGCTCATGAAGAAGAATACCATGAAATTTGGGTTTTAAAACCTTAACCACCTAAACAAGATCAATGGTAATATGGAACTAAGATATGTCTTTAATTGATTCACCAGTCACAGTAAGATACTGATAAGCACCCGCTAATCCAATATGAAAATTAATACCAAAACCAAGAAATTAACAAAGATAATCTGGTTTTAATGGTGCCTGTCACCCCCAAAGCATACAATGCTGCCCCTCAGCCATAGGCTGCACAAAACCGCCCACATAGACATCCGATAACCTTTTCTCACACCTTCCCCCCATTTATAACCCTCTAGCCAAGTTTAACTGTCTCTCTCCTCCACATGGCATTATCCTAGGGTCCTAACAGACGCTGATGTAAACATAGGGTTAGGGTAAGCTTCCAGGATTGACAGTTAGGGTTACAGGCTTACAGCAACTAACTAGGGTTTCTTGAGGTTTCAGCTAGGGTTTCAAAAGTGGCTATGCTGCTGGTTTTGTAGGTTTTAGGTGCTGTTATGGTAATCTGTACTCTGTAAGATAGGACAGAATTGGAAAGGTGGGAAGAGAGTTTGGTTGGTTTTTGAAAATTCTGGAAAATTCAAAATTCTGCAACTTCTCTGCGAGGAAGATGAAGAGCAGAAAATTTTCAATTCCAAAACTAGGGCTGTTATGGTGAAATTGAGATTAACATCTTAGATCTATAGGTAAGAAAGACTCTATTAGAGGTAGAATGGTCTTAAACTGACTCAGGAATGGGGTAATCCTATTAGTGATAGGATATGCAGGCCGTGCAACAGAGGAAGGGGAAGGGAGGGCTTCGGGTGCTAGGGGAAGGGGCTGGAACCTGCTAGGACAGTAGGAGAAGGGGAAGGTGTGATTTGCGATGGGATTAGGTCTGCTCTAAAGGTCTGAAACTAAGGGGGAAGTGCTGCAAAAGGTGCAGACAGATCTGGTGAAGCTTAGGGTTTTGGAAAGGGGTTTCTTACTTCTGATTGAAGACTTGCAGAAATTCTGTGTTGAATGCTTGAATCAGTGAATGAGCTTGAAGGTTAAAGAATAGACTTCGTGAGTCAATTTCTCAAATTCTGGTTTCATTCAATAATCAAGACTGACAATTACAAGAAAGACTCAAGCTATTTACAGCTACTCAAACCCAACTAAAAGACTCTTTCCTAATTTAAAACAATCTAGCAATAAGACTTCCGAAAGGAAATAACTCTTTCCTAGTTAAGGCAAGTTAAGGCACCTCAAAATAGGACTCCTTAATAGGAAAAATCTTAACTCTGGGGCAAACTGACATTTACCATATTTGGACTCTAAAATCAACGCAAAATCCTTATGCTTACGACAAGGTTTCCTTGAAATTAGGAGGCACCTCAAAATAGGACCCCATAGGAAATATCTTGACTCTTAAGCAAACTGACACTTACCATATTTGGACTCTAAAACCAACTCAAACTCCTTAAGATAATGTTTCCTTGAAATGAGGAATCTCATCCTAACCGACTAACAACTCTACTTAATAATCAATTACCAATAAGAACTCAACCTTTAAGACTCTAAATTAGGAAATAAAACTGACTAAACTAATTAGACTGGACTTGGTCACCATTAATACTCGATCCAGGGGTAGGAAATGAACAATCTACCCCTGGGATGGATTTGGTTCCTCTTTGTTGGGCCCTAGCTCACTGGTGGACTTGGACCCTAATTACGGGCTGGCCAGGACTAGATACATCAGATGCCCTTTTTACCCCAGTGGACTTGACACCTAAAATCCAGGAATCACAGCCTGAGAGCCCCATGAGAAAGAAAATATGTCAAATTTGATATTCAAAAAAAGTCGGTATTGGATCACATTGGCCGATCCAACCAAGTTGACCAATCCAAGGAACAACCTGGGACAAACTCGATAGTACGGTCACATCTTGGGATTAGTCTGATCGGGACAATATCAACCATCTGATCTGAGATTACGAATCAGGAGTTTGATTTCAACTGAGAAAAAAGAAGAAAATGGCAAGACCAATTATCAAGGAGCTCCCTATTCGAGCACAAACTTGTCTCGCTGTCAAATCCGTCTCCTTGAACATGGGTAGCTACCATGAGAAGTATTATTGGAAAAGAACAAAAACAATAGCCTGGTAGAAAAAAAAAGTATGTGCTTGGTAACATTTCCACTACCACCTCTAGTGTAAAACCAATTTTACATGTTTCAGTGCAGGACCACTCTTTGTTTGGAAATTGGCATTGATAAATCCATCCTCAAAATATTTCCCAATTGAGTCCACAATCTGAAAAATCTAGTTTTCAAGCAAGGATGGGGTGGGGATTCACAAGCAAAGGTGTGGGGGAGGCTTGGTGCCTTGGTCTCAAGAGACCTTCACCATGTTTCCATTCCCCCAACAAACATATCTTACATGTTCAGTAAAAGGCGTTCTTCAGACCACTTTTTCTCACCAATTCGCTCTTTAAGAACAAAAGAACAAACCACTTTAACAAACACTTACCACCCTTTCTTCTGTCCACCCAAGCACCAAAAAATGCCCAAACTGTTCCCCAAGACCGTTACCAAAGGCGTCCAACGTCCCCCCCCCCTCTCAAACACCACAACCTAAAGGGGGAAAATCTCTTTCTTCAGAAAACCAAAAACATTCAAAACTCTGTTTCACCATTATGCAATATAGGGGGTGAAACGCTAGAAACCTAATCCAGCTCTCGACTGCCGTACCGTACTCCACCAAAGTGATGCCGTCTCATGCATTAATCTTATATGTATGTAAGCATTTATGTTGACATAAAATTTTTAAAAACGAGGGTAAGGCAGGGTACACCACACCCAGACCCTACTAAATAGGAGAACATTATGCACTGGGTACAACTTCAGTACGCACATTCACTTTTGTCTCATTTGGATCAACAGTAGACATATTCATGAACCAAGTACACCACAACAGGATCAACTTTTCATTAAAAAAAAAAAAAAGAATGCATCATGAATAGACCTGGAAACCTATGAAAGTACCCTGTAACGGTACTAGTTCCAAATAATACAGGGCAATCAACCACCGTGAAAACAGATAAGCATGAGGATATATATAATTTGAAAAGAAAGAAACATAGCCAAAGATCTAAAAGTTCCTCAGCTCACCTTGTTTGACTGTTGCAGGCGCTGCCTTGCCTCTAAATACTTGGGATTCACATGAATGCTATGTGGGGGGCGCGGTGATTGTGAGTCAGGCCTGGATTCTGTTAAGCCAGAAGATGAGCCATTGACAGCAGGTTGGAAACCAAGTTCTTTCTCTATTTTCTGGAGAGTTGAGGGAGGAAATACACCCTTCCAAGTCCCAAAAAGATGACGCATACCAGAATGAATTGAAGAATCAACCTGTCTATAGGCCTTGCAGAATACCTATAGAAATAAAAGGGGGGGCGGGGGAGAAGCAACATAAAATCACTTAATTGGAGCTTTAGTCATAATCTCAGCTAGCTAACCATTGAGGGTTCATTTTGATAACCAATGCTCAATAATTCACATGGATATTGGAACACCATAAAATCAGAAAACCACTTTGGAAAAATTATATAATGGTAAGAGGATAAAAACTGCTAGGTGTTGATACTTCAAGACAATAGACATTGCTGAAAAATATTGGCTGATTTCTTCAGCCAGAAAAGGGAAAATGTTCCATCAGTTAAAAGCTAAAACTTCAATGTAGGGCACATTAAGCCAATAAGCTCACAAAATCCATGGCCAGCACAAATTATTTGATACTTCCTTTAGAAAATACACAAAAAATGCAAATCACTTGTAAAAAAATTGATCCACAAACCATGATAAATTACAGGTAGAGTGAAGAATCCAACCTCAGGTAGTCTGGCAGCGAAGTGTTTGATGTAATCTCTCCCAATGTTCTTTACAATACTGTCTAAAAGGTAAAGAGATGGTAGCTTTTGTTCACTGGGTACCTGCAAAATTGTATAACCAGAGGATGAAATGGGAAATCAGCAAACTTCTTATGCCATCTAGCACGACAATATATTCATAATAATAGATTTCATGAACAGGATCATAAAGTAATATTCTTAAGAAAAAGAAAACAGACTATTTAGTCATTTAGTGTTTCACAGCCTCTAAACAATGGCAATATGAAAAACCATGAAGACAAATATAATGCTTACGCCACATTTTTTGACATTGAGAAAAGTACTATGGTCTAAAAACCTATTTATCACAGATTTTACTTTTGATAGTTGTATTGAGCATGCAAGGTGTAGCAACAAGTTATGGAAACAAGAATAGAATCATGTTAGGAGTCCAAGTCCATATTTATTTTGTTCTTTGGGTCCTTCTTTGTTAAGTCATGAACGAGTCCTATTCTAGCTAGGAGTCCTAATTAGAGAGGGATTTTGGCCATTTTGGGCACCCCTAGTCCAACCCAATTTGATCTAGCCACAATCAGAATCCTGTTAGGAGTCCAAGTCTATCTATATTTTGTTATTTGAGTCCTTTGTTAAGTTATTAAAGAGTCCTAGTCTAGCTAGGAATCCTAACTAGAGAGAGATTCCTCTAGTAGTAGCCCAAATTCTATTGCGAAACTAGTTCTAGTTTTGTTTTGAAGTTTGGTTTTGTTTAGGTCATGTTACTGAACAGTCCCAGTCAGGTTAGAAGTCCCTATTAGAGAGGGATTCCCTTAGTTCTAATCCAATTTCTACAAGAAGTCTACTCCTACTCTTGTTTTGTAATTTAGATCATCCTAGGATGAGATATGTGAGCGTCCTTAGTAAAGTGGGAGTCCCAGGTACAGTAGAAGTCCTTTTTTGTTAGGGTTCCTTAGTTGGAGTCATGTCTTAAAAGCAACTCCTTCTTAAATTAGAAGTCATAGTTTGTTTGCTTTCTGATTTGAGTCCAAATAGAAACCTAGTTTGAGTCAACTTCTAATGTTGAGTCTATTATGAGTCCATTCATGTAAGGCTATAAATATAGCCCCTAGCTTGTAAAGAGGACAGTTTTGAATATTGAATGAACATTGATTGAAGGAGATATTGAGTGGAGTCATGGGTTTTGTCGGGAGGAAACCTGCAGCAGCTTTGGCATTCTAATTTCCTAAAATTCAGCAACCTTCTTTCATCTTCAACAGCTAAGTAGACACCCCCACCCTGCCCTTACCTTTTCCTTTCTCTTTCTCCATCGCAACCCTTCTCTAAACCCCTCCACAATCCGTACAGCATCCTTTCTTCTTCCCCAGAATCCCAGGTCCAAGGCAACCACTCCCCCCTCTCCCACAACATCCCAACCCCTTTAGGAAACAACTTCCCCCTTCCTCCCCAAGCTTTCAAACCCAACCTTAGGCCCAACCATCCCCTTGGACCTTAAAAGGACTGACTTCCTTCTTTTCCCCTAAACCCTAAAACCCAAACCCTTTTCTTCTTTTTAAAAAGAATTCCAGAATTTTTCTGGATTTTTCTGACTTTTCCAAAGGCCTAAAATTCTAGATATACAGCAATCTACCAATTTGAACTGTCCCAAACTTTAGGAATCTCATTCCCCAATTCCTAGTGACCTTTCCTCTCAATTTCAGCCCTATCGGACCAACCAAATGCTAGTCTAAAGACTCTAAACCGTTATAACTTTGCTGCCTTTAATTCTCAAAACCCTAATCCTCTTTTACTCGTATCTTTCAAACCCTTCATCTAAAACATACTCCTTTTTAGAGTCATCATCCTCTACCCTCCTTTACCTTCGACCTTAACCCCAGCCCTAGCCATCCCCTAGAAACCCTAATTCTCGGCAAACCCTAATTTTCCTAAAGCTTCAGTTCTGAATTTAGAATTACAGCAAGGTTCAGGATTGAAATTCAATCAACCCTAGCTCCAAGCCATAACCGAGCCTAGCTTGCTCCATCCCATACCCTAGAACCACCCTATTCAGCCTTAATCCCATAACCACAGGGTTTTAGAACCTAACTTCACTGCTGGTTCACTTGAATTAATCCTGAAGACAAAGCCTAGATTTGGGGTTAACATCACCCCCTCTGCAAAGGCAGGGGTTAGACTGTGCACATTCTTACCCTGCCCTGACCCTCAGAGACAAGAGTCTCATGCAAAGTGTATTTACCACCTTTCTTAAGGAGTCAGATTTTACTTGTATGTAAGTAGTTGCCTGTTCAGATAGAATAATTGCAAGCAATATTTTTGAAGTATTTCTCAAAAATTGCCATCCTCCTTCCTCATACTTCCTCTCACTTCTCCCACCTCAATGCTTCACTTCAATTTTCAGTTCTCTTACTTGGATTTCCCTTTCTGTGGTACTCAGTTTTCCCCACTTTTTCTTGAAAGGACCCATATTTAGATAGGATAAGCTTGAGTTGTTGTAAATTGTCATTATTATCTTCATATATCAAAATTTGTTAATGCCGTTTCATGGTGCAATAGGATGGAACTCCAAACATTCTGAGGTGGATTCCTTAGTGGAAAGCAAATTTTGTAAATGTATGAAGTGGATTCTTACCCTATCACATCTTCTATCTTGTAGTTCAAATTAGCTCAATTTCCATGTATGTTTTCCACTTCTTTTCTGAAACAGAATCACCCCAGTCTCAAGCTATGTTCAACTTAAAACAAGTGGCTGAAACTTGTTCCTCATTAAGTTTCTACTCTAAACTTGAGATGAGCATCTAAAATGTAAGTTCTAGTTTGTGGACTGCTAACAGCATTCTTAGTGGTGTTAAGGTCATGCATACGCATGCACATCTACCCATTGGATCCCGTGAACTGTGTCAAACTTTTTTCTACTAGGAAGGCTGCTCAGCTAGGGCATTAGACTAATCTGGTTTCCCTGTTTTATCATATCAGGTTTCTGCCTAATCTATCCTGCTCACTTTTTCATAATCCTGGTTCAGGGCTACAGAATCTCTGTTTTTAAACCATTCTCACAATGCAAAAATAATTGGAGTTCTAGCATGAACCCTGCATTAAATGTTCAACAAATCCTGTTGCATCAAGAATCACAAAAGATGACTAAATTTCATAACTAATGATGTCAAAGAAAAGTTGAAGTTGCCACTCAGACATAATACACTTGACATTGGTGAGGAAGTCGAAAGGGGACTTGTGCAGTCGCAGAATCTTAATCACTTAAACAAAGCTATTCTGAAAGGAAGTAGGGCCACAAGATGTCCAAGTTGAATCTCCAAACCATACAAATTCCACACAATAATTGGAAACATAAGTGAGGCTCGATGATATCCATGTTAAGCAACTAGAATAGGAAATATCACTTTACTCATTGTACCAACTGGGGCAGTGCGACCCTAGTGACAAGCAGACAGCCAGACAATAAAGAGTCCCATGAAGACTAGAGAACAGAGAATCATGACAACCAGATACTGGGTAAGCTTCCAAGTGTTGATGTTATCTGAGGATGTGCCAACTTCAATGTAAATTCCCAAAGAGCAGTCGCATAGCTCACCAAGAAAATAATTTATACATTTTAAACCTCAAGGAATTGCTAATCACATTAATGCCAGAGACAGGAACTTGCTGTAAAGCACACCAGCAATGGTAACACTCAAGCAGATACCAGATTCGGGCTATCATAGCTAGCCAAAAACTAGGAAATAAGGAAACTTTCTTCGTTAAAATTAACATGCTCTTGAGTTGTTTTCCTCCGAATGGACCGAAATTAGTATGGAACTGCATTAATCCATTGCTTTGGATACTAGTTACAAACACATATTTTAAGCAAAGATTGTGCAAAAAGAATTTCTTCTCTCGTTTTTCTTCCCTTTTTCTTCGATATCGTTTACAACTCAACCTCGCCGTGAAACACAACCAGAAGACAATTTCACATTCAATACATAAACAGCTACAGTCGATACAGTAAGCAAGAACGGCATAAACCAGTTCACCTCAAGAATATTTGCACAGACAACGGCAGCGATCCCCTTGGCAGCATGTTGGTTCTCCCCCGCGATAATAGTGAGGTTAGTGATGATGGGCTTTGAATTGAAAGTCAGTTCCGCAAGAGCTGTCTTATACTGACTGACAAGTTCTTGATGATGCTGCTGCGGCTGATAAGCTCCTCGTATAGACTCATCTCTCTCCACATTCCTGTCCCTGTCGTTCGTTCTAAACCTCGAAAGTAGCGGTCCACTCCCAACAGCAGAAACTCTTTGCGGAAAAGCTCGATCACGATCGACAACGCTGTTCAAACTACGATCTCGTTCGGTTTCCTCTGAAAGTCTGGGTTTCTTTATTCCTGAATCCCTCACCCTATCCATGGATCTACGAGAACCCTCCATCTCCATCTCCAAAACACCACCCCAAAGAGTGGGGAGAAGGGGGAATCACAAAAACCCTAAATTCCTTTGCTTTACAAGAATATATAATTTAAAAGGAAGAAGAAAACTGAAACTAATACAAAAAGATCGAAACTTTAAACCTACAGTTAATCGGTGACGGATTTTAGGAATCCGAAACCCTAGAATCCCTGGTTGCAATAGATTACATGGAGTCAACAAGCATTGTTCTCCATAAAGGAGCATTTGGGCCTCGAAAGAGCAATTGAGCTCCGTAATTTGGAAAACAGAGGAGGAAAGACAGCTTTGCAGGCGAGACTCGTTTGCTCCATTGAATCTGAGAGGGAACGAAGGGCAGACCCAAACGAGTTTGTTCCATCACTCTCCCTCTTTATATTTCGTTTTCTTTCTTTATCCACGCCATAAAGAGAGGGTGTCTGAGAGAAATCGAGATCCGAGGGTCGCCTGTCAATATTCGACAATTAATTATGTGAATTTACGTATTTACCCCTATTAGCAGATGTGTTTTTTTGTACAAGTGCTTTTCTTAATACTTAAAATGAAATGTTGGCCGCAATCGTCGAACCACAACCTCTCCATTGAGAAATATAGATCTTTACCACTCAATCAACCCTGCATTGGATGTGTTAGCGTCTTTTATTTGGGTCTTGCTTGGGCCTTGAACATTTAATGTGCAGGACCATCAAGCCACACACTATGGGCCGTCAGATCAAAAATTGATCTCGACGATTGAAATTCAACAGTTGATGTTGGGGTAATTGTATTACAAATTCTTCAAACATACAAAAATGAAATTGCAATGCAATTGAGAGATGAAGATCTTTAGCCAATCCGGAGAGCTTGAAGTTGCAACCGAATGGACCACCGATCAATGAGGTTGAGTCACACCTTGAGTGTTGTCTTTAAGGTAATTGATGCACCCTCCTACCAAGGGTTCTCCGCACCACCACCTCCAAGATAAAACAACCTCCAACTAGAAGATGAGGTAGTTCTTTTAGTCCCTTCAAGGAGCCAAAAGCTAGAGCACAACACTTAGACAGATTCAAAGAAAGAAATAAACTTGATAACACAAATAATGTGAAAGTGAGAGTGTCTCAATTGCACACCACATGCGAGGAAATATTGGGTTTATATAGCCCCAAACCTCACCTTACACCCCTTAGGATTCTTAAGGCAATGAATTGGACAATCAATGGCTTGTCCCTCCTCCACTAATGAGAATAAACCACTTTGACCTAACCTCCCCACTACTTGGAAAAATAACTCTCATATTTACTTTTTTGGAATGAATTTGATTTAATCAATTCAAAAACCTTAACCCCACTCATGGTAATGGCCATGAATGGTCATGAAGTTGAAATGAGAAATGAAGGTCAAGAGTTATAACTTGAGTAAATTCCATCATTCAAATAAGCCCACCTCATCACCATGATCAAGACCTTTAAGACCCATGATCAATGTCATGAACAGCCTCATAACCAAGGTCATGAGGGGCCTCCTTTACTCATGGGTCCCACACACTAATTAACAAAATAATTAAATAAAAAAATGTAAAAAACTAATTTTGAAACTTAATATAGATAAAACCTAACAGTTGAGATTCAATTTTGACCTAGATTTCGAATCTGACAATCCAAAATCTCAACTTGACCGTTATGAGCATTTAATGGGTCATGCCAACGCAAGTTGCTAGAACGGTAAGAGTAAGGAAAGAGGAAGTGTGTCACATCCTCCCAGCCAGTAACCAATCTGACATACCCGAGAGTGTGATCCACAGGCCGACGATCGGGTATCGAGTAATCAACCTCCCACATAAACAATAACATAATCATGAACAATAATATTCGATGTGCGAAAGATAAACCATAGATCCAAATAAGGAAAGAATGAATCATATATAAATCAGAGTACTAAATATAATCAGAGTGTCTAAATCAGATGAGTAAAGTGAGGCGAAATCCCACTCTATAACCAGCGGAAATGTAGTTCTGGAAGAGAAGAAACAGGATAGAATCTAATCCCAATAGCAGGTACAAAAGGCAACTAAATTGTTCTCAATCTTATAGACAATATCCCTATAAGTATAAATCTCATAAATGGCACAATGGCGCTCCATTCTATGGTCGGACTAAGCATCGACGGAGCATAACCACGCGGATCTCGAGGTAATGTCGAACGCAATCACTTTCCGGAGATTTGCCTCTTCTCCTTGCGCTTCTTCATACGAAGCAGTCATGATACTCGAACCCGAGAATAGTCTAACAAACATTGTACAAAAGGAATGAGTTTCAAAGAAACTCAATAAGGCGATTAAATCCATAATAACATAAATGGCGGGATTACAAAACAAACATATATGCAATGTGGTATGAGACAAACAATGAATGTATGAATCTAACTCTATGTATGATGGTCTCTAATGGGACATGCTTTAAGTCATAGCACCGTACTTCTTTAGGAAAGTCTCATTCACTCATCATCGGTGGTAATGGGTTCTTCATCCCTCGGGATATTCCATGGCGGGGGTATAGGTCACCCCTCTCTCACATCACCATTGGTCTAAGTACCGACGCATGCCAGGGTAAAGCCTAGCCAAATGCAAGTCTTCTACTTAGTTACATCAAGTCGGATCCGGATACGCCCATTCCCGCCCGGCGATCCTTTCCGGTATCCTTCACACTAGAGTCCTCATAGTCCCTGACTACGGACTCATCAACCCTATTGGTTATCCACATATGGTAAACGGGAAGCTCTCACATCCTCTCACGGGTTGGTTACCGGTCTTGAGCGCCCGTGAGCCCAAGTCTATCCATATGCAACCCTACCAATAAATGGCCCCCACAATGTGATTCCTGTCCTCTCACGGGTTGGTTACCGGTCTTGAGCGCCCGTGAGCCCAAGTCTATCCATATGCAACCCTACCAATAAATGGCCCCCACAATGTGATTCTTGTCCTCTCACGGGTTGGTTACCGGTCTTGAGCTCCCATGAATCCCCATTGCTACCACGGGTCGTTCGGTCTCAATACCCCTCCGATTAGGGTCTGACATAACGGGACATCCTAGCCAAACACTACTAGACAGTCCTAAATATGTCATCCAACAGTTTAGGAAGGTGTCCAGAGGGCATCTCCGGAAACATCCTATAATATTCCCATAGTAGTCCTAGGACATAAGTGTCAAAAGGACACCTCTCCTTTCCAAACCATACTTAAGCATACACAAGCATCAATTCATAACATCCCATATATGGTAACTTCATATATGGAAAGAAATCAATAATTACAATCAACTTGTATATAACTGGTAAGTAAATCATATATGAGTCAATTTAATATAAACAAGTAATGCTACCGATATCAAGACAAGACCACAATAGTATAACATTATAAGAATCTAATTAAAGAAATAAATTAACAAGATTCAAATATAGAAACTAAGATATGCAATTTATGTTGTTAAAGAAGTAACCATCCTTACCTTTTATAACTTGCAAAGGAATCCTAAGAAATCAAGTAAGATCTTGACAAACTTGAGAAGAATGTCCTAAACAAGTGTATACAACATATTAGGAAAGATCCCTAACTGAAAAGATATCAAAACATCCAAAACAAAGACCAAACTGGAATTGTCGGACTCATTGGTCGATTGGATTGGTCAATGTATCTGACCACGATCGCACCAATGGAGACAAAGTGGCCTACAAAATCGGAGTTTTAAGAATAAAGAACCGAATTTGGTGGTTCAAAAGGGTACTAAACAAGGGGTAAACTACAATTGGTAGTATCCTAACATATAGAGGACCTCAAAACACTAATCAAATCAAGTTTTCAAGTTACAAATTAGGAAACAAAAAGTTACCATAATTAGATCAATCATGGTTCTTGAAGAATTCAAGATAGAAATCATAGACAAGAACAATAGGAGAATGAATCATTGATTCGATAAAGATATCATGGAAGGCATACTTAGATCTTCAAGAAAATAGACCTAAGAGCATAAATCTAAATAAGGAAACAAAACCTACCATAGATGTAAGTCATGATTCTTGAAGAAAGCATGGTATGGTAGAAGAGAAACAACTAGAGATTGATAGATTATGGATCATGTAAAGAAAACATAGCGATTGACTACTAACATGATCAATATAGTAGATCTAAGAAGATCAGAATTTAAATCAAAAGATGAACAAAGACAAGATCATGATTTGATCATGATTCCTTCAAAAGCTTGCAATGATCATGGTTAAGATCATCGCATTAGCCATTAATCCTTAGGAAGATCATGAGAGACAAGTTCAGAGATGTTTGGAACAGAGAATGCAAGATCTCCTCTCTGTCTTAACTCAAAAAGGAAAGAAAACAAGGTTAAAGAAGAAGAAGAGAGTGTAAACATACTTTTTGTGTAAGAACAAGAGTTTTGACGAAGATCCGTTAAAATAAACACCAAGGACGCAAGGGAGATGACTTGCAGAGGTCTTTGGTGTGCTCCAAAGAGCTTGGAGGCAAAATACAAAGTAGACTCGAGATTGGACTTAAATAGAGCAAGCAAGACCTAATTACCAAAGACAGAACCCATTGGTCGAGTGGATTGGTCGACTGGTCCAGTGGACCAATGAGTCGACTGGTCCAGTCGACCAATGAGTCGACCAATTAGTTCAGCAACTTCTAAACAGGAATTGAAGGCCCCAGATCAAATCCAACCCTAAAGGGGTTTTGCACACATACCAAGTGACTTACCTAATAGGTAGAAATGCCTTCAAACCATGATAGAGAGCACTCCAAGTCCATCAACTAATCCGATCTTCATCAAGATTCAGTTTCCATAAATAGAACCTCATCATCAACACTCATGGATTCAAAGCCAGACACCAAGTCCTCCACTGGGATGGCCCAAAGCTGACTTCTTACTTTACTTCAGGTCACTGGACCTACAAATAACAAAGTTTCCGGGTCAAGGTTAGGGCTGGGTTTCACAAAGTGAGTTTGACAATTGCTCTTGTTGATGTGAAAAATACTTTATGCCCAAAAAAATTATCAAACCAAACATTCATGCATAATTTGAAAATCAAATCTGAGCTCTTTACATTCCTCCATCACATAAGAAGGCTTATCTCTAAGTGTTAATAAAATAGATCGGTGAGTCCCTCTACTAAACATGTGGTGGAAAGGTGTAAGATAACAAAGTCCTAGATCCCAACTCAAAGCAATTAGTTCATATATGATGATGATACATGCTGAGATTCGAGTTGAGAATTTTTTTTCATTTTGGTAAAAGTGTTTTTTTAATACTGGAAATGTAATGCCGTCTACAAGGGTTGAACCCAAGACCTCTCCACTGAGAAGTATGGATCTTTATCACTCCACCAACCCTGCATTGGCAAGCGGGTTGAGAATTGTTATGTGCATCTCTCAAGTGGAATTAAAGTTCCAAATGATTGGCTAGGATTAGTTTGGACTTGGAATTTTATAATTTTGACCTATGTTGCCAGTAGTGTGTTTTTTGTGGGAAAATGTAACTTATATTGATGAAGACAATGAAAGAATTATAGTCTATAGTACATTCTTGCAACATCATTTCGGACAATCCGAGCTAAAACTTCAAGAAAATCATTGTTGGAAAAGTAAATTTCGTCAACAGAATCTGCTAACCCAATGAGGAAATTAGCTAGCACCTGTTTTGAGTTCTATGACATGGTGATGAAAGACACAGGTACTAAAATACCTCATTGTCTCCCTAATCCTCTCAACAATATTAACAGCAAACCAAGGTGTATGAAACTTTCCCCAGATCATTGCTACGACAGTGAACAAATCTGAACAAGCTTGCACTTCCATGAAAGACTCAAAAAGAGCTCTTTGGAGACCAGCTTTTTGAGTAGCAACGAGCTCCATCATCAAGATATTGTATTCCATGACTATCCTGTTACCGTAATTGTCCCTGCTATTGCAAAGATCACATTTCCATCTCTGTCACGAGCCAACACTCCATAACCACCAAGTTCCGAACAGATAGACTTGTCACAGTTCAACAATATTCATCCCTAAGGCGTAGTGGTCCAGGATGATGCCTTTGAATGGGATCTTAAAAGCCATTTTTATCTTCCATCTATGGAAAAATTCATGTTTTGTACCAGAAAAAAACGATCAATAGTCTCTACGTCTGCAATGGGTGTCACTTTGAATATCCTGAAAAATGCCTTTTGCCGTGGGACCCCCCTTGATAAAATCTTATACTAATCTAGCTAGCAGAAAGTACGAGGTAAAACTAGGGGAAACTAAAAGGTTAAGTTTCTAAGACTGAATTCAACAAAACCTAATTTAAAGTAAATCTAAATTGTTTTTATTCTACTTAAAAAAAAACACAAAGAAATTAAACTATTAATCAGTGCAACAACTTTAATTATTAATACGTGAGGATCTTCAGGATTTCAAATCACTAATGCTTTTCACTAACCAATATAACTAGGGGTACAAGTTTGGCCATGGCGGCCCTAGGCCCGACTAGGGCTTGGGCTAAAGATTTTGGCCCTAAGGGCTAGTTAGGGCTAAAACCCTGAACTAAGGCCAAGGGCGGGCCTGGGATTACTCTCTGGCCCGCCTAGTCCATCCTTGATTTTGGCCCTGATTTTGACCCTGATCTTGGTCCTAATTTTGACCATGATCTTGGCCCTAATCTTTGCCTTAATATAAGCTGATTTTGGCATTAACTATGTCTCTGATTTGAGTCTAGACCCTCCACCAATATGGAGAGGAATTAATTATAATCCACATGGATGAATACTTTACACATATTAAATTTTAAAAACATCATGTTTTGTAAAAAAATAAATTAAAATAAATTATATTTTCATTACCAATGTAGTAAGCATCCATCTGATTTTGGCCGGATCTTGAGCCTAATTTGGGCTATAGTCTTAATGTTAAATTGACATTGATCATGTACTAGATTTTTACCTTAATTAACATTAATATAACTATAAGTCTCAACTTTGACCTTCAATCATTTTGATCATATTAGATTATGAGTTCACTTTATATATTTATTTTTAAGATAATTTTTATTTTTAGAACTAAGTCATTTTTAGTTCCCAAAAATCATTGATTTTTTTTTTGTTTAGGACTAAGGCTAGATAATATATTATAAATAATATATAGATAATTAATATCTAACAAATCTACACCCCAGCTTCTCATTATGAATATTGTCATCTTTCTTTTGTCTCCAATGTGATATTTAAGAGGAAAAAAATTATTAATAATAGATAGCTATGTTTGTAACTAAAATATCATTTTCTTTAACTACGAAAAAAATATCAATACTAAATTATCGTTGATTTACTTGTTAACAAAGTTTTGAATATGAATTTTTTTGTTGAATAAGGATATCAATGAGAGAGGTTTTCAATTTCCATCACCAAAGTAATAGAATACTTTCAAAGCTCAATATAGAAGTATGGAGTATAAATTACTTATGTTTAAAGCAACACTATCAACTTATTGACAATTTGATCATTTTGTAGGAGCTTGAATCATTTTAAATTTGTATGAACTTTATTTTTAGTTTACTTGTGATACTTTTATGTTTCTTTTTTTTTTTTTAAATGAATTTACATTTGATATTTTAGGTCAAAGGATAGGACCAATTAAGGGTAGGGCCAAGATAGAGTCAATCAGGGCCAGAGATAAGGCTAATCAAGGTCAGGGCCAGGGCCAGTGATAGGGCCAGGGTCAGGGCTAAGGTTAGGGCCAATCAAGGGGGGTCATTGGGGGGCCAACCCATCCCGACCCGACCCAATTAGGGCCAATAGGGAGGAATGAGCTTGGCTTGGCCCTGTAGGGCTTAGGGCTAGGGACAATAATCATTGGCCCTGAACTAGGGTTAGGGTAGAAATGAGCTCAGATTAGAACATATAGGGCTGGGCTTGGGATTGCAAAAGCCCGGTCCAGTTGTAGCCCTAGATATAACTCTACGCTTCAAAACAAATGATAGTCTTTCCTAAATATGCCATATCTTCGCAAAACTATGGTCCTTCACTGAAGCTTGGCACGCTTAGTTTGCTTAGCTATAGAGCATCTTCGGCAAGACTCAAACATAATTAAAAACATCAACTAGAAGACATAGAACAATCAAATTAATGAAACAAACAATGATTCATCTACATTCCAAAGAAAATGAATTAGTTACTCATTAAAAAAAAAAAACTCAATAAACAAATAAAGATGAAATTTAGAGAGAGGGTTGTGGTCTTCTTCTTGAGGAATGAGAGAGAGATGAGAGCCAAGGTGTTCGTCCCTCTTTTTTCCCCCTTTTCTCTGTGGTTGGCTTCTCCTTTTTATATGTCTCACATACAATGAATTTGTCATATTTACTCATCAATTCAACCTTTATTCGTTCAGATTATGCAAAAACTCAAAACTAGAAAGCTGTAAATATTTTTGTTATCTTTTCATATAATATTGAATGGGTAATTTTCATCTGGACCCCCTGAGGTTTGGTCCAGGTCACTTTTAGTCCAGTTTAAGTTTCCTTTTGCATATGGCTCCCCTGTAGTTTTAATAAATGATTAAATAAGGACAAGTTTAACAGAAACTGTTAATTTAATAAATTGGTGACAAAAATACCCTCGTTTGGAATTTTTTATTTTTTATTTTAATCTACTAAAATAAATACTATAAAATAAATAAATAATAAACAGTCATCGATTCCCTTTGAACAGTTATCTGTCGGAGTCGGAATACATTCGCCGTCGACGAAGAAGATTGAGTGAGCCACATTTGGAGATCAAAACCATACCGTGATCCTCATGCTACCGCACAAAAAAGAAAATGAGGACGATTTACTCTTATCCGCTACTACGTTGGTCTCCGCCGCAGAGGGTAACCGCTCTTCAAAAGTGTTACCTTTCTCATGTTTCAAGCTTGGATCGGTTGCTATTTTTTGGAAGTGGATCTTTTGCTTCATTCTTTAGAATCGCAGAGGTAAGAATGACAATCGGTTCTTTTTCTGGGATTATTGAATACATGAATATACCCATTTCTAATTTTCAATTTTTTCGGTTTCGACTTTGTTTGACGGCTTTTTCTTCGTACGGGCTTTTTTTTTTTCGATTTTTTTCTTCTTCTATTTTAGAATGGATTCGTAGTTGACGTTCCTCTACATTCGATAGAAAAATTAGTTTTTTCTTTTTGGCTTTTGACTTTCTTTATTGGTTTTTGTGCTCTTGTTTTGCTTTTTTTGGATTGTAGATCCATCGTTTTGAATTTTTTTCTCAAAGAACCACGGTGAGAACAGTATGGTATCTTACAAATAATCTTTCATCTCAGATCATAATCGAATTGAAGTTTGAAATTTGTTCCTCATTACTTCCATTTTGATGTTTTTAGGGTTTGAGAGGTTGTGATTTGAACCGAATTCAAAACGATAAGAGCAAGTTATGCCGCTAGGGTTTCCCTCTCGCTGAAAATTCGATGTTGAAGACGAAGCCTTGTGGGACGAAACAAAAATAAAAAGTAAAAAACAAAAAATCCCAAACGAGGGTATTTTTGTCACCAAATTTATTAAATTAACAGTTTCCGTTAACTTGTCCTTATTTAATCATTTATTAAAACTACAGGGGAGCCATATGCAAAAAGAAACTTAAACTGGACTAAAAGTGACCTGGACCAAACCTCAGGGGGTCCAGATAATATTAAATCACCGCAATCCAAGTTCATACGAGAGAGATATGCCCAAAATACTTAAGGTGGGTTTGTTTATACGATTTTCATATCTTATTACCAATTTTATTCTTTGGACCTTCACCTGTTTCCAATTTAGCTAAGATTAGTACTCTTATTGCATTAATTAAGTTGGATCTTAGCATTCATGATTTATTGTCCAGTAATATTGAATCCCATGATTTTATTTTAAATAAAATCTCTAATATTTTTGCCAACTTTGCTCCATATTATATATAATAACAAAAAATCACTTTATTCCTAAAAAAAGACACAAAAATATTCAATTAACTCTCTTTTAATCAACTAAATATGAAAAATTAAATCAAATAAATAATGATGAATGCATGCTTATTGAATTCCCCTACTAAATCCAGATCTTGGCAAGTCACCGACAAAATGCTCTGTTGTCCACTGAACTTCTTTCGTCCAAACTACTTAGGCTCAGAAACTCTTCAAATATAGTGTTCTTAAGGAGAAATAACCATCAGAAGAAGGATCATCAAGTAGCAATGTCGAGAGCAAGCCTGGGGTCGACCTTAGTATTTAAAATCTCTCTCCATTGATACGCTATAACCAATTCATTATACATGTTAATCCATCTCTCCTCGTCATCACAAATGGAAGACACTTGGTCATGGTGTTGCCTACCAATGGCCTCCACAAGGTGAACATTTTGAGAAGCAATCAGTCCATTCAATGACCAAGGATCATGCCACAACTTAGTACCCATACCATCATTGATTCTCTAACGAATAGAGTGTTGTGCAATAGGACGCATTTTGAGAATGGCCTTCAATGGTGCTGAAGCATCTGAGGGCTGGAAATGACCAAACAAAATTGTGTTTTAGCCATTGACAATGAACATAATTACACCAACATGAGGGCTTTTCAAAAGTTAGATTCTAGATATACCTCATCAATGCAGCTTGGTTCCATCTGGGTAGATGGCAAAGACCAAGACACCCCTGTCTAAGCCCATGATTTCCTCACCAATTAGGCTGCGTTTGTTTGCTGGAATAAAGGTGGGGTGGGAAAAAAGGGGTGGGAAAATTCTTGAAAAAAGTGTAAATTTCTTACTTTTCCTTTAAATCCTAAAATGGTAGATTGTTTGGTTGCTTGGGGTGGGAAAGTGGGAGACAAGTTTCCTTGAATCAAGGAAACATCAAGGAAACTTGTCTGCTGAAGTGGCAGCCCAACTTTCCCACCCCATGTTATTTTAAAACCCCACATATTTGGTGGGACTTTGTGGGAAAGTTGGGAAAATTAAAAAGTGGGACCCACCCCTATAACTTTCCCACAAAACCCTTTCTTTCCTTCTCCCTCAACCCACTATACATGGGACCCACATGTTTTTTTTTCCCACCCCACCTTTGCAAACAAACGCAGCCTTATAGTTATGAAAAAATCCGGTATGACATCACCCGCTGAAAGGCAAATGACATTGAATCGAGATCACCTCCCAGTCGGGGGAGCACACCAACGGCTTCCCAACCACAAAAACACCGGGGGGGGCCCACAGGTAAAATTTTGAGTTTTTTTATTATATATATATTTTTTTTCTAAAAAGTGCTTTTCACCGTGGACCCCACTGTATTTGTGGTTGGGAAGCTGATCCCGACTCAATGACATCCTAGGTTCTTTTGAAGAGCATTGCATTAAAACCGTTTGTCCTGATGGCACTATATTCTTTTTTTTTTTGGAATGAGGTTCATCTGGGCCAGCTTGCGCGCATCACGACTACATCCTCAAGGAGCTTTTTATATAATTAATATAGGCGGAGCTTCGCCCCTGACCCCGAGGGGATTCGAACTCTGACCTCCTATGTGAAAGCGTTGGGCTTTGCCAACTGAGCCACCCATCGGAATTAGAGGGCACTATATTCATTAGCAGAGAAGACCACACCCTTAATCTCCTCATTAGAGAACAAGGTATTTAACACTTCCATTTCTTCCTCCATTGAGGTTCTATCCCATTTGGATCCAACCACTTGCAAATAATTTGAGCATCACCGTTAAAAGCTTTAGAGAAGTAATTCATCGCCATTCGTTTCTCGTCTCGCTGTCTTTTGTTAGAGTATTGCCATGGCCATCTTGAATAGAAGAGACCCAATTCCTAGGCCTTCTATTTTTGGGGTAATGTTGGAGGTACTCAGAGTTGTCATTCATTTAATGTATTCTTCAATGTAAAATCATGACCAAAACAATAGATCAGGTACGAACACTTAGAAACACAACTACCCAATGATTGAAAATTCTTCTAAATAATGGGTTTAAGGTCATCATTGACTTCTCATCATGACAGGCCTCTTAGTTAAACCTATGACCTCTTCAATTTTTGATATAAGCTCTTTTGATCTTCGGTCATAATATTTTATCTAAAATCAACTCAAAGAGAATTTAGTCATGTTTTAAATTGGTTTTCCTGTTACATTCAGGTTGAATTTTTCAATTTGGGTTCAAGAATAGCACCTCTTCCGCACCTATGCTCCACATCATCGGATTTCCATGAAAAACTTTTATCCATTTTTCACACCAAGTTTCAAGCATGAGAACATATAGTATGAAAATCATTTATCAGACGATTTTAAAGTAAATTGATCACGTTCTAAGCTACATGACTATTTCTGTTATTTACGGGCCTGTTTGGTTACATGATTTCAGAGATTTGAATCTTTGGATTCATGAATAAGAGATTTTACCTATTTGGTTGTGAAAATCTTTGGATTTATGAATTCTAGAGATTTTTTTTACACTAAAAACATGAATTTGTAGATTTATAGATGATGCGTCCAGAATCTGTTAAGCCTTCGAATCTGTAAAGATAACCTGCAAAACAGGGTTAGGCGTGGCCCGACCGTGGGGTCGGGAGGCCACGTCCGAAGACTAAATCAGTTACTGAACTGATCACAAAGCTCTGGTAAGTTGCAGAGCGTAAATTTGAATACGAGTATAAGAAAAACGATTCACATAACTCTGGAGTGGGTGAGTCACTTGTTTATATAGATTTTACCTTCAATTCTCGACCGTTGGGTGAGTTCTCGATCTCTACAAGTGGCCGTCCGATTGTAGGATTTTGCCCCTAATATTCGGAGTTTGCGAGTAGTTACTAACCTTAGCACGATTCCCTCTCCGCCTCGACGGTAGTTGTTTCCTATAAATTAGTTTTGTCTTCCGTAAGATTTAGGAGGTCATTCGTGACTTGTATCCAAAATTTAGCGCCCTAATACGATCATGGGATTAGGTTAAAGTGGCATGTAGTTTGGAAATGCATTATTGTTTCAATTGCCATATCAGTTCGTTTAACTCCATCGCTCTAAGACTCCACATACCGTTGAAGAATCTCCAACTCTATCCAAGTCTCTCAAAAATTTCCTTTCTTTTTTGTTTTTTTAACCAAACTTTCAATTAATCACTGAAGATAATTGTGAAATCTTATAATATTCACTTTCTCAATCGACCATGTAGATTGTAATAACGTAATACAGTTCAAATAAGTAAAGGAAATCCTTGCCAACATTTTTTTTTACTCAATAACATAGAAACTCGAGAATTTATAAAGAAAAACAATTACAAAATCTGAGAGTCGCAAAAATTCATTGAGTTATGTACTCAGGGATCCTGGTCCTCTCTCGTCGGCCGACACCTTGCAATGGTGCATTGAGCATTTCAAGGGATTTGATAACTTGAATGATGTGAGACGATTCAACTTTGTTACCATGATTTACTTTCTATGCTAGGAAAGGTATAATCATACATTTCAGAAGGGTTCTCGGAGTGACCTCGACATCTTTTGCTTAGCGGCTAAGATGACCCGATTATGGTTTCAATTTGGAAAGCTAGTGGTGGAGGATTGCCCAAGACAGAGACAATTCTTCGCTAGTTGGGGTATTTCGGTTTCTTTTGCCCAAGTCAAGAGTTTTGTTCATTATTGGCTACCACCACCATGGGGTTAGATCCTGATCAACTGTGACGGCTCTCACCGGGGACATATTGGAGGGTATGGTGCTATGGCTCACAATTGCAGAGGAGATGTTATTTTTGCTTGTTCTGGTGGTTGTGCTAATGTGGGTGTTTTTCATGCTGAGATGCTTGCAATTAGGTGTGGCTTGCAGCTGGCAATTAGGTGTGGCTTGCAAGCTTGCAATTTGCACGGCAATACTGCTGTAATAAGGTTTTGGTGCATTCAGACTCCCAAGTGGCAATTAGGACTTCATTGGGTACTTACCGCCCACATTGGGGGATATTACACATTCTTGAGGATATTCTTCACTTGAGATCTTTGTTTCAGGAGTGTATTTTGGTGCATGGAGTTAGGGAGACTAATAGGTGCGCGGATTATTTAGCTGAATTGGCAACAGCGAACCAAGAAATTCTGTTGGATCCTGATGCGGATCAATTATGCTTTTGGATCCGACTGAGCCTCCTCTCGTATCCGGGATGATGAGTCCTGCAAGAAAGGTTAGATGCGGGCCGGCTTGTGTGCCGGGCAGCCGCCTCCAATGGCAAAGTTAGATGATGAACCGAATGAGGTCTCGTGCAGAAGCTACACAAGATTATGCTCAAAGTGTATTGGTTGCTTAGAGGAGGGGTAGATCTGTGCATTTATAGTGTGGGTGTTACCTTTTATGTATTTGGTAAGTTAGCCAGACAAGGGCTGATGTTTCTCCTCGGATCATGCTCCCTTGTCATTGGTCCCATTCAATCAGCTGCTGAGTTGACCTTCTATAACAAGGATGATTGCTATATATGTGGCGTATGTTACGCTTTTGGTCATGGATGATCGGCATCTTTCCCGATTAACTAGCATGTGGAGCCCCATCCGGGTCAGACCCAGTCGGGTAGAAATCTTCCGTATCAGATCCTCTCTCTTTACCTGCTCAGCTCTCTCAATATGTTATAGAAGAGCGGCAAGGTCGTAGGTTCTTTAGAACCTAATCTTGCATTATTGTATGTATTCTATTTATTTCTATTAATATAAAATTTTATTTTCTCCAAAAAATATAAAATAAAAAATTTAAAGCTATTCTTAACGGAGATCTCACATTCTTCTCACTAGTTAATTCTTCAATTTACAGAAAAATTGTAATAGTTAAAAGATGCTTTGCTGTTTTGTTTTCACTAGGACACATCATGCAAGCATGCCTCGTTGGCAAGGAAAGCTTAAAATCAAGGTTAGATCGAAGTAAATTAAGGCTATCTCTACCTTAATTGAGGATCAAGATAAATCAGGACAAAACGGGCTTAGAAGAACCCTGATATGGCAGGGTTTGAATTGGAGATTCTTAGGTTTCACAGGTTAGATAAGATTTTGGATTCAAGTTTAGGTGCCTTGAGTTCTAGGCTCGCCTCACCCAGAACAGTAGAGTTTTTTTTTTGAATATTTTCATTGGCAGAGATGAGATGATAATTTTTCAAAAGAAAAAAAAAAAAAATTGAAAATTCAATGTCTTGAAATTTTATCAGCAAATTTCAGCCTCATAATGCACTGCATCACCAAAATTTCGATTCTTTCAACCAGCCTGCTTAAGTGTTTCACTACTTCCAGCATTTCAGAACCTATAAAAGCCTAGCAAAATTCAGTAAATTTAATTTTGGGCAAACCAATATGACTATGGCATGCATCATATGGTTTTCTTTTCTTTTTTTTGGTAGACATCATATGGTTTTTCCATGGCTCTTTTGGAAATAATCATAGATTTTAGTCGGATACCATCAACATATCAAAACCACACATCTTAACTACACCCACTGGCCTCCCATTTAGTTTTTTGACATTTTGAATATTTTACTTGCTACACAAGATTTAACATCTCAGTGCAGTCTTAAAGCCAAGTTAATGTACATAATACCTCACTGTTTATTCAATGCATGGTAGATCATCACATAAGATGTCCATTAAAACATGAGATTGAAGTAAATTTGGTAAAACTAAAAGAAAACCTAGAAGAAAGAAAATGTATGCAATAGCATGAAAGCTCCCAGAAACAAAAAAAGGCATCTAAACTTAGGTCTTCTAATTCATGACAAACTGCTATAAAGGTTCCAACATGGTAGTGGATCATCTAGAACGGAAGGCTCACTCGGTTTCAGGCCCGAATTATTAAAAAAAAAAGGAAAGAAAGAAAAAAAGAGGAAAAGAGAACAAAAAAAATAAAGAAAGAAAGAAAACAGACAAACTGCTGCAATTCTTATAGTGTTGGGACTGGGAGAGAGATACTGAAATCTACACATTGGCATTGGCAAGTTTTTTTTTTTTTGAAAGTGGTGGATTAGCATTTCATTAGTTGTCTCTTCAAAAATGACAAGACCAATGCATAAATTGGAAAGCTCGAATGCGTTTTAAGGTCGGATATGTTTGAAGAATCCGGATCTTCTCCCCGTCGGGGGAGCACAGAGTGCTTTCCCATGCTTCCTGACCACAAAATGCAGTGGCAGTGGGTCCCACTGGTGAAAAAGTTTTTTTTTTTTTTTTTAATAAATTTTTTTCCAAAAAGTGTTTTTCATCGTGGGCCCCACTGCATTTTGTGGTCAGGAATCGCGGGGAGAGCACAAAGTGCTCCCCGTCGGGGTCGCTGATCCGGACTCATCTTTGAAAAGGTTTTGGAACACAAGGTGATAGGGTGGGGGCAGGGGGTCGCCGGGGGAGGGCATCAGGCTAGTAGTGGTGATCAACCAGAGGCCAGTTTTTTCCATTCTTTTTTTTTTTTTTTTGGGGTGGGGGTGGCTGAACCCTTCAACATAAACATCAGACCGGTGCATGTTGTACCCTCTCCATTTAGGGTTATGTTTGTTATGCATTCTCTAAATAGACTGTGGGTTTAAAATTCATCGTGATGGGTAAAAGGGATTAGAATTCAGAATGCATCATTGACCAATAATCTATTCCGAGATTCATAGCAAACTTGGCATAAGAATTCAATGTTCAAAACAGATCCAACCATCATTGTTACCCATCATGTTAGCTTAGGCTCTTTTTGGTATCAATTTTCATTCTTTATTATGCCTATTTAAAAGAAATAAGTACAAGAATTCATTATTGGTCAAGAATGAAAAATGGTTTGGTGAATTTTATCAAAAACAAATTATGATATGAAAAATAAATTTGGTATATCAAAATAAAAAACTGTTAGAAAATGATAATGAGCAAGTGAGAAAAGAGAAAAGAGATCCATGCTTCTCAGTGGAGAGGTCTTGGGTTTGATCTTTGCGGACGACGTTTCATTTCCAGTATTAAAAAAAAAAAAAAACGATTTTTTTTATAAAATAATTGCCCTCATCTTAATTATAAAATTTTAAATAAATCTTTGCATAAATGAAGAGAATTAAATTCTCACCAGAATCCATAATAGACAAGAAGTCTATTATGAATTTTAGAGGGTATTCTATTATTTTAAATAAAAACAAAACTGAAAATAGATGCCAAACAATTTAAAATAATGAAAAATTCTCATAATTGAGAATGATAATTGATACCAAAAAGAGCCTAATCTATAATGAAGCACCATCAATCTTGACGCACGCATCAATCCCCAACCAATAAGTACAAGACTTCATTTTGGCAAGAATGATGGGGGACTATCGAAAATAAGAACCGAAAAAGGGGCAGATAAAAAGTTAAAAGAAGAAACAAGGGAAAGAGGAAAAGGGAGATGTGGACTATTTACCCCTCTTCTGCAAACTACGGTAAGAAATTCAACCAGGACAAGCTTATGGATTTTGGGGGTCCCTATAAAAAAAATCAGAATGTGCAAACAATTAAAAATGATCAAATTGACAATGATATTGTACCAAAAAGGGCCTTTTTTTTTACGAAGAACAGACAGAGCAGATTCAACCATCATTGTTACCCATCATGTCAGCTTAGTCTATGATGAAGCACCATCAATCTTGACTTCATTACTGCTAAAAACTAGAAAGCAACATACTATAATATCTGTGAGGCAACAAAAACTAATGAAGTTAGCTTACCGGGCAGCTCTTTCCAAGAATGACCTGAAAGTAGTCCATCTCTCCATCTCTCCATCTCTAACAAGTCCAGCGTTCCAGCTACTTCCAGTCAATGATCCTGCATATCCATCACTCCAATAAAGCAGCATCTGTTCATGCTACCCTACAAGGCAGGTGAATCTCATGAAAGAACAAATGCACTAAATAAATGAAACCCCCCCCCCAAAAAAAAAGAGGGGGGGGGGCGAACACTATCAACTACAACAGTTATTGCCTAACTGATGTGCTCTCCAAAAATGTATGGACAGGAATGGATGAATGAACAAATAATAGGACAGAACAGAAAACCAATATCCATAATATAAGTTCGAACTTAACTCTCTAACTAGAGGGGCTCTCTAACTAGAGGGGGAAAATAAAGTCTACTTATAATGGCAGCTAGGGCCAAAATAATTAAAACCCTATGGACCTGTCTTCACAGAGGTATCATCTTTTGACTCTTCATCTCTCTTGCCAAGATCAACCAAAGCAGGTTCATCACCGAGCCACTGGTCAACTCCCTGAATCACCCCTGCTTGATGTGAACTCAGGTCCCAGGGTTCTGTCGATTCCCCAGAAACTCCCAAATCTTGTAAATCGTAATTGGCAAGATTGTCCCAGATATCATAGTGAGAACTAGATGTAGCAACACTGGTATCGAAACCCATGCTCCATATATCCTCTGGTTTCATCATGGTCTCAGCTCCTGGGAATGCATAAGCTGGAAATGTCCTTTCCTGAGCCAAATCCTCTGAGGAAGATGCATAATATTCAGACATAACATTTGGTTGGGTACTCACAACATTCTTCCCTTTAATGGAACCATCTTCTGGGCCCCTGGCCTTTGAGTCCAATGCTCCCAACCCCATCTGGTCTGAGGGCCCAATGAGGTGTTGCTGCATCTCAGCTGAAGCAACATTTTCAATTTGAACCTGCAAAGCTGATTCACCGAAGTCTAGTTTACCCACCATATCTTCTAAGCTATAGTTGGGAAGTTGCTCATCCACAAACTGTTCTGATTCTTGTCTTTCCACCAATGCAGTGCTACTCCAATCAGGATTATACTTCACTACCTGCCCTTCCATGGGGGAAGTGGAATTAACTTTGCCCATTTGATGCTGCTGCTTGATGAATTTCCTTTTCACCCTAGGAGATGAAATTTCTCTCTGTTCCACCTTTTGGTGAAGACGAGCCAAGAATGCTGGCTTTTGAAGCAGCTTGGCAAAAAACGAGACCATCTGCTTCTGCCTCTGCTCTGCTGTCTGGAGCCTCTCCTTCATTGCCTCAAGCTGCTGAACTGAACCTTGATGCTCCTGTTGCAATGTCATAACTTCCTGCATCATCTGATTCTTCTCAGTCCTCAGCCTCTCCAACGTACTTACCAATCCAGATTTCTCTGCTACAATAGAAGACTCGGAAAAGCTGCCACTCTGATGCAACTGGGAGGATTTGCGCCTGTGGATGTTCTTCAATAAATGCCTCTTACCCCGTACAAATTCTTCATTAGCGAACTCCCAACGATCAGTGTCAATTTTGCGGAATCCCTGCATTTGACAATCAAAAGGATTCCAAGTCACTGGTAGAAGACAACAGATACTACAAGAGTAAGCATGCAATTTCACATTATACACAAGTCCAATGATCCATCACAGTAGAAAATACCAGAGGCCGATATCACATAGATTTGGAATCCAATGATATGCACAGGCAATCTGTAAACCACTAAAAACCTGCTTTCTTCTTGAAAAAGATATTTTGAGATTCCTACTTAAAGATGCAGTAAATGCAGTAGTGGTTGATACTATCAATTAAAAATCATAAAATCATTTCTCAGATCATGATACCTGCGAAGAGACTCCGCACTCCAAGCTATGAGGAAGGAAGGATGTTCTCTTCGGTAGCAGATATGAAGAATATCTTCCAGAGAGAGCATTTCAGGACCAAATTTGAGCTGATGGAAGAGGTTTCTACTCTTATGATCCACTATGGGAAAATTTAGAACAGAAACAAACATCTCTTCCTTTACAATCAAACATGTCCAGAACTTCATGGAGGAGTTTCTAACCCAGACTAGAGCATCCACCTGGAATCTCCTCAAACTGAAGTTCTTTACAGTGGCAAACACTTCCACAACGCAACCACTTGTACAGACAAATATAGATACAACAGCAAATACTCCAACATTCAGAAGCCTTTGCATTATACAAGCAATTTCAAGGAAATAAAACAGAACACTATACAGAGATACAAAGATTTTTACAACCCAAACAAGCATACAAACAAGCTGATACAACAAAAGAAACAAAAAAAATAAAAATACAAAAATTCCTCCTAGAGCACTAATTTTACAACTCTCGAATCTACAAAAATGGTCGCCGCAACAATTTACATACAGTTGCCCTGCTCAAATATTATTACAGAAGGAAATGCAAAACACGAAAAAAGAAGAAGAAGAAAAGAAAGAGAAAACCAAAAAATTACGAACAAAGAACAGCAGCCGAAATTGGCTGTGTTTCAGCGATACCCACATAAGTATTTAGTTGCCGGACAAAACTGGAGAAATTGTTGTGCTTGAAATTCCGAGGAAGAACGACCCTAGCAAACTCCATCGGGTCCCAGACCACAAAAGATTCACCGGTCGATCCCCACGATATAATTGGATCCAGAGACTTGTCTTCAACCAAATCATAAGTCTTCGAAAGGAATGGAGGAACGGGGCTCCCTTGAAGACACTCAAGTGGCTGAGGAACCCCAACAAGCTCTCTTTCCCTCTCACCACCCATCTCTTGTTTCACAGCAGAAACCCCTTCAATCTCTCTCGAAGGAGAAGCAGATGAAGAAGATGATGAAAACCCAGCCAGAAACGAGCTTTCTCCAAATGGGTCGCCTTTAGATTGCATGCCCAAAGAGGAAGAACCTCTCCCAGGAAATCCTAATCCCGAATCCATTGCAGAAGAAGCAAACCCAGTTGGAGAATGAGGTGGTAGTAGTGGCGGTGCCATCGAGGTGGGAGGAGAAGGAGGAGAATTCGTTGGACGAAGATACTGTTTCTCGTTGGGATTCATTAAGAATATCCGAGAGTGAAGTCGAGTGTCATGTGAAAATGGACAATTTATAGGTGTGGTAAGAACTTCGCCGCCTAACTGTTAGATATTTTGCCTAAGAGAGAATCAGAAACCAGAAAGGCGGTGGTGAGAAGGTTCAATTGGGCTTTTGGGGAGAAACTCGAGAGGCGGTGGAGGTGGCTCAGGTAGGATTTTGGGGTCATGACACGGAAATCTCTGTAGACGGACACGGAGAAGCTTTCGAACGCTATTGGGCATTTGATTAATCGAACCCATCAATCCGACGACGGCAACGACGAAGATGATGACCTGACCTAGCTGTGTGGTTTCTTCGTCTCTCTCTGTGGGTAAAACTCAAGTCGGTAGGTTCGAAAGATTCGAGATTCGAAAAGAATCTGCAACAGGGGCCAGTTGTAAATAAATTTGTGGTCACGTGCTTTTATTGATTTATTATTTGTTATTTTGACATCACGTTTTGTTGATTGGTTCTACTCTTCCTAAGTCCACTGGGGGAGAAAGATTCTCTTTTCTCTACAGAAAGTGAAGTCAGCAATTTCTGGATTTTGCCAGACTGACCGTTATACTTCTGGAAATTGCTTGGCTCATGCTTGGGTCATGTGCATGCTCATCAAGTTGATATTTTGGATCGTCAGACCCAAATCTCAGTCAAAATTGAATTTCAATGGTCAAGATCGAATTTAGATCCGATGACCCATAGTGTGTGGCTTGATGGACCCTGCGCATTTAATACGCAAGACCCAAGCAAGACCCTAAACTTCTAGATTTGGTCGGCTTGTCGGCCTTCGATTTTGGTCGTGGATGTGAAGTACAAAACCAAAGTCAACCCAATTTTGATTTGAATATATTATACCAGTTTTTGCCAAGTGAACCAGTTCGGTCTGAACCATTGTATCATCCGGCCCAACCTCAGGTGGACCGGGTTAAAATTGTTCCACTTATCATTTCTTTTGTGAATAGGTTCCAATTTGATTCACACAATCAATAGTGTTGGAAAATGCCATGTCAGCATTTGTCACATCAGTCTCCAATCAGTTTTGATAATGACAAACACTCTACTAATGTTTTTATGTAGATATATTTTGTCCAGCTCATCACTGCAGAGAATCTCGATGTAAATATCCGGTTCAAAGAAATTACCAAAGAGTCAAGCTCAAGATCAAACCATCTTAGACAAAGAACCAAAGTCAAGAGAAGTATCAAGACCACTGATCAAGATCAAGTCAAAGACCAAGTCAAAGATCAAGACTTAGGCTAAATCAGGGCTTAGGACACCTTTGCATACACACACATGTAAATGTATCCATAATATGTAATTCATGTTACTAGAGTGACCTAGGACATGTTAGTAAGGTGTACAACGCTTAGGATTGTCAAAAAGATCCAAAAATCCAAGCCATGTCCCAGCCCAAAACTGTTTAGAAAAACAGAGCCCAAACGGATGTCCGTCTGAGCAGACGGACGTCTGTCTGTTTACGGATGCCCGTCTGAGCTAGTCCAGGCCAGACGGACGTCTGTTTGGCCCAGATTTGACTATAACGGCTAGTTTAAAGAGAATATCATCTACAGTTGTTTGTAATGGATACCTTGAAACGGATGACCGTCTGGGCAGACGGACGTCCGTCTAGAGCAAAATCTCGCAAAGATTTTATATACGTTGGGGAAATGGGAAGGGCAGTAACTTGAGGTCTATAAAAGCCCAACCACCTCCATTTGAGAATCATCCTTCTCCCCCATCAAGCACATATTCACTCACAAGTGAAAAAGCAAATTCTTGGTGTTTTTATCATTATTGCTGTCCTCCCAACTCCGGTTAACTTTGAGGGATATTCCAAAGTTCAAGCTTTTACTGAAGCAAAGCCTGGAGTTATTGAAAGCTGCTGAAGTATATTGATGCGTGTTATTCTTGATTCATTCATGGCATCACTTGCACTCAAAGGGTAAAGTGTTACTCTCCTTTGATAGGTAATATCTAATACTTTTCGTATTGTAAATTGGTTATTTTAATTATAGTTTAGGTTGATTAGAATTCATTGTATTGGATACTCTTGTCCGTGAACGAAGATTGTAAAGGGTACTCTTGCCCCGTAACGAAGATTGTAAGAGTTCGATTCTCTACCCATTGTATTGAAAGAGATTCGTTAGTGGAAACACCCTCTTGAGGCTAAGAGAGGAGTGGACGTAGACTCGTAGAGTCGAACCACTATAAATTATGTGTTTGTGATTGCCGTTTTCATTAGATTTCATCTTGAACTGTCAATCCATTTTGAAATTGCAATCAAACCGAAAAATTGTTATAAACCACTAGGTACAACCTAATCACCCCCCTTCTAGGTTGCACCAACAAATAGGTTGGATTTGGATGTAGTTAAATCAATCTTGATCATACATTTTGTTTCATGAAAATAATATTACAAACCTCAACTCCAATGAATTCGTTCAATTGACAAAATGACAATGTGAATCTCTTGAGGGCTTGAGCTTCTTCTCAATGTAAAAGTTGCATTATAAAATTAGTTTTTTTTTTTTTTTGCCCACTTAAGTTGGTTCCAAACTCTTGCTTAGCCACTTAAGTGACCAATATTTCATTTTTGCCCAATCAGTGAACTTATAATATTACAAAAAATCCAATGTTAGTTTTTTGTTCACTTGAATTTAAAATTACCAATTTACCCATGGAGAGAAAAGAAATATTTTACAAAACTTCATTTATTTTTTCAAATTTATAAAACAACTCCTTGTTCACTAGATTCAATTTCAAAACATGGAGTAGACCTAGAAGGTGGGATCCTATCCATTCAATTGGCTTCTCTCTTCAAGGAGTTTGGTTATGTAACAATGTTCCACTCTACATCACATTTCCTGTGTGGATTTTTTTAAATTTTTGTATAAGTAGAAAGCTCGTCCCTCTCTCTCTCTACAACTTCTACTCAAACCCTAAGACACAAATATTTAAACATTGTTGAATTGGTCTTCAACCATGGATCCTTCCTCTAAAAGTTGGAGCATCTATAGCTGCACTGATGTTTACAAAGCTCGTCGACACTCCTGTGACCTCATCATCTTTCTAAAAAAACTTGAAGATTAATCAGGATGAACATAGGCATATCTTAAATTTGGGATTATAGGAAGCAGAGATCGAAGGTGGAGGAAGATGAAGAAAAGACAACTTCTTATTCTTCTTTCTTAATGAAATAAGATCCATGATTGTGGTGGAGAGTACAGCATGAAAATGGACTCTTGGAAGCTTGTAATCATCCAAAAATCTTCTATAAAAAAAATGTATAGAAAATCTAAAAAATTTAATTATTATTTTTTGTAATGATAAAATATGATTATTCAGGCGACAAAATGAAACAAATCATGCTACCAAGCATTGAAAGAATCTTGATTATCTTTAAGACAAACCCCAATCGCATTAGTGCACACATTCAAAAACTATTTCCATTTTCCAAAAGAATGGATCTGCTGACTGGATCATGAAGAGACCGACTTCTTTAGAGGAACCTTCACGATTCTTCTGGATCCATCCCAAGAATTGGAAGAGATTCTATTGGTGGATAAGATTTGCATGCTTGAGTAGTTTTCTTTTTTAGGGTTGCTAACCCTTTTTTTAAAAAAAAAAAATGCTTTTCGGCCATTGCTTGATTTGATAGAAGATCATGCTCCCTTCAAGCCTCTCCACTATAATTTAAGAAGAAAAACCACCAAAGCATGTAAAGAAAAAGTGAGAAAAGCATAATCCAGACTGTTGACCATAACATCCCATTGTGTTTATTGTGAACAAAGGAGGTTCCTTGTTTTTGCCTCCTTATCAAGACCCAAACCTTAGCTCAGAATGGGGGTGCATGAAAGAGTATTGTACGTGAGAGACAGGAGGAGAAGAAAGCCACACTAACATAAAAATTCATAATCAGAGTAGGCATTTTGCAATTTTCTACATTGTATTATTTTAATTTTTTTGAATTAAGTGAAATTGTCACCATGATTCTCCCCTCCCCACTTCCCCCCTCCCACAAACATGAGGCAGATTTCAATCCCTTCTCTGCCACCAATGGCAAGAGACCTTGCTACCAAGCCATGGGTTGCACCTCACCAAGTAACAGATTTTTATCAGAGTTTCTGATCATTTCCATGGGAGCTTTAGTAGTTTATTTGTAAATTGATCCCACTGAAAATGAAGAATTTTCTAGACATTCAGTTATCAGGTAATACCCTTCCTCACTTATATCTAGTTCTCTAGTAATTCTGAACTTCCTTACTGAAGAATGTTTCACCATGGTTTTAGAGCATCCACTGCCGAGGAAACCACACCTGCAACAGCGACGAGGGGGATTTCGGAAGCTGAAACAGGCAAATCCATGATAATTTTCCACTTAAATGTATAAATAATACATACAAAATTAGCACAGATAGAAAACACTTTTTTGGGTGGTGTTTGATGTAAAGGACTGAATGTACCTTGAAAATCAATATATTTTCAGATGATAAGGTGGGATTGGCACTGGCCAATGTGTATCAATTACCTATGAGGAGGACGAAATGGCTGTTCCACTGTTAAAAATCTCATGTTCACCGAATAGTGAAGAGAGAACCTTCAGAGTTGGTTTGCCTGATAAAGAACATCACAGATTGATCCTCAAGATTGTGAGAAGTCCACAAATAACTGCAAGCTTCCACTCAATCTTCCATCACCGACCGCTTAATGGTTCATTGATAGAATCTGTCCAACCAATTCACAGGATAGCTATCATTCATACATCAACCAATTCTTTACTCCATTCAGGAAGTATTGTATTCTGCACACAGAGGATGTCTGGCCATAGAACAGCTAGATGCAACCCATCAATTGGACAGGTCAGGGATTCTTGCAAATGCACTAGCAAACTACATGCTATAGGTTTTATGGAGTCTCAACTCACAAGTTCTTAACCAGTAAATAATCCTTAAACTGTCTTACTGAAGGAATTCAACATGGCAACCCACTGGGTCATTAAAGATAGCAGAGGCCCATTCACGAGTTCCTCTTGCAAGTGCACCAACCCTTCAGGTAAGTTGTGAGATGTCTGCATGAACTGGTGCAGTAGCAGGCTTGACCAATTCCTTTAGGGATTCCATTATACTAGAAAAAGGAGGACGCTTCCATGGCTCTCTGCGGTTTGACACAGTTTCACATGAAAACAAGAAAAAGTAACATGTAGGAACGCAAAAGCTGTAAAAGTCTGATCAAGAAAATAAGTACATTACTCACTTAGCCCAGCAAGCCTCAATTAAGGAAGCCACCTGACAATTTACATTGCTTGGAATTTCAAGCCTCTTGCCCTGAAAACCAACAGCTGCCACCACCTGCTAGAGGAAAGCTAATAAGCCAGCAGTTTTATCAATTTAACAATAACCTCAACAAACAAATTAAAATAGAACAGCATCATGATCTATGGTGGACCAAAAACGAAACAAGGGAAGCAAAATACCATGTAAAGCATATTCCTTGCACACTGCACCCTCAGCCTAGGCCAGAGATCAACTGATTAATTATCTGATCTAGTCCAGTGGAACCCAGGACAAACATTACAGAGTGTTTTACTAATATATAACAGTAGACACGTTTAGGGTGAAGAATCAAAAACTTCGATTTTCTCCAAGACTATTTACTAAATTATCAAGACCATTTGGAAGGGCAAAAGAAAAAGGAAATATCACAGTTGCAATCCATGATTCCTCCAAATACTAGAGCAAATATTGCTACATGTACTAGAGAGAACACCCAGCCATGTCTCATGTTGAAGGGTTAGGCAGTGAAGTGAGCCAGGCCCCCAGCTTGCATACCAATGCCAACTGTTAAAGGGTAATTTTGGAAAGAGAAAAAGGGATAACTGCCTAATGCTAACTCTCAACCAAGCCATAGGCGATAGGTGAAGTTCATATAGGACTTTCTTTCTAAGAGTATCCATAAAATTGTATTTCCTATTAATTTCTTATAAATAAAAGAAGTATTCTTTTTCCAGGAGTTCCCTTCAAATACTGTAGTATTCTGGTAACAGCCTTCATATGAGTTAAATATGGATCATGCATGAATTGGCTCACCATCCCTACAACATAAGCGATGTCTGGCCTGGTGTGGGACAAGTAAATAAGCTTCCCTACCAGCCTTTGGTATCTTCCTTTGTCCACTGGTTCTCCCTTTTTTTCTTTAAGTTTAGCTCCAGCTTCAATAGGGGTATCAACTGCTTTACACCCCAACATTCCCACTCTGATAATAGATCTAGGACATACTTTCTTTGGGATAGGAATATACCTTTCTTTGATCGAGCCACCTCAATCCCTAAGAAATACTGTAACTTCCCTAGATCTTTAATTTCAAACTCTCTGCCAAGAAAGTTGAAAGAAAGTCTTTCAACTTTTGAATTTCTTCACCATCATTCCCTGTGATGACAATATCGTCTACATAAACAATGAGAAGTGTGATGTTAGTACCTGACTTCTTGAAAAATATTGTATGATCAGCATTGCTTTGCTTGTACCCAATAGAAGTCATTGCCTTCAGAAGGCGTCCAAACCAGCATCTAGGAGACTGTTTTAACCCATATATTAACCTCTTCAACCGACAGACTTTCCCTGCAATATTGTCATCGGAAAAACCATGTGGGATTTCCATATAGACCTCTTCTGCTAACTCCCCATTTAAGAAGACATTCTTTACGTCTAGTTGGTGCAAGTTCCAGTGTTTGTTCACAGCTACAGACACAACGGAACTCGATAAAGTATTTAGTTTCGCAACAGGGGCAAAGGTCTCCTGATAATCAATCCCATAAGTCTGGGTAAACCCCTTTGCAACTAGTCTAGCTTTCAACTTGTTGACCGATCCATCCATATTTTGTTTAACCACAAATACCCATTTGGAGCCAACTGGTTTTTTTCCTGGAGGAAGTGTAACCAGCTCCCAAGTGTCATTTTTCTTCATTGCCTGCATTTCCTCTACCATAGCTTCCTTCCATCTCTTATCAACATAGGCTTCCTGCCAACTTTTAGGAACAGATATAGATGACAGAGAGGATATAAAAGCACGGTAGGAGTTATACAAAGAGTTATAAGAAACATATTTAGCTATGGGATGTTGAGTACAAGATTTGACCCCCTTTTCGAACAACAATAGGAAGATCAGAAGAAGATAACTCAGTAGAATCTGATTCTGGAGCAGGAGACTGAAAGTGGTAACGTATCACCTTTCTCCACCTGCTTTAGCCGGTTGTATTTCTTCCTTTGATAAGTCTGCACCTCCTTATTCTGGTCAATCTAGTTTTGAAAGACCCCAACAGTGTGTCTCACAGGAGTGGTCTCCCCCTGGCTAGGTTCTTCACTTGGTTCATAAATCGAAGGGGGAGGATTAGAGTCCTTAAGTTGTGTTGGTGTGTGATAGGAAGATTTAGAGTCGGAAAGAACACCTCTCCTTTAGGACTCTCCCCCTGGAGAGGTGTATAGTAAGGGCAAAACTCATGAAAAAGTACATCCATGGATACAAAGGTTTTCCTGGAGGGAGGATGATAACATTTGTACCCTTTCTGAGTAGCAGAATACCCTAAAAATATGCAGCGTAGGCCGTGGGGAACCAGCTTACTCTGGTGGGCTGTGATTCTGGCATAACACAAGCATTCAAAAACCTTTGGGGGAATAATAAAAGAAGAGGCTCCTTGAAGAATCTTATTAGGACATTTAAAACCAAGTAGTCTACTGGGCATCCTATTCATAAGGTAAGAAGCAGTGAGTATAGCATCACTTCAGTATTGGTCAGGTACATCCATAGCAATCATAATGGAACGGGCATTGGTCAGGTACATTCATAGCAATCATAATGGAATGGGCTATCTCTAAGAGATGCCGATTCTTCCTTTCGGCAACCCCATTTTGGGCAGCCGTATCAACGCAACTGGTTTGATGTATTATGCCAGAGTCAGAGAGATATCTTTGAAATTCACCATCAATATACTCTGTGCCATTGTCACTGCGAAGGATCTTCACAGTGGCATTGAACCGAGTTTTAATCATATTATGAAAATCATGAAAACATCGGAAAACCTCATTTTTTGTTTTAAAAAATAAATCCATGTAGAACGAGAGTGACAATCAATAAAAGTAACAAAGTACCTATGGCAGTAATAGACACACGTCGGCAGGGACCCCACACATCAATATGAATTAGCATAAAAGGAATAGGTTTTCTATTATGAAGAGAAGGTAAATAAGTAGAACGAGTAATGCAAGCTTCACAAAAAAAATTATCCTAATTATAAGAAGAAACAAAATCAGGAAATATTTTCTTAAGAGTTCCTAGAGGGGGGTGACCTAGCCTACGGTGCCACTGATGAAGGTTTGATATTACCGAATGGACCGGATTAGAAGATGTAGTCAAAGCAGACGTAGATTCTCCAATCGGCTCGAGCAAATAAAGTCCATTGTCTAGTTTACCACGTCCAATCTCCTTCCCCGTGACCAAATCTTGGAAGACACAGTAAGATGGGAAAAAAATCACTTTACAATTCAAGTCATGTGTGAGACTACTGATAAAGAGCAAGTTAGTAGAGAAAGAGGGAAAATGTACAACTTTAGACAAAGAAAGTGATGGAGAATGCTGAATGGTCCCTTTTCCAGCAATGGAAGAATAGAAACCATCCGCAATTTGAACTTTATCATTTCCAGAAGTTGGAGAATATTATAAGAAAGAGGTGGATAAACCTGTCATATGATCTGTGGCTCCTGTATCAATGATCCAAGGAGTAGAAACTAAAGAAGCTTGAAAGCCTGTAAAAGTTTTACCTAAAGTAGCAAGGTGGGAGTTGGTATGGGTAGTAGAGGAAATAGTGGTCGAGGCTGTACCGGCAGTAGAAGCTTGCAGAATACGTCGCAAAGTAGCGAACTCTTCCTGTGAAAAACCAATGTCTGCAGAGGGTGTGGTGGAAATTGTCTCAGAAAGATTAGCCTTTGGTTTTCCCTTTCTTTGTGCTCGTTTTTGCTCAAAATCAGCAGGCTTCCCATGAGTTTTCATCAATTTTCCTTAGTATGATATCGTTTATGACAGTGCTCACACTTGACAATCTCCTTAGCCGGATCAGATTTAGTGCGAACAGACTGTAAAGCTGATTTCTCCATAATAGGAGTATGAAGCATGGCTAATCGACGACTTTCCTCACACTAAACAAGAGCATAAGACTGTTCTAGTGTAGGAAAGGGAGAACGACTTAAGACTTGTACTTTGATCTAATCGTACTCCACGTTCAAACCTGCCAAGAAGTCATATACTTGAATCTTATCAATGTGCTTCTTATAAGTCACCACATCATCTGGATTAGTGGGGTGATAATCCCCATAATGATCCAACTCTTGCCAAAGAGATCGCAACTCAGCATAATAGTGGGCCAAAGTTAGTTCCTTTTGGGTAGTCTCATGAAGCTTCTTTCGTAGATCATAAACCTGTGCATCATTCCCCAACTGTCCATATGTTTCAGTAGTAGCCTTCCAGATTTGGGCAGCAGTATCAAGTAATAGACATCCACGAGTAATATTTGGAATCATGGAATTCAAGAGAAATGACATAATAAGAGAGTCATTCGAGATCCATTTATCCTGTGAAACGCCTGTGGTAGTAGGTTTGATAGTGGTGCCCGTAATGTATCCAACAAGTCTTCTTCCAGCAATAGTCAAGTAAGTAGATCGGGACCAAATCAAATAATTTGTCCCATCAAATCTTACCGAAAGAGGATGAAGAGTGGGGTAATGTTCAAGGCCGGTGGGAGCAGTAGTACCATCGATAGTTGCCATGTTGAAAAAATTGTCTGCAGTTTTTCAGTCTTCACCTTTTGAAAAAAAAACTGAAAAATCGAAGATCTGTGGCACGATTGGGAAGATGATGCAGCAGCAGCTAAGGTGAAGGCGATGGCGATGGTGGCTTCTCTTCTTCTTTCCTTTTCTTCTTGGTCGAGCCCATCGTAGTGTAGAGAAAGAAATTGGTTGCAATGTATTTGCGAGGGTTTGCGATCGATGCAATCTCTAGCTGAAGCAGCAGCAACAGCCACCTGTGATTCTGTTTTCCTAATCGCAAGAAGCAGCAGCAGGCACCTGCGATTCTGTTTTCCTAATGGCAAGAAGCAGCAGCAGGTTGTGGCCTGCGATACTGTTTTCCTAATCGCAAGAAGCAGCAGCAGGTTGTGGTTCTTCTTCTCTTCTTCTTTCCCTTTTTATTCTTCTCTGGTCTTCGAGGTGGAACTGAAACAATAGTGCAGCGGCGCGATGGGTTTGAAAAGGGAAAAAATTTCTGCCAAACAATGGTTGCAGAATTAGGTTGTAGAAGAACAAGAAAAAACTGCGAAGGGTTTTGGAGAAAAAAAATAATCTGATGTGGGTTTATGGGTTTGAAGAAAGAGAAAAAAATAGAAGAACATCCTAATCGAACTTAGGCTCTGATGCCATGTTGAAAGAAATGGTTGTAGTAGAATGGCTTATTGATCCATGATCTCAAGCCCTCTATTTATAATTAAGTGGAAAGTAGACTATTACAAGGAATAGAATTTTACATGAATGCAAACTCTAATTTAACTCCTATACAAACTCTAATTGGACTCCTAGTAGAATCCTACAAATTTACTATAATGAGGTTTTCACCTATGGTCAAGCATACCTCTATCTGGGTGCTTCTTGCACTTGTTGCCATCTATGCCTTAGAGTCGGAACAATTAAATATCAAGTCTGCCTTCTTAAATGGCAGACTTGAGCAGCAAATTTATATGTTTCAGCCTGAGGGATTTGTAAGAAAAGGTGATGAGAACACGGTATGTATGTTGTTAAGGTCTCCATATGGTTTGAAGCAATTCCCTAGACAATGGTACAAAAAATTTGACGAGTTTATACTTAAGATAAGTTTAAAAGAAGCTATTATGTTTATTGTGTGTACCATTATGAATTTAAACCCAAATGCTTCATATATCTTTTGTTATATATTGATGATATGCTCACAAATTGTAATGATAAAATCCAGATTTACAAATTGAAGAGCATGCTTAAATTTGAATTTGAAATGAAGGACTTAGGGGGTGTAAGAAAGATTTTGGGTGTTGATGTTCATAGGGACAGAATTCTCACTTTATCACAAATTGGTTATTTGCACAAGCTAGTTGATACGTTTGGTAGTATGAATTCTAGAGCTGTTGATACTTCAATGGGTGCTCATTTTAAGTTAGAAACAATTGCTAATGTTCCTGTAACAACTATGCCTTATCAGACTCGTATTGGGTCTCTTATGTACTTTACGGTTTGTACTAGACCAGATTTGGCATATGTTGTTGGTCTTGTGTGTAGATTCATTAGTAGACCATGTGATGATCACTGGAATGCAATTTGTGGACCTTGAGATACTTGAGAAATTCAGTTGGTTATAAACTGTTATATGATGACTCTTGTGTTAATAATTTAAGCATTATGGGGTACTGTGACTCTAATCTTGCAACTGACTTGGACAAAAGAAGGTCTTTGTCTGATTATCTATTCACTGTTAGTGGTAATTTGGTGAGTTGGAAGTCTACCCTCCAACATGTGGTAGCTCTTTCCGTTACTGAACCTGAATACACTGCATTATGTGAAGCTGTCAAGGAAGCCCTATGACTCAAGGGTATCCTTGGGGAACTTGGTTTTGGTGATATACATTCTATTGTGTTTTGTGATTCTCAAAATGTCATTTGTCTTTCTAAAAATAGCATGTTTCATGAATGTAAAACATGCTGATGTTAGACAGCACTTTATTAGGGATGGTATCTCCACAAGTTTGGTCAAGGTTCAAAAGATTGATACCTCTATCAATCTTGCTGATATTAGGACCAAAGTTGTATCCATTAATAACATCAAGACTGCCTTGAACCTATTAAAGGTGCTTGCTGTTTAGTTCCTTATTTAATCTATATTTGACAAGTTCTTTGTGTATTCAGGTACTCTGCACAGCTAAAATCAGAGTCAAGTTGGAGATATTTATAGTGTAGGTGTAATGGTCATGGGTATTTGGTCATTGTCTTTTATTTGTACTTAAATGCCATTTTTAATGTTAAGTGCGGGCATTTCTGTCATTACAAGGCTTTGCATAAATAGTTTTAAGTTGGTTTAGAATTTAATAGTGTTTTCATTCTCTTCTTCATCGTTTTCTTGGCTACGGTGACTGCTCTAGTACTTAGGGTTCTTCCAACCCTTTAATGCTCTTGGTGACGGAGTTTTTGGCTTCAAGATTGGCGAGGTGATGGAGTATTCTCGCCTTGGTGAGATCTTTCCTTCATAGGTTTCCTTTGTGTTGTTAAGGCTGTGTGGTTATTCGATTGATGGCAGAGAATCTTGAAAAACTGTGTTTTTATTCTTGAGAGTGTTGGTGAGGAGTCTCTGTGTGTCTTGTAACTCTCTTTGATATTGATTTGGTTGTGCATAGTGCCATGAGTCCTTTGGACTCATCCTTGGATGTAGGTCTCTAACCGAAACAAGTAAATGCTGTGTTCTTCTGTGTGATGCTTGTGATAATCCGCTGCGTTATTTAGGTTCCTGCTTAACAACTTTAATTGCCAATTACAGTTTTTACTGCACTTCTGGTCAAACAGACCTAGATTATTAGCTGAACCTGATCCACATACTTCCTGGGCTAAAATCTTTCTTGACCAAGGTAAAGTAGCTATAATAAAAATATCCTTTCTCCAACCATTTTCCCAAAAAAGTATCCTAATAAGGATTCAATAAACAAACCTGCGCTGGATTTAGGTTACCCCATGGTTGTTGCAGTGTCATAAGTTCCCACAATATTACTCCAAAACTGTAAACGTCTGACTTCTCATTTGATGGCTCATCACGTAGAACTTCAGGGGCCATCCACTCGGGCTAAATTAGAGTGAAGAAAAAAGGGATTGTAAGTAATATTGTTTGGAGACTTCCATTTTATGTCCACATAATGCAAGAAAATTAATACGATACTAATCAATATTCAATTTCAGAAGAACTTACCGTTCCTGCTGCTGACTTAGACGAAAGAAATGTATTTGCCTTCAAACGGGAAAGGCCAAAATCACATATCTGAATACAATCAAGATAGAAAGTCAAGCTAGAAAACCTGCTGTAGAAAAGGAAAATGGAAGTTCAGTAATCTTGAAGAAAGTAAGAAGCTCCAAAATCATCCTTTGACAGAACTGCAGATCAAGAACAATAGTCCAACTGCAAGAAATGCTCACGCTATTCCTAATCCCTGATAGCTGTTAAAGCTATCCTTTCTTATTAGTTCTTGTATATTGTCTGTAATCTCTCCTCTTACCTTCACTCATGTCCTTGAGCTTAGTTGTCACGGTGCCTAGCCAGTTAAGTGCTTATACATACAGATTAAATCTATGCACTAACACGCCACTATTTCTAGCAACAGCTTTACAGCAAAAAAAATTATTTAGGGAACAAAAAAAGGAAGGAGGGGGGGGGGGGGAAGGAAGTTAGTAAATGTTGGATTCTACTAGGAGTTCAATTAGAGTTTGTATTCATGTAAATTTCTATTTCTTGTTACCCAAGTAAGGGTATTTATGTAATAGGGTTGTTTCCACTTTTATAAATAGAGGGCTTGAGATCACACTGATCACAATAAGCCATTCCACCAACATAGCATCAGAGCCTAAGTTCGATTAGGGACGAGAGAAAAAGAGAACAAAGCAAACATCTCTCTTTCGCTTCTAATTTTTTCAAACCCATCGTAATTCCCTGAATTTTTTTTCAAAAAAACCCATCGCTTTTTTTCTTTCTTTCTTCACAGGCACTTCCGCCTTCTTTTTCTGTTCTTCAGTTCCGCTGCACCCATCGCAACCCATCGGCTCCTTTTTTTTTCTTCTGGCAGTTCCATCTCCTTTTTTTGTTCTTCAGTTTCGCAGCACCCATCGCAACTATCAGCTCTTTTTTTCTGGCAGTTCAGTTTTTTTTCTCTGTTCTTCAGTTCCACTGCTTGTCGCTGCTTGCTGCATCTACCACCTCGATTCGAGAAGAACAGTAACAGAAAAAAGTAGAAGAGAAGCTGCTGCTCCTGCTTTGAATCCAACCAGAAAAAAAGAGGAAAGTAGAAGAGAAGAAGCTACTCTGCTTTGAATCGAACCAGGTTTTCTCCTACTCCCTTCTCCTCCATGGAACAAACATCGTAGGTTAGAGGGGTTTGGTTTTTGTAAATTTAAATTCTTCAAGGATATTTTGGTAATTCCGCATATTGCCAGGGGCTTATTTGCAAATTTATACATTTTCAGGGGCTTATGTGTAAACACACATAGTTTCAGACGCCTAATTGAAAATTTATAAGTTTTTAGGGATTTATTTACACATTTACACAGTTTCAGGGACTTATGTGTAAATTTGCATAATTCCAAGGACTTGATTGTAAATTTAGATTGTTAGGGACGTATTTGTCATTTTCCAAAAAAAAGAAGAAAGAAAGAAAGACACATGGTGTTTCTTATATGCACATTTTGAATCGTGGTTTGGCTATTACATTCTGCGACGTTTCAGTTGAAGGGTGACGATTGAAGAACTGCAACAATTTTTCAACATGACAACTACCGATGGTATTATTGCTCCCACTGGCTCCGCACATTATTCCACTCTTCATCCTCTTTCAGTAAGATTTGATGGAACAAATTATTTAATTTGGTCTCGATTTGCTTACTTGACTATTGCTGGAAGAGGACTTGTTGGACACATTACAGGCACCACTATCCAACCTACTACCACAGGTGTTTCACAGGATAATTAGATCTCGAATGACTCTCTTATTATATAATTCCTTTTGAACTCCATGAATCCAAAGATTGCCCATGGATACCTATTACTTTATACTGCAGCCCAAATTTGGAAGGCTACTACTGAAACATATGGACAATCGGGGAATGATGCACAGGTTTATGAGCCACGAAAGAAGCTTCATGAGACTACCCAAAAGGAAGACTGTGGCCCAATATTATGTTGAGTTGCGCTCTCTTTGGCAGGAGTTGGATCATTATGGGGATGATCACCCACTAATCCAGATGATGTGACTACTTATAGGAAGCACATTGATAAGATTCAGGTATATGACTTCTTGGCAGGTTTGAATGTGGAGTACGATTAGATCAGAGTGCAAGTATTAAGTTGTTCTCCCTTTCCTACACTAGAACAGTCTTATGCTCTTGTTCAGTGTGAGGAAACTCATCGATTAGCCATGCTTCATACTCCTATTGTGGAGAAATCAGCCTTACAATCTGTTCGCACTAAATCTGATCCGGCTAAGGAGATTGTCAAGTGTGAGCACTGTCACAAACCATATCATACCAAGGCCAATTGTTGGAAACCGCATGGGAAGCCTGCTGATTTTGAGCAAAAAAGAGCACAAAGAAAGAGAAAACCAAAAGCTAATCTTTCTGAAATAGTTTCCACAACACCTTCGACAGACATTGGTTTTTCATAGGAGGAGTTAGCTACTCTGTGACGTATTCTGTAGTCTTCTACTACAAGTACAGCCTCTACCACTGCTTCCCTACTACTCATACCAACTCCTACCTTGCTACTTCAGGTAAAAGTTTTACAGGCTTCAAAGTTTCTTCAGTTTCTACTCCTTGGATCATTGATACAGGAGCCACAGATCATATGACAGGTTTATCCTCCTTTTTCTTACAATATTCTCCAACTTCTGGAAAGGATAAAATTCGAATTGCTGATGGCTCCTATTCTTCCATTGCTGGAAAAGGGACCATTCAGCATTCTCTATCACTTTCTTTGTCTAAAGTTTTACATGTTCCCTCTTTTTTACTGACTTGCTCTTTATCAGTAGTCTTACGCATGACCTGAATAGTAAAGTGACTTTATTCCCATCTTACTGTGTCTTCCAGGATCTGGTCACGGGGAAGGAGATTGGACGTGGTAAACTAGACAATGGACTTTATTTGCTCGAGCCGATAGGAGGATCTGCTTCTGCTCTGATTACATCTTCTAATCCGGTCCATTCGGTAATATCAGACCTTCATCAGTAGCACCGTAGGCTAGGTCACCCCCCTCTAGGAACTCTTAATAAAATATTTCCTAATTTGGTTTCTTCTCGTAACGAGGATGATTTTTTTTGTGAAGCCTGCATTTTTGCGAAGCAGACTCGTTCTACTTATTTACCTTCTCTTCATAATAGAAAATCTATTCCTTTTGAAATCATTCATACCGATGTGTGGGGTCCCTGCCAATGTGTGTCTATTACTGGCCATAGGTACTTTGTTACTTTTATTGATTGTCACTCTCGTTCTACATGGATTTATCTTTTAAAACAAAAAAAATGAGGTTTTTCGATGTTTCGTGATTTTCATAATATGATTAAAACTCAGTTCAATGCCACTGTGAAGATCCTTTTCAGTGACAATGGCACAGAGTATATTGATGGTGGATTTCAAAGATATCTCTCTGACTTTGGCATAATACACCAGACCAGTTGTGTTGATACGGCTGCCTAAAATGGGGTTGCTGAAAGGAAGAATCGGCATCTTTTAGAGATAACCCGTTCAATTATGATTGCTATAAATGTACCTGACCAATACTGGAGTGATGCTGTACTCACTGCTTCTTACCTTATGAATAGGATGCATAGTATGATACATGGTTTTAAATGTCCTAATGAGATTCTCCAGGGAGCCTCTTCTTTTATTATTCCCACAAAGATTTTTGGATGTGTGTGTTATGCGAGATTCACAGTGTTATGCCCGAATCACAGCCCACCAGAGTAAAGTTGGCTCCCCGTGGCCTACGTTGCATATTTTTTGGGTATTCTACTAGTCAGAAAGGGTACAAATGTTATCAACATCCTTCTAAGAAAACCATTGTGTCCATGGATGTAATTTTTAATGAGTCTTGCCCTTACTATACACCTCTTCAGGAGGAGAGTCCTAGAGGAGAGGTGTTCTTTCCAACTCTAGATCTTCCTATCACACACCAACACAACTTAAGATTTCAAGAAGAGTTTCCTGAACAGGGGAGACTTTGGTCAGAATACCTGAGGACTCTAATCCTCCCCCTTCATTTTTTGAATCATATGAAGAACCTAGCCAAGGGGAGACCACTCCTGACAGGCACACTGTTGAGGTCTTTCAAAACAATATTGACCAAAATAAGGAGGTGCAGACTTATCAGAGGAAGAATTACAACCGGCTAAAGCAGGTGGACAAAGGTGACACGTTACCACTTCAGCCTCCGCTCCAGAATCGATTCTCCGTTCCCCGAGGTATCTTCTTCTGATCTGCCTATTGATGTGAGAAAAGGAGTCCGATCTTGCACTCAGCATCCCATAGCTAAATATGTCTCTTATGACTCTTTGTCTGACTCTTACCGTGCTTTTATATCCTCTCGATCATCTATATCTGTTCCTAAAAGTTGGCAGGAAGCCTATGTTGATAAGAGATGGAAGGCAGCTATGGTAGAGGAAATGGGGGCAATGAAGAAAAATGAAACTTGGGAGCTGGTTACACTTCCTCCAGGAAAAAAACCAATGGGTTGCAAATGGGTGTTTATGGTTAAACAAAATATGGATGGATCAATCAACAAGTTGAAAGGTAGACTAGTTGCAAAGGGGTTTACCCAGACCTATGGGATTGATTATCAGGAGACTTTTGCCCATGTTGCGAAACTAAACACTGTCAAAGTTTTGTTGTCCGTAGTTGTGAACAAAGACTAGAACTTGCACCAACTAGATGTAAAGAATGCCCTACAGGGGAGTTAGAGGAAGTAGTCCATATGGAAATCTCACATGGTTTGTCGATGACAATCTGCAGGGAAAGTTTGTCGGTTGAAGAGGTCAATTTATGGGTTAAAACAGCTCCAGATGCTAGTTGGACGCCTCTGAAGGCAATGACTCTATTGGGTACAAGCAAAGCAATGTTGATCATACACTATTTGTCAAGAAGTCGGTACTAACATCACACTCTCATTGTCATGAGACGATATTGTCATCATAGGGAATGATGGTGAAGAAATTCAAACGTTGAAAGACTTTCTTGGCAGAGAGTTTGAGATTAAAGATCTAGGGAAGTTACAGTATTTCTTAAGAATTGAGGTGGCTCGATCAAAGAAGGGTATATTCTATCCCAAAGAAAGTATGTCCTAGATTTATTATCAGAAGTGGGAATGTTGGGGTGTAAAGCAGTTGATACCCCTATTGAAGGTGGAGCTAAACTTAAAGAAAAGAGGGAGAACTAGTGGACAAAGGAAGATACCAAAGGCTGGCAGGGAAGCTTATTTACTTGTCCCACACCAGGCCAGACATCGCTTATGCCGTGGGGATAGTGAGCCAATTCATGCATGATCCATATTTAGCTCATATGAAGGCTGTTACCAGAATACTACAGTATTTGAAGGGAACTCCTGGAAAAGAAATATTTTTGTCACCCACTGATAATCTAAAAGTAGAAGCATACATCTTGCGGCTGGATCTCCAGACAGGAAGTCAATTTCAGGTTACTGTACCTTTGTTGGAGGTAATCTAGTTACTTGGATAAGTAAGAAACAGAATGTGGTAGCATTATCTAGTATCGAAACCGAATATAGAGCTATGGTTCGTGGAGTTTGTTAGCTACTATGGTTGAAAGGCTTGCTACAAGATATTGGAGTCCAAGTTCCAAACCCTATGATGTTATATTGTGACAACAAGGCTGCTATTAGTATTGCTAATAATCCGGTGCAACATGATCAAACTAAGCACATTGAGATTGACAGGTTTTTTGTCAAAGGAAAGTTGGAACAAGGGCTTATCTGCATGTCTTTTGTGAGATCTGGAGACCAAGTAGCAGATGTTTTCACTAAGGGTTTGAAAGAAAGAGATTTCCTTCCTATTGTAGGCAAGTTGGGCATGACTAATATCTATGCCTCAACTTGAGGGGGAGTGTTGGATTCTACTAGGAGTTCAATTAGAGTTTGTATTCATGTAAATATCTATTTCTTTTTACCTAAGTGAGGGTATTTATGTAATAGGGTTGTTTCCACTTTATTATAAATAGAGGGCTTGAGATCACACTGATCACAATAAGCCATTCTACCAACAGTAAACAAGTGAAGTTTTACAATAATTTGAATTCTTTCTTCTTCCTTTTTCATACTCATTTCCACCCAGGTGGGATGTGGTGGAAAAATAAATGATGCATGCTTTTCACCTTTATGCAAATTATACACAAACTAGTATAAATATTACTATTTATAGGGAGAACAAGAGAGGGCGAAGGACCACCCAGGGACCTAAGTTAGAATAAGGCAGGCAACTACCCAGCCCATGGAAACCTGCCCAATAGCCATAGCCATGCTCTTGAGAAACAGTAAACTCCAATAAAATAAAAAAAGAAAAGAAACAGTAAACTCCAATACTCCAATGAAGTTTTCCCACTTCATAGGAACTACAGTCAACCCTTGCTTGTTTCTTAAGAGACAGCAATAGAAACTCAATGATATGTCCACAATCAAGAAAGGATGAGATACATTGGGAAATGGAAGTCTGGACACAAAAAACTATAACATATCTGAATGTGCTTCAGGCAATGCATGATGAAAGGACACCAAAATGTTTACACTTAAGTAATCTGGTAATCCAAAACTTTTAGAATATCATTAGCTCTATCAATCTGTGCAAGCTGCAACCAAATTTGGATTGAATGCAACATGGACAAATAGCTAATAGAAGGTAATTTAAAGAAAAAGGTCCACATTATTTGAATGAAAAAGATTTAATCACCAAATAAATAATAACGTATCATTAACAAAAAGATTGGTTGGATAAAGGAGAGTACACATAACGTGCAAGTAAATGGAAGATGGCTCATTTTGCATAACATAGGATTTCATCTGTGCATACAGTTCTAAGGACCTATACTATATATATCATAATAAGTACAAGTAACAGAAAATTTCTTCTAATGGATCCAATGAGGAAAAAACCCATCAAATAGAACAAACGCCTTCAACCTCATCTGATATAGGGATCAATTGTGAATAGCTTTGCGGAAAAGCAGAATAGCACTTAAATACCTTAACAGTATATTTTCTGTCCACTAAAAGATTCGGGGACTTCAAATCTCTATGGACAATGGGTGGATTATGGCGGTGAAGATAATTCATTCCTTTTGCCTGTTCCACACAATAAAAAAGCAAATGAAAGTAACACATCGGAACTTTGGATAAGAATCAAAATGTAATAATAATAAAAATATTCAAGAAATGATTATTGATAAAGATAAATTTAAATAACAATATAGAAGATGAAATCTGATAAAGGCATACCACATCAAATGCCATGTTTAACCGGCGCTTTTCATCCAAGACATCTCTTGCGCCTGGTTTATGCAACAACCTGTACAAACTGCCCCTGCAATTCAAGGCCCATGGTCATAATTATTTCATAAAACTGGAACTGCAACTGATTGCTTAAAATGTGGTTAAAGCAATGTCTCATCCATGTACTAACATAAATTGATAGCTCAAAATGTAATTCACCAATTACCAAAAAAAAAAAAAAAAAAAAATGTAATTCACCCCCTCCCCCGGGGTAAGAGGTGGAGGGGGAAAGCAAAAGATCTAAGAAGAAACTCTCACAGAGAAACCTTGATAAATATTCTGTGACTATGGACAGGTTTGGAGGCTGAGTAACAGCACCCATTAAAAGAACGATGTTTGGATGTCGGAGGCGTTTCATTAGTAAAACCTAGTAAGGAAAAAGAAAGGAGTTAAAACTTTTTTTTACAATCCTGGTATGAGAAGATAATATAAAATGAGACCAATGATTCATCAAACTAAACAAAGTTGAAACACCAAAATCATTCCCCTTTAGCATAAGGGTTATGTCTGCATACCTCCCTCAAGAAATCTGTGAAGCGTTCTGCAAGAAATTCTTGTTCCATAAGAATCTTCACGGCAACATCCTGACATCATAAATTATTGCTTAAGTAGAGATGAAACCAGAGCGGACTACTCAGGTTACCACCAAGAGTAAACATTTGCCATAAAAGATGAAAATGGTTTGAGATGCAAGAAATGGTCCATTAGAGAGAGGACCAAATACCTGTACAGTACAACCTTCGAAACAAACTAACCAAGAACTAAAAGTGTCATAACCACATTGTCAGTCTGCTTGGGACAATTGGAAAATGTCCTAACTTTTAGTATTCTTAGACAAGAAGGGTAGAAAGGGAAATTCCAGTTCATCGAGAATTAGTGCCAATTAACACCGGATGCTAATTCTCAATAAGACTGGAGGCAGATTGTTGAGTTTGATTAGGACTTAAAAGAGTCCTTTTCCTAATTTTATTTTTTCTCTAATATAAAAAAGCTATTGGAACAGGAGGCTTCACAAGTTCTGTATATGAAGCTCCATGGAAGATTAAGCTCTCTTCTCTCTTTTCTTCTCTTTGCTTTGTTCTAATTATAATTGACATGGTATCAAAGCTATATCACCAAAAAGTGGTGTGAAAACTTCCACCGTGCTTCTCCTCCCTTAGATTTTTCTTCTTTTACTTAAGAAGTCACTGCCAAAGCTTTTTTGAAGTTTCTATGTCCTCTCGGCTAGGGGGCAGCACCTTTGCTGCATATTTTGGTGCAACTATAAGCCTGGTTCGTGGAATGAAGAAGAACTAGGTCTTCTTTGTGCGTTATTCGAAGACAGCTCTATATCCTATTTCAGGTATTCCTTTACAGATTTCTTGTTTCAATCCTACTGTGAATCAGTTGTTTGGACTTTCTTTTTCAGAATTTCTGGGTTCCTCTATTCTTGGTAAAGGATTTTTAGGATATACAGCTGCAGGACAATGATATTGATTGGCGGAAGGATATTCTGGTTCCTTATTTGAGTTCAGTTGCACTCTGTTTGAGAAGAAAATTCTGCTGGTTTAAGGTCTCTTATGACCACTTTGACTGGGTTGCAGATCTGTTTGAAGGTATTTTTTGGATTACTTCTGTAGCTCTTTGAGGGTGCCTCCAAAGTTAGGGAAATAGAAAATATTACCCCAGGACAGATTAAGAAAAAACTGATACCTCTCAACAATCAAGCTCACATAGGGCCAAATTCCAGTCAAGTTTCCTACCCTGATAGCCTAACTGTGGCTTGAATATGGCAGAACCTCTCAACTCTAAGGGTTTAAGCCAGGATGGTGCAGGGTCCCGGTTTAGGCTCAGCAGGGAAGTCTATGAGGAGTTTGGGTACAAGATATAGGGTCAAAGTGAAACAGGAACAGAATGAAGGAGACATAGGAAAGGAACATCAACAGAAAATAGATGTCAAAACAGAGTTCTTGTAGACAACAGTGATGCAGATTCATGACCCAAATTTCTTAGGAAATGGCTTATAATTGGGTTCTATACATGTTATACCTTTGATCCCATGAATTTACATTGTACTGTGCAACTTTTATGGGCATAAAATATTGGTAATTAGGTTAAGTACAAATTCATCTTTATAATTTAATATTTATGCTTTAAGATTGAACCAGTTAAACACATGGTCCAATTCAAGCCAACATGTTACAAGCACATGGCTAATTACTGGAATGTAATTAGGACTTTATTTTGAGACTACTTAAGTTTCCTCATTAGTTTTAAGTTACGTAATAGGTTAAGGGATTCAGGACTTTCCCTTCTAGGGTAAGAGTCTATTTTTGAGCTTTCTGTAATAGGGCCTCTAATTGAAGACAACTATTAGATCATTAAAATTGCTGCTTGCAAGCTTGGCTGCTGGCTTCCTTCACTGTGAGCAATTTCTGTCTGGTGTTTAAAGCCTGGAATGATTAGCTCCTAGGTGTTTCAAGTTCAGGTTGTTGTCTGTGGATGGCAGTTTAAGTTCAAATTGCTATTCGTGCTTGGGGTTTAAAGACCAAGTACTGATTCCTTGGTGTTTAAATTCCAAGAGATTGTTAAAGCCCAAACTCTTCTGTGGCTGTGGAATCAGCTTGTGTTTAAAGTTATTGCTCATTCAAAGTCACTGCCACTAAATTACAACAATGAGCTAAATTTGAAGTCTGCACTTTTTCTCTCCTAATCTTCTAGAAGAACACAGCTTCCTTTTTGGGAAGATATTTGTCCAGGCTGACCATCGGATTTCCAAGCCCTTTGGACCATATCATTTTCATACCCTCCTAACAAAATCATTTGACTGGTTGCAGTTTAACCAGCCAAAACCGTAAAATTCTGCCTTACAGATTTTCATCAAGAAGGCCTATAATTCGGATCTCACAATCCAACCAACAGTTTCAACCTATTTAAATCAAAATACCCTTTCTCCTTCCCCCACATTCGGCGTCACACCCCATCTTCAACGGGCCGGGCTCCACTCATGATCCGATGTTGACCACACCAACATCCCTTCTTGAATCAATGAGGTGGTACAATAACCATACATCTACTCATAGTATGAATCATAGGCAATGACATGAAGAATAAAATGAGATATTTAACGGAGTCCAGAGTTAATTACAAATCCATGATAAGTATTTCACTATAAGAAATTACCAAAGTTATTGACAGTTCATTCACAGTTTCCCATTACCATTTAACCACATATCCCAATTCTAAAATAAATAAGACTTCTGTCTCATCCCACTAGCATATATACCATTCGACGTATCCAATTATATACCATACAAGCATGAATAGCACACAGACAAGGCATCATGTCCGGTATCTGACAGCTCAGTGGTCTCTGCACCACTAGCCGCATGTGGGTAGGCACATCTTGCTCCATAGGAACCTCTATACCAGTGCCAACATCTAAAAGGAGAATCTCCACAGGGTGTGTTCCACCGCAGTCTTGAGGGAAAACACACAACAAATAATGAGTGCTTACTTACAATCCTACATGCCATACAAGTTGCAACAATGTAAGTATGCAAGTCTTCTAACTATAATTCCACACAATTAAAGCTGGAGCCAACCCCACAGGACTAGCCCAGATAACCCTATCAGATTGCCGGATGCCCTTCGCAGATGCCCTTGCTTTGGTAGCATACAACACCAAAGTTCAATGAATGGTGTATACTTGGAGTTGGGACTATAGAATTAGCCCATGATCGATTATCCATATAACCCATTAGAAACTTAAAATTGAGTTGACTTGCAACTTTCACCTCCATCTTACCCCCAACATGCTTTTCGCCCCAAAACATAATTCTCTAGCTAATTCATCCACAACAGTATTACAACATATAGCTCTTCATCTGAATGAGATATTCCTAGGATGAGGGATGCAGAATGCCTGATCAAATGTGTATTCTGTGTGTGTATGTGCAAGAGAGAGAGAGAGAGAGAGAGAGAACTTAAGCTGACTTTATAGAACTGAACATAACGAGAACCTTCTGGGCTATATGAGACTATTCGGAGACTGAACTCCTTTTCAGTTTTTATTAGATGTATAATTTCCAACTTTTCAATTTATAATATTTTCCTCATTTGCATATTTAGAATGTTAACTAGATTCCTCAATTCTACCAAAGAACCCAGTAAAAAGAGGTTAATTGTAAAACATTAAATACATATCATTTGCAACCTCAGTCAATCATTCTACTTTATTAATATTTGGAACTGTGCAAAATAAATATCGCAATTGGCCATCAGGTTCATTAAGCATTGATGTATGAATTAAACATAAAGTACCATGCATTGAAATTGAAAATCATAGTCACGAGGAATATTTCATCCATGGTAATTGATGGTAAACAAAATCCTGATTTCTGTCCTAGTAGCCTGTATGAAAGCAGAACTAGAAGATTGGACCTCAACAAGGATGAAATTATGCATCAGGTGGTTCGGCTACTAAGATATGACCTTCAATCTGTCCTACAAATGACAACAGATCTGATCCAAGATTTGTCTGCACTGGTGACTCCCTTAGATACACGAGGTACAACTGCCATTGTAATGCTCTGGGGAAGAGCTTGCTTGCACGTTTCATTCCAGAGAATCTCTCTGATTTCTTATTGTATTAGTAGTTGATTGCACAATAGCTATGAAACAAAATGCCAGCTAAAATCCCAATCATGGTAGAAGATCTCGCTCTCGAGAGAGATCTCGCCACCTTGAAAAAGAGAGATCTCGACCATCTCGGTGAGATCTCGGTCGAGATATACAACTTTTTGGCGTCAACTTGGTGGCCCATCTCGGTGAGTTTTAGGGTTCCAATTGGGTTGAAACTTGGTATTTAGCTTATTTAAGGCCTTTTGAACACGTTGGTGGCCTTGGATTTGTTAGAAACAACCCTATGTATGATTTCTAAGTCTACCCATAGTGTGAAACCGAAATGTAGTAGGATTAGGGAATGCAATGTTATACAACATGTAATATAGAACCTTTAAGGCATATAAATAAAAAGCAAGTATATCAAATGCATCAAATAACTTAAATGTTATAAAATTCCATCCATATGAGTATCACAATCTCAATTTTCAAGAAAAAAATAATTATACAACATTAGAAGTTCTATATAAGTCATTAAATCATAAATTCATAAGTCAAGTAGAGAATGATTGATCTTCCTTGTTGTAGATGTGTTAAGAGTAGTTGCAAGTGAAAATTCAACCAAAATACACAAAAAAATGTAAAAATTGAGAGTTCCAGCGAGATCCAGGGCGAGATATGGCGAGATCTCGAGCGAGATATCCCAACTCGCTGCTCTCGCTGTCCATCTCGTCTCGCCAAGCCAAAAAAACGAGATATCTCGCGAGATCTCGGCGAGATCTCGCGAGATCTCCCACCATGATCCCAATCATTATAACCTCACAATGAAAAAGAAACTAATGAGAACAAACCTAATCACTGGAGACAAATGTAAACAATGTATCAAGCGGTTGATAAGTTCCAAAATTAACAGTAAAAAGCCAAGGATTAAAATCAGCATACCGAACCATTCCAATCAGCACGATGGACAGTTCCAAAAGAACCTGAAATTTATTGAGTCAGTCCCCTAAAATCAAAGCTTCCCACAATATTATTCAAATACACAGGCATACATGCACGGTAATGGGAAGTAACCTCATCTTGGAGTAACAAAAATCTGTAATGTTCTCAGAAATACCTGCTCCAATTCTCTCCTTCAAAACAAGATCACTCCAAGGAATGTCCAAACCTTCCACATCAAGAGAAAGTTCACGACTTTGTTTACCATGAACCAGTTGACTTTCCCCACTGAATCTTGGAGTGTTAGTGGTATTAGCCCATTGGCCATCTCTATGCCCATTAGGGGCAATTTGGACAGGATCTCCAACAAAGTGTTCTGAAATTATGACATCCTGAGAGGGTTTGCATGAATTTTGGGATGGGCCCTGCAAAGTAGTTGTTTGGAGAAAAGGTGACAAAAAACTCTCATCATTGTTATTTGTGCAAGTCAAAATGTCGCCATCTGTGTTTTGCCTGTCAAAATATTTTTGAACTGCTGATTCAACAACATCTTCATGATTGATAGCAGAATCTGTCGTGAAGGAAAGAAATAACATCACTTAAAATCGCTATATGAGTACAGCACTAATTTGTCAGGGGAGTAGTTTAACACTTCCATTAAGTGTCAATCACCATATTAATAGAAATTAAGAGAAGGCTGATCATCAAAAACTTTGCAGCATTCAGCAACATTCTTCACAAGCCAAATAGAAAACAAAAAAAAGAAAAAAGAAAATGCTGGTGATGTACAACAAAACAAAGACCATCTTTTTTCATTGTAGCTCCACAAGACACAGAATAATTTTCTTGACTTGAACATGGATGTCACAAGTTAAGCTAGTGGACTTGACCAATAAGCATTCGGAGGCCTATAGATAGATACACAAAAATGTTCTATTGTGACAGGAATAAGGAACAGCAAGCAAAGATTGATCATTCTTTCAACACAAAAACAAGTAATGGCATGTAAAGAGCTTCATCCAGAACCCAAGTGATTTTCATTTAACCTATGATTTATGGTAAGGAAACAGCCAGTGCCTCAAAGGGACAGGCCTGCAATATGGAAAGAACACTCTGGCCATTTACCTAAGCTTTACTGCTTACTTAAAACAATTAATCACTGTGAAGGCTTTCAACTCATACATTCACAGGATTGAAGAGTGATCAGGAATAAGGGGAAAAACAAGTTTTGATTAGGAATGAAAACACAAAAATAAATATGAGACAGCCTTGACCTTAGATAGAATAGTATTTAATGATTTTCACATCTATAACTGCAAGAAATTTGTTCTTACCAAAAAGAAAACGTAACAAATTTGTAGCATTCAATAGAGAACTATAGATACGTCCAGGCTGAAAAACACAAACTAAGAACTTGAATGGTTCAAGAAATTAATGCAAGTCTCAAAGTGACCAAAATAACAGCACAATAGGAACAGGAAGGGGGAAAAAATAAGTACCTGCAGAGGCATTGTCAAATACAATATTAAGTGATTGGCAGTCTGAGAAGAACTGTCTTGCCAGTGTCCTGAAATCCTTACTAGTTCCAACTGGTTTGAAGTTAGGAAAACATAGTGGCGATGGAATAGTGATGGTAGATGGACCATTGAGCAAGGAATCAGGCGCAGACAACCATCCCGGGTTATCAATCAAATCAACCAAATATTCCCTGTAAATAAACAAATTACTTGGTGGTACATGGAGGTATCCTGCATTTTTTTTTTTTTTAACGAATATGAAAGGAGCCAAAGAATAAAAGTGCTTTACTGTATCCGTCTCAAAAAATACAAGCCCCTTAGGTGACTTAAGTGGTTCCTACTAGGGCACCACTACACAGCTAGCACCCTTTCTGGTGTCTGTCTGCAACCTGGTTGGCTCACTATTATCTGTCTACCATATTCTGGTTTTCTTTAAGGTCAGATTCATCATTCTCCTCACTGATTCTTACTGTTCAAATCAGTATCAATTCTTGGGGTTTGTTTATCTAACCCAATATTTCTGTCGAGAAACACGATTTTGGTGGAATGGTTTATTGATTAGTGTGATCTCGAGCCCTCTATTTACAATAAAGTGGAAAGAACACTATTACATAAATACCCTTACTTGGGCAACAAGAAATATAAACTTATATGAACAAAAACTCTAATAGAGTTGAACTCCTAGTAGAACTCAACCAACACTCCCCCTCAAGTTGAGGCATAGATATTAGTTATGCCCAACTTGCCTACAATAGGAAGGAAATCTCCTTCTTTCAAACCCTTAGTGAAAATATTTGCCACTTGGTCTCCAAATCTCACAAAAGGCATGCAGATAAGCCTTTATTCCAGCTTTCCTTTGACAAAAAACCTGTCAATTTCAATGTGCTTAGTTCGATCATGTTGCACAGGATTATTAGCAATACTAATAGCAGTTTTGTTGTCACAATATAACATCATAGGGTTTGGAACTTGGACTCCAATATCTTGTAGCAAGCCTTTCAACCATAGTAGCTAACAAACTCCACGAACCATAGCTCTATATTCGGTTTCGGTACTAGATAATGCTACCACATTCTGTTTCTTACTTATCCAAGTAACTAGATTACCTCCAACAAAGGTACAGTAACCTGAAATTGACTTCCTGTCTAGAGATCCAGCCCAGTCTGCATCAGTGTATGCTTCTACTTTTAGATTATCAGTGGGTGACAAAAGTATTTCTTTTCCAGAAGTTCCCTTCAAATACTGTAGTATTCTAGTAACAGCCTTCATATGAGCTAAATATGGATCATGCATGAATTGGCTCACTATTCCCACGGCATAAGCGATGTCTGACCTAGTTTGGGACAAGTAAATAAGCTTCCCTACTAGCCTTGGGTATCTTCCTTTTTCCACTGGTTCTCCCTCTTTTTCTTTAAGTTTAGCTCTAGCTTCAATAGGGGTATCAACTACTTTACACCCCAACATTCCCACTTCTAATAATAAATCTAGGACATACTTTCTTTGGGATAGGAATATACCCTTCTTTGATCGAGCCACCTCATCCCTAAGAAGTACTGTAACTTTCCTAGATCTTTAATCACAAAGTCTCTACCAAAAAAGTCCTTCAACTTTTGAATTTCTTCACCATCATTCCCTGTGATGACAATGTCATCCACATAAACAATGAGAAGTGTCCATGTTAGTACCTAACTTCTCCCCACATAAGAAAGCATTCTTTACGTTTAGTTGTTGCAAGTTTCAGTCTTTGTTCACAGCTATCGCAACAGAACTTTGACAATGTTCAATTTCGCAATAGGGACAAAAGTCTCCAAACAATCAATCCCATAAGTAGTAAACCCCTTTGCAACTAGTCTAGCCTTCAACTTGTTGACTGTTCTATCCATATTTTGTTTAACCACAAACACCCACTTGCAGCCCACTGGTTTTTTCCCTGGAGGAAGTGTAACTAGCTCCCAAGTATCAATTTTCTCCATTGCCTGCATTTCCTCTACTATAGTTGCCTTTCATCTTTTATTAGCATAGGCTTTCTACCAACTTTTAGGAACAAATATAGATGATAGAGAAGATATAAAAGCACGGTAAGAGTCAGACAAAGAGTCATAAGAGACATATTTAGCTATAGGATGCTGAGTACATGATCTGACTCCTTTTTTAACAACAATAGGAAGATCAGAAGAAGATACCTTAAGGGGAACAATAGAATCTGATTCTAGAGCAGGAGATTGAAGTGGTAACGTGTCACCTTTCTCCACCTGCTTTATCCGGTTGTAATTCTTCATCTGATAAGTCTGCACCTCCTTATTCTAGTCAATCTTGTTTTGATAGACATCAATAGTGTGCCTCACAGAGTGGTCTTCCCCTTGACCAAGTTCTTCACATGGTTCATAAAACGGAAGGGGAGAATTAGAGTCCTCTGGTATATTGACTGAAGTCTCCCCTGGTCAGGAAACACTTTTTGAACTCCTAAGTTGTGTTGTGGTGGTGTGATAGAAAAATCTAGGGTTGGAAAGAGCGCCTCTCCTCTAGGACTCTCCCCTAAAGAGGTGTATAGAAAAGGCAAGACTTATTAAAAATGACATACATGGAGACAATGGTTTTCCTGGAAGCAAGATGATAACATTTGTACCATTTCTGAGTAGCAGAATACCCTAGAAAAATGCAACGTAGGCCACGGGGAGCTAGCTTACTTTGATGGGCGGTGATTCTGGCATAATAGACACATCTAAAAACCTTTGGGGGAATAATAAAAGAAGAGGTTCCTTAGAGAAGCTTATTAGGACATTTAAAACCAAGTATCCTACTGGGCATCCTATTTATAAGGTAAGAAGCAGTGAGTACAACATCACTCCAGTATTGGTCAGGTACATTTATAGCAATAAGGGTAGCATCACTCCAGTATTGGTCAGGGACATTCATAGCAATCATAAGTGAAGGGGCTATCTCTAAAAGATGCCGATTCTTCCTTTCGGCAACCCCTTTTTGGGCAGCTGTATCAACACAACTAGTCTGGTGTATTATGCTAGAATCAGAGAAATATCTCTGAAATTCACCATCAATATACTCTGTGCCATTTTCATTGCGAAGGATCTTCACAGTGGCATTGAACTGAGTCTCAATCATATTACGAAAATCACAAAAGCATAAAAAAAAAGTCATTTTTTTGTTTTAAAAGATAAATCCATGTAGAACGAGAGTGACAATTAATAAAAATAACAAAGTACATATGGCCAGTAATAGACACACGTCGGCAAGAGCCCCACACATCAATATGAATTAGTTTAAAAGGAATAGATTTCCTATTATGAAGAGAAGGTAAATAAGTAGAAAGTGTCTGCTAGCAAAAATACAGGTTTCACAAAAAAATTCATCCTTGTTACAAGAAGAAACTAAATCGGGAAATGCTTTTTTAAGAGTTCCTAGAGGAGGGTGACCTAGCCTACAGTGCCACTGCTGAAGGTCTGATATTACCGAATGGACATGATTAGGAGATGCAGTCAAAGCAGAATTAGATCCTCCAATTGGCTCCAACAGATAGAGTCCATTGTCTAGTGTACCACGTCCAATCTCCTTCCCTGTTACCAGATCCTGGAAGATACAGTAAGATGGGAAAAAAGTCACTTTACAATTTAAGTCGTGTAAGACTACTGATAGAGAGCAAGTTAGTAGAGAAAAAGGGAACGTGTAAAACTTTAGACAAAGAAAGTGATGGAGAATGTTAAATCGTCCCTCTTCCAGTAATAGAAAAATAGGAGCCATCAACAATTCGAACTTTATCTTTTCTGGAAGTTAGAGCATAATGTAAGAAAAAAGAAGATGAACCTGTCATATGATCTGTGGCTCCTGTATCAATGATCCAGGGAGAAGAAACTGAAGAAACATGATAACCTATAAAAGTTTTACCTAAAGTAACAAGGTAGGAGTTGGTATAGGTAGTGAAAGAAGCAGTATTCGAGGCTGTTCAGGCAGCAGAAGATTGCAGAATACGTCGTAGAGTAGCTAACTCCTCCTGTGAAAAACCAATGTCTGCAGAGACTGTTGTGGAAACTGTCTCAGAAAGATTAGCTTTTGGTTTTTCCCTTCATTGTGCTCTTTTTTGCTCAAAATCAGCAGGCTTCCCATAGAGTTTCCAACAATTGGCCTTGGTATGATATGGTTTGTGACAATGCTCGCACTTGACAATCTCCTTAGCCAAATCAGATTTAGTGCTAACAAACTATAAAGTTGATTTCTCTACAATGGGAGTATGAAGCATGGTTAATCGACGGCTTTCCTCACACTGAACAAGAGCATATGATTGTTCTAGTGTAGGAAAGGGAGAACGACTTTATACTTGCACTCTGATCTAATTATACTCCACATTCAAACCTGCCAAGAAATCATATACCAGAATCTTATCAACGTGCTTCCTATAAGTAGTCACATCATTTGGATTAGTGGGGTGATAATCCCTATAATGATCCAACTCCTGCCAAAGAGATCGCAAATCAGCATAATATTGGGCCACAGTCAGTTCCTTTTGGGTAGTCTTATGAAGCTTCTTTCACAGCTTATAAACATGTGCATCATTCCCCAACTGTCCATATTTTTCGGTAGTAGCCTTTCAGATTTGGGTTGCAGTATTAAGTAATAGGTATCCACAGGAAATATTTGGATTCATGGAATTCATGGAATTCAAAAGGAATAACATAATAAGAGAGTCATTCGAGATCCATTTATCTAGTGAAATACCTATGGTAGTAGATTTGATAGTGGTGCCCGTAATGTGTCCAACAAGTCTCCGGCAATAGTCAGGTAAGCAGATCAAGACCTGATCCATCAAATCTTATCGAAAGAGGATGAAGACTGAGGTAATGTTCGGAGCCAGTGGGAGCAGCAGTATCATCGGTAGTTGCCATGTTGAAAATTTTTCTGCAGTTCTTTAGTCTTCACCCTTTCAAAAATAATTGAAACATCACAGAATGCAATAGCCAAACCACAATTTCAAAAGGTGCATATAAGGTACCCCATTTTTTTCCTTCCAAAATATGCAAATTTACAAAAAGGCCCCCTAAAAATATGGATAATTACATAAACCCCCCCCTAAAACATAGATAATTACAAATAGACCCCTGAAAATATGCAAAATTACAGAAAGGCCCTTAAATATGACTAATTACAGATATGCCCCTGTAAAGATGAAGATCAAAAACCATCCACAACTATCATATCCACACTCCCGCAAATCAGTCCAACAATTCCTTCCCATCTCATTCCTTCTCAGTTCCTTAGCCGAAGCCCTCCATAAACAGTTTTCACTGCTTGCAATCTTCATCATCCCACATACCTCTTACCCACAAACCTCTTACCCATTTCAGGAAACTGTACCTTCTGCTGTAACTTTACAGCAACATCCCAGCCATTTCAACAGTACTGCAACCCCACCCTTCCCACTCTTTAACCTGTAAGTAGTGGTGAAAATGAACCGACAGAGTGGGCGTGTGTCCCCCAATCGCCCCTCATTTCGGGCTTCGCCATCTCATGGAACCCACACTGGAGGGAGCCATCGGTACTCTAGAAATCCTGATGCAAAAAGAGGCAGTGAGGCAGACTCCTGGAAGGCAGTGGAACCTTCAGGAGCTCCTGCTCGTCACTCACTGTTTCAACACCATGAAGACCTAAATCCCACCTTTATTGTGTATGGCTATGCACTGGGATTTCCAAGAGAAGTAATCTCTGTTACAAGAAAGAAGCTCATGGACCTCTAGTCTCCGTTGGGAGCCAGCTCCATTGTGAGCACTGGAAGAGAGAATTTCAAGGCCACTTTTATCTCAAAAGAACACAGAAACCATGTTGTTTCTATGTCAACTTGGTGGGTGGGCAAATACATTCTGCATTTGGCATTAGAACCAATCCCAGAATGCCGGAAAAATGTGGAGCTACCACCAATTGTAATTTGGATACAAATGAGAGAGATCCGATCTGACTGTTTTACTTATGAAGGAATTTTACCTGCAGCGTCAAAGTTAGGGAGAGTGCTGGAAGTTCAGCTGAACTCCAGAGAAATTAATCTCCCTAACAACTCAGCCAGAGTTAAGTTAGTGTTTGATATCAACAAAGGTGTCCAGACAAGGACTACTATTAGGACATTCAACAATGAATGGGTACCTATAGAAGTGAAATATGAAGTGAAAATTCTATGCCTTAGATGTGGAAAAATATCACATCAAACGGGGTAATGTAAGAGGTATGAAACTGAGGAGGTGATCCCTTACACTGCTGTCCAACTAAAGCAGCTTGAAGAAGCAACAACAGAGCCAAGGTCAGGTGGGCTGTCGAAGATCCTATCAACTGATAGTATTCGTGATATGCTGTCTCCTTTGATGATGAATCAGGAAAAAATTAGCTTGGATGATGAAGAAGACTCAAGAATTCAAGTTGTACCTGACGGTGTCAATACGAATGATATACTTAGTCAATCTCCGGGTGAAGCAACTTCAAAAAGTGATTCAAAAACAGGTCCAACAGCTGGGAATGATACAACTCTGCTTGCTCAAGAAATCACAGAGGAAGGTAGCAGTCATAGAGGAACAGCTATGAAAGCCCAGGAAGGTATGTACATCACAAAGATAACAGGACAACGCCACAGGAACATGAAAAATAACACCATAGAAAAAGGGAAACAAGTGCTATGTGAAGAGATTGAAGAAGATAAAGAAGAAAAGGAAGGGCATAACAATGAACTGCAGCTCATCTTGGAAAAACAAGAAAAGATTGAAGCAATGATCAGTACCCATGTTTCGGCTCAGCAGAAGATGAATAATGATGGTAAAAGAGAGTGAATTCCAGGTATGCAACAATCTACTGATGAAGCTGATGGAACGGGTTGACAGACTAGAAAAGAAAGATCCAATATCAGCTCACATTACTGAAATCAGTATAAAAAGTGGAAATGAAGACATTGGATTTCTGAACACCCGTGAAGAACCAAAAGTTCAGGAAGGTGGCTTCGCTCAAGAAATGGGGGGAACTGAAGGGAACGGCAGTGGTATGGATACTTCTTTGACAACTATTGGTTGCGGGAACAATACACAAAAACGCAAAAGGCTGAATGAAATGACTCCTACTGAAAGTGCGGTTGCCTCACTTACACTCAACCTTGATACCACCCTAAAAAACTGCATTGAGCCTCTAACCGTGTTCTACCAGTTCAAAAGTGAGATGGAAGCTCGCCACCAGTTTTTTGAACACCTCAAGAATCTAAACAGCATGAACGCTCAAATGCCAATGGGAGGGGTCAACAGCTATGAAAGCAATACCGACACTATGCCATACGCAAGCCAAACTGAGTATCTGAACCCAACCACCGATGCCCCCAGGTATTCCCATACCACCTCTACGCTGATTTCTTTGACCAGTGTCTTGTTTTCTTTATCTTACTTGTTGCTATTGCTCTTAGTTGGTTTAAAAATAAGTCTTCTTTTTCCAAGTGCCGAAACCGATACTCTGCTTAAATTTATTAGGTTATGTTGGTCTATTGTTGAAGAATGTGTTATGCTGTTTGTTGTTGAATGTTATTGTACCTCTTTTTTATAGCAGATATATTTGCATTTATAGCTGCTCATTTGGTTAATTTCTCTTATTTACGATCATTCTTTCTTGAACTTCACACCTGCCGGCGTTCTCTGGGGATTGCTTCTTTTTTGGTTATCTTTTTAAAAAAAAACCCTGAACCAATTTAAGTTCCTTCTCTTTTTTCATTTTTCTTCCGTGGAAAATGTCGGTTTTGTCTTGGAATGTGAGGGGAATCAATGGGAACTTCACGATGCAATCTTTATCAAAAACTCTAAAGAAACACAACCCCAGTCTTGTCTTCCTATGTGAAACAAAGTGCACTGACCATGCTACTCTCTTCTCAAAAAGAAGCAAAGCTCTCAAACATTATGTTCCCATTGGATTTAGCGAAAGCCAAGGCAGGTAGGAACTAAATGCAATTTAATCAGGAAAGAGAATTCATCTATGGCCCTTAATTGCTGGTACGAAGGGAAGGAATGGATTTCTATATTCATTTATGCCCCACCAACTTACCCTTTAAGAAAAAGTTTTTGGTCCCAACTCCACTCCTTTCTCCAGATTGTATCTAAACCTTACATCATAATAGGGGATTTCAATGAAGTAATGACCCAGGAGGATAAAATGGGAGGAATCTTCAAACCATCAGCTGCACTTCCTGTCCTTCAAAAACTTATTTGCAACCTGGATCTACAAGAAATTTCTTCCTCTGGAGTGTCCTTCACTTGGTCAAATAAACAAAAACCACCAAACCTAGTGAAAGAAAAGTTGGATCGAACCCTGGCCTCTCCCTCCTAGATAGCTCTCTTCCCAATGGCCAGCCTAATGAAACTACCGGCAACGGGTTCCGATCATAATCCTTTAATACTCAATCTGGCGGAATCCAAACCTCAAAGACGGAAACTCTTTCACTTTCAGAATGCATGGATATACCACCCACATTTCAAACAAGCAGTTGAAAAAGCTTGGGTAAGTGAAGGTAATTCAACTTTTGACTGTAAATTGGCTAATCTGTCTAGATCCTTACTTCACTGGAATAAGTCTGTGTTTGGGAATATTGACAATATCTTCCATACCATCTCTGAGGAAATTGGGATGATGGAGAATCTACCCAACCCTGATTGGGATAGATTAAAGGCCAAGAATCAGTCCCTTGCGTGGGCACTCGAGGCCGAGGAGTCTTTTTGGTTCCAAAAGTCTAGGGCTAAGTATATCTCTGATGGTGATAGAAATACTAGGTTTTATCATCTCTCTTCTAAAATTTACCTCCACAAAAGGAAAATTGAGAATATTGAGATGGAGGGTCGGATTGTGAACACACCATATGAGATTGCCCAGACCTTTTCGAATTATATGCAAACTCTGTTCACATCTTCGAAACCTTTGGACCCATCTTTCATTGAGTGTATTTTCCTGAACATGGCTAGCAGAATCCAATTGGATGGAATCTCAGTAACCCCTTCTCTAGAAGAATTAAAAGCTCTGTCTTTTCCTTTGATCCCCATAAAGCCCCAGGAATGGATGGGTTCAATGCCTTTTTCTATCAAAAACATTGGGATCTAATCTGTAAAGACCTCTTTGAATTTGTGCATCTCTTATTTAATAATTCATCCCTACCCTTTGGAGCAAACCATACGTTCTTGTGCTTCATTCCAAAAGAGGACCAAGCAAGATCGGTAACTGACTTTCGACCCATAAGTCTGTGCAATGTGAGCTATAAATTTGTGGCAAAAATTCTAGCCCGAAGGCTAAAACCCCTCCTGGATCATTTTATCTCACCTTGTCAAGGGGCTTTCGTGTCAAATAAACAAATCACAGACAACATTTGCCTGGCCCATGAAATCTTCCACTTTATGAAAAAAACAAAGGGAAAGGCAAGCTATTGGCCCTTAAGCTTGATATGTCCAAAGCCTATGATAGAGTGGAATGGGATGTGTTGATTAAATTGTTTGGCTTCTTGGGCTTTGATGAGAAATGGTGTGAACTAATTCACACGCTAATCTCAACTGCTACATTCTCAATCAAACACAATGGCAACCCCTTCTTCTGGTTTTCAGGAACAAGGGGACTAAGGCAAGGTTGCCCTCTTAGTCCTTACCTTTTCTTATTCATAATGGAAATTTTGTCTAGATTACTCAATGAGTACAGAGCTCTCAATCTCTTCAAGGGTATTAAGGTTGCAAGAAGAGCTCCTGAAATTTCACACCTTTTCTTTGCCGACGATACCTTTCTGTTCTGTCGGGCAACAAAAGAGGATGCTTCGGCCTTAAAAGCTGTGTTAGAATTGTTCTCCGATGTCACAAGTCAAGAAATCAACTTTGAAAAAAGTGGGGCCTTTTTCAATAAGAATGTATCCTCAGCTGATAAGAATGTGATTCTATCAACTTTGGGAATCAATGAGATGGAGAGAACTCTATTTATTTAGGCACCAAGCTGCTTCAAGGCCGATCAAAAATAAAGGAGCTAAGGTGTGTAATTAACAAAATGCAGAAAAAAATGTCCAACTGGAAAGCTTCAACACTATCATTTGTAGGGAGAGGAGTTTCGCTGAAATCCGTTCTCCAACCACAATCATTGTACCAAATGCAATGTTTCTGATTCCCAAAAATGCTATATAAAAAAATCAATTCTCTCTGCCAAAAATTTTGGCTAGGGAATCCGACAAAGGAAAGACAGCTTACACTTATTTCTTGGGACAAATGCTGCCAACCAAAAGAAAATGGAGGACTGGGGTTTAAGAAAATGGAGGACGTCAATACAGCCCTACTACTTAAACAAGGATGGAGAATGTTGAAACACCCGGAGTCGTTATGGGTAAAAACTCTGAAGGCAAAATACTTCCCAAGCACAACACCTTTTGATCCAAAGGTTAAAAAAAAAAAAGGGATCATGGACATGGAACAACATTTGTGGAATCCTACCAAAATTAGAAACCATGGTATGGAGGAGGGTTGGAAATGGAAGGAGCACTTCGTTGTGGTTTGATCCATGGATTAAAAAACCAGAAGATCGGTTAGATCTACAAATTGATACCAAGATGTGGGGAAGAAACACAACAATGGCTCAAGCGACAAACTCAATCAATTTTGACAACAGGGAGTCATTTTTAACTCATAATTTGTTGATTTCACGCATTTCCAACATAACCCTCACTAATGAATGTGACGCATGGATGTCTCTTATTTCAGGTAATGGGGATTTCACTGTCAAACTGGCAAGGAAATTCCTCTCACAAATAAGTTTGACATCCCACCCCAACATTCTTAGCACATGGTAGAAGTTTTTCTGGAAATTACCCATTCCTCCTAAATTTAATATGTTTTTTTGGCGTCTTTTAAATGTAGGATTACCAGTTAAGGCAATACTTGCCCAATGGGTATCTATATCACCGGAATGCAAACTGTGTGGGAAGTGTGTGGAAACTCCATGGCATGTTTTTCTTTCATGCAATTGGACGAAAAGAATTTGGGCAGCAGGTCCTTTGGGACTTAGAATGGAAAGACTTTCACATACAACAATCTGTGACCTCTACAAATCGTTTGTCCTGGATTCAGGATTGGACAAATCATCAAAAAATGGATGATGTCCATATTTATTATAACTTGCTATTTTGTTTGGAAAGAGCGGAATGGCAAGCTGTTTGAAAAAACAAATCCAAACCCAATGAGAGTTTTGAAAAACATCTCACTCTGGATCAATGATCTAAATCTTCAACCATATCACATGGCTGAAAGGACAAATCATATAACACATGTTGAGGTATCTAGACCGGATACTTGTTTTTGTAAAAGTATTATTAACTTAAATTTGTGTTCAACTTTGTTGTGTGCAGGGGTATATAATCCAGAACTAAACAGCTCAGGATGGACTGTGGGATTAATATGGGAAGGCCAGTTAAAATATCTAAGCACAAGAGGAATAGGGAATGGAAGCATCAATGAAGCACTTTTTGTTGGATTAAAGGATGGAATAGCACAAGCACAAATCAACAACATTCAAATACAGGACATATGTTGTAGTGAAAAGGAAGTGCTCAAGTTACTTCAACCACCAAACCACAAGAAGTGGCCAATAACTCATGTTCCAATTTTGATTGACATTGTTAGTATAACTAAGGATACTAACCTTAAACTTTTTGGGGAGAACATACTCCACCACTGGTTTAACCATCTAGCTTTTAGATCCTCCATAGACTACAATAAGACACTAAATGTATTAGATCCCATAATTCTTTGTACTTGCTATTCTACGTAATATTAAGTTTTTATTTACTACCAAAAAAATAAGCTCATACAGCAGCCCAATTGATGTGATTAATTCACTTATTCAAGAGTTGGGATTTCTTTGTAAATAAGGTGGTGTAGATCTGCAATAATCAAACTGCTACATATAACGTCAGGAACCCAGCGTTTCATGAAAGGACTAAACATTTTGAAGTTACTTGTCACTCTGTGCAGAGTATCATTATGAGGAAGTGATTGTCACGCCATTTGTATCTTCCTGCAGATCAGCTGGGTGATATGTTTTACCAACATTTGTTTGGTCCTCTTTCCCAGGAAGGCTATTCCAAGTTGGCATGGGGCAACTTATATGCTCCAGCTTGAGAGGGAGTATAAAGGTTTCTACAATATAGAGTGTCATTGTCTTTTCCTATAATACAAAACTTATTGAAAATAACCACAACAGGGAAAGAGTAACTACCACAGTAAATCTTAATGATGGAGTTTGCCTTTTTTTTTTTTTTTTGTTTACAGATCCACTTAGACCAAATTGCTTTTTATCCCAGATTCCCAGTTAGACTATGTTATTGTTACTTAGAGTTTTGTTCTATCACAAGGGATGAGGAAGTATCTAGTCCTTGCTTCTTTTAACAGCTAAGGGGGTCTGCCACTATCTTGAGAATTCTAGGACAAGTAGAGTTCCTGGAAACCAGTTGGGAGGTCATGGATAAGACTGCAATTACCAGACACTTTCCTAGAACTAGATTTTCAGTGCCCACATCTAGCACAATGGCTCACTACTTTCATTCAAAAAAACAAATACAAAGAAACTTGTGAACATCATAGCTTCAAAGAAATGAATTTGGTCAGCATAGCATACCTATCAAGATCAAAACGCACAAGACAGGAGGAAGCATCATCCATTTGACAATATTTGCAGCCCTTAGCAATTCGGCATGGTAAATCAATAGAGTCTGCCAAAACCTAGTAAAAAGTTTTAACTTAGTAATCCTGTTATATGTAAAATCATAAAGCTTGTTTGCTGAATGGAAAAGAATGAAGAATCCAAAAGAGAACATGTGCAAAAACATTGAGTTAACAAAAGATCAACAAAATTACATGTACTTGTCCATGAACTATTTGTAAAACAAAACAAGCCACAGAAATAAAAAGCAGAAAATAAAAACAAAAAGAAATCAGAAAAGAAATCAACAAGAAAATTTAGTTTAGTTTCTATTACTTTTTTCTTTCCTTTTTTCCTGTTAATAACTCCATTTATTAAGAATACCCAACCAATAACACAAAGAACTATAGACAGTATAAATTTTAAAGGCAAAGCAAACCATACAAAGAGGCTTTGCCAGTTGCCTCACACTCTTCTTGAATAGTTTCTTGAAACATAGCATTTGGTGAAATAAAAGAACACATAAACTCTATTTTTAGGCGTACCATAACTAGGTCTTAACATTACAGCCTATAAGAATTATAGATTAAACAGTCTTTTGTGTGTGTGGGGGGGGGGTTGATTTGGGGTAGAGAAATGCAAGAATTAGTGAATTTATTAAGTTCACCTTGAACAGCACAGCACGTTGTCTGCATAAGCCAATCGACAGAGTTCCCATTGGAAGCACAATAGAGCCTAAGCAATCCTTCAAAACATCACTGCAATCCTTCCAGCGAGAATCCAAGTCATCTTCTCCAGAAGAAGCTACACCCCTTGGATAGATGAAAACTTAATTACCAAAAGTACAGGAGGAACAGACACCTTATAGCCATTTATTATAAGACAAGGGGCATAAACAACTCACCCCATGCGATTGCAGACTAGCTTTGCAAGTTGATTAACCACTTCATTAGGAGTAATGCAACTACTAGAGATGCTAAGTACCCTATTAAGTAACTCCTTCAAACCAGTATCATTGTGTTTGTCAATCAAAACCACTTCAATTGACAGATCATTATGTGGGTCAACAGCCCTAAGCAATTCAATTGATGGAAACCGACCATTTTCTTGCAAATCAGTGCATAAAGTCCAAACATATGGTTTGATTCCACGGATAAAGTAAAATCCATCCGGGATCTTGTCAGAGTAAGATAGGAAGCCATTCACCTGGTACACAAGAAATTTACAAAACAAGGCTCATCTATGCATCACATAAGATATCAAAGAGATAATAATAATCAACAATGCATATGTGATGAAGTCGATTGCTTGCAATATGACAATCGACATCTTTTAATATGTATATAATGTGCTGTATCAATGAAACCCTGCTCGACTACCAGAAGATGTTACCACGACGGCCTAATTGAGTTTACTCTGGCTGAAGCGTCGAAAAAAGTGTGCATGGACAGATTCAAGTTCGGAGTTTTTGTTTTTCCTTTTTCCTTCTATCCTCAATATCTACCGAAAGGAACAATAGACCAGAAGCTATCGAAACAAACATAGACAACTAACCCAGAATCGATGAGACATAGATTCAGCAGATGACGAGGACGACCTGTTCGCCAATTCATTAGGAACAGGATCCAGGAAATTAGGATCCTCAGCACAAGTAGCCTCTGAAGATAGACGAAGGGCCAAGGCGAGCTGGAATTGGTAACTCTCCTCAGTCTGCTGAGCCCAACTCTTAGACGAAGAAGGTCCTGACGCATTATTCGCTTTCCCCCTCAGTTCTACCCCAACATCCTGATTACAGATTTCCAAATCATTTGCTGCCATCGACATCGTCGGCTGATAGTAATCTCCAGACAAAGAGCTCTCTCCAAAGCTACTCCCACTCGATTGCCTCTGCAAACCAACCGACGGGAACAAATTTCCCATCCGTCCCCCACCTTGCTGCAAGCGATGATCTCCATCCCAATCTAACCCCCACTCCGTTTTCCCTTTATTCTTCTCCCCAGAGAGACTCTCATAAAATGGCCCTGGAGCTGCAACAGAGAATTTCATTGACTGTTGCTGCTGCTGTGGTTGTACTTGCTCTTCTTCCGGGAATTGACTCAACAGCGTGTAGTTTGTTCGCCTTCCAGGCATTTCCATAGAAAAATCAAACCATAAACCCTCAAATAATCCTAAATTTTGGCATTTCTACGTTCAATTGAAGATTTTATCACTTATTCTCAATCTCGCATCGTATTTATCTTCAGAGATGAATGAGACATCCATGGCTGCGAGTTTTCTCAGTTCTGAGCGTTGAAGAACCCATAAGACACACGAACAGTTGCAGTAGTGGAAAGGGTTCTTGAAATACCAGCTTTCCGCGTCGCCTTTCCGTTTTTGGGGGCCTGGGTCCCACAGAAATCAATATGTATAAACTTTATACATTAAATGATATTATTCCCCAGTAATAATCTTCATCTGCTTCGAAAATGACAGAAAATATATTTGGAAAAATTACCTGATTAACCACTTTGTGATTTTCTTTTACAAAACTAACCACTCTAATGTTTGATTCAACAAAACTAAACAAAAACTTGCTTCTGAATTTACAGAACTAGCCACTACAGTGAAGGTAGGAAATTTCAGTGAATTTCGTCCGAAATATCTAAAAATTCTCCAAGTTCGCCAAGGGGCCGAAATAAAATCGCCGGTAAATCAACGATCCGGCAAACCGGCAAAAATCTCCCGAAATTTCACCGAATATCTCTTTTTTCTTCGTTCGAAAAGAGATTGTTGGAGATCGATTATTAAAAGGAACAGTAGAGAAGAAGCTCTAAACTGAACAAATTGTTTGATCGCCTAAATGAGCAGATTCCATTTCTATCACTCAGTTTGTTTTCATGCGAATATGTTGAGTTCTCACGGTACTTCAATGTTTGGTTCCGCACTTCCACTTCACTTAGAACTCCGGAAGCCGCTTGCAAGATCAAGATTACACGTTTCTGGGATGGGGAGTGGGCGTGGGTTTTCTTAAAATCCATGAACCTCCTTTTTTTTTTTTGTCTTCAAATGAATGCATCATTGCATCACACATCAACTAAACACTTGTTTCCCTTTTGTTTCAAGCTCTGGTCAATGACACGACACATCACTGACCACAAATACTTTCATAAAATAATTAATGACAAGTGGGAAATCTTAGTATAATGAGCAATTGCATTGGAAATATCGGAGATTAATCAATAGTGATGAAAATTTTCAATTTTTCAAATCACAGAAACTTATGAGATGGTGTAGAACTGACAAAAGAAGAAAAGCATAAGAAACAGTTGATATTTCACTATAAAAGATAATGTTGAAATTTCAAGTCTGGATAAAAACCCAAATGGGTTTTGCTAGAAAAAGAAGAGATCCAATGAATTGTCAAATGAAATTAATAGATTATCAAATGAACTCAAGCTTGTATTTTTTTCTACTTTTCGTTACAAAACGAATTATCAAAAAAGGGATTTGAACTTATGATTCAAAGCAAATGAAATGCCAAAGTGGGTTTTCCTACAGAAAAGATAATAATAAAATAAAATCTCACCTAGTTCAGAGCCATAAGATTGAGATTCCCATTTGATCGAATTAATGATTTCCATCTCTTTTATCTAATTTTTCCTTAACCTAATCAGGTTGCAAGACATAGACGGAGTTAGCACAAAAGAAAATTTGGGGAAGAAACACGAAGGAGGCTTTTGCAACTTTTTCCTTTTTATTATTATTGGTTTGATTAAAAAAACAAACGATTTCCAGCAGTCATTTTCAGCGAGGGTTGCAGGTAATTTCTTTCAGCAGGGTTGAAGGTGATATCCGGTGGGGGATTTCAGACAAAGTTTACAGTCTTCCACGACGCCATATGATACTGATATCGGAAAAAATGTCTTCAACCCTCAACCCCGGTCGGGGGCGAACCGACCGATTATTTTCGGGTGAATTGGGTTCGAAAATGGCATGCCAAGGAAGAAACCTTACACGATTAACAGGCAAACACAAGTCTGAAATTCTCGGGATGAATAACCCGTCAAAGAGATGGTTATCAGCATTCACGGGAGTGGATAATCGTGCCAACTCGGATAACTGCCACGCTCGTAGCATCAAGATTGTGCAACCAAGGAAAGTTGTCCATTACCCTACTAACAGGTATAATCGTCAAGATACGACGGTCACCATAAGAACGCGCATACGAGTTCAACGAACAGGATTAAAAGGTAAACTCTATATAAGTCAGAACCTACGTACGAAGAAGGTATTTGAATCGTATTCATATTTTAGCTCTGCAATAATCAATCAGAGCTGTTGTGATCAGTTCATTAACTGACTTAGCCATTGGAGGTGGACTCCCAACCCCCACGGTCGAGCCACATATGACGATTGTTTTGCAGGTCATTCTCCAGTGATCTAAGGGCTGGGCAGATTTTGGACACATCAGATATTAACTAATACGTATCCATATTTGACCCAACCAATATGATACATCTCGATACATTTCTCCATTGAATTACAGTAAAATACATTAGCCGAAGCAATACAATACAAGATATAGGATGATACGTCTCTTAAAATCACCTGACCGATACGATACTTTAAACTTTGATTTCAAATAATGAGTAGCGAAGTCTTCAAGGGTAAAAATGTCAAAGGAAAAACACTTGATTGGAATTTAGAAGGAACACTGTATTGGCTAGTTTTATAAGATGAAAATTCAAGTTAGTTATTTTTGTTAATTAGAACAATGAATGGTTAGTTTTGTAAACATAAACTCAATAATAGCTAATCTTATAATTTTTGGAAAATATTTCTCAGATAGTGTTTTAAGTTTCTTCTTTTTCTTTTGTTTGTTTGTTTATTTATTTATTTTTTTATTTTTTCACATAGTCTCAAAACTCTCAAACATGATTCGAAGTTCAAACTGTGTATCACCTAAGGGGTTACGTCAATGGTATTGACCAACAACTCTTACTAAGATGTCTTGAGTTCGACCAGATGGTGGCATCAAGATTTAATTTAAAGGAACGAATAATAAAATCAAATGGAAAGAGGATCAAGTAATGATATTTTTTACACATGAAAAGAAAGTGAGAGGGGTCTCTCTAGAGAGTTTTCAAAAAGTCGACGGCAGAAGGGGAGCGAAGTGCAGGTATTTCACACATGGAAAAAAGAGCCAATGAAATTACACCAAAAAAATTTTAAGAATTGTCTCATAACCCCACCCCCCCTTTTCTCGAAGCTTCCCTTAAAAAAATATTAAATCTCAGAGTATCGAATGAGATGTGAAAATATCGGCTGCAATTTTATCTGGTCACTATCAACCAATTCTGTCTGATCTGGGTTTTGATTGGACCACAAGGATGGATTAAGACAAATTTGTATGGGTAAGTTTCTTTTGTCTGATCTTTGAAATCAGGTCTTACCCAAAAAAAAATCTTTGGAATCAGGTGGTAATTCCCTTTAAAAAGTTCTGGCCATCCCTAAGAATCTAGCAAGAAAGCTTTTCTTAGAAAAAAAGGCAAAGGAGACTCAAAAAGATATCAACTTCACGAAAAGGAAAAGACGATTTAGAAGGTAATTGTTTAAGAAGATACATTGCACCATGTCTCAATTGGCTCAATCTTTTTCATTTTCTTTGGCCAATGGCTCAGTCAAGATGACAGTTATGGATCATGACCTTTGGCAATAGCTTTCTCTTCTTTTGTGGAAGTTGAAAATGACAAGAAAGTTTTTGATTAAATTAGGATTTTTTATAAAGAATTTACTAGGTGAAACTAATGATCATTTATTCTTATGCTCTATTAAATGGTATCTACTGTCAAAATTACAAGTTACTAAGATTCTATGTTAACTAAATGATCTAGATGCCCTTATCACAAATTAACGAAATACTATTTAGTAATATTGCTCTCTGCCTTTAACTTACATCTCCACCACATCTCCCTCTCCGCCTTTAACTTACATCTCCACCACAACTCCCCACTCTTCTCCTACCACCTTCCCCCAATCGAAAATCACCCACCCAAAACCCTAATATTGTCTTATCAACATTCTCATCACTATTGGAAGAAGCTCCAAGCCTACTATGCACAAATTTTGAAACCATCTCTATCGAAAAGCTTCAAAGCTAATTTTTTTTCCTAGCTACAGGCCTACAACATTGTGCCACCCATTCTTCTTGCAATGGAAAGCATCATCAACATCGCCAGAATGATCAAGCAGCCAAAACCACACCTCAGATTTTGAACCATTGCCTGGCTTCCAAATAACTTTACTTTCCCATCCAAAGTTTAGCTTCAATGGTCTCATCCTTCACTACGTGTTTATCCCTGGGAGAGAGACCTGTCTTTGCTCTTGATAGCGTCATCAAGGCACCACTGGATGTTATGAATGATCCTTGCTTGTACTTATTTGCCTATGTTGAGTATGGCTCATGCTTTACATTGTGTTGCTAATGGACGGGTCCAGGCAAGGATGTGAGGGCAGCACCCCTGAAGCTTATGGAGGATCCACGTGTCTTTGGGCCTCGGAGTTTCTTTATAGTTTGATTTTGGGTCCATGAATAGCTGTGGCTTATGGTTTCTAAGTGCATGTATAGTGCTGGAGATAGCGTCACATTGAGGTGAACCAGGATAAAATCCGTGTCTTTTTTTTTTTTTCTTTTAAATTGTGTGTGATTGTGCTCTGATCCTAACAGCCTACTTGTAGAGCTATGAAATTAAAGGGACAAAATTAGAGTCAAAAAACCAAAATCAAAGATCAAGCGGTCAACAAAAGCAAGAAAATGAAGGTAACTATTTACCGGCATGAAAGAGATTATAGAGAATGCGAGTGAACTTTAAAGCATTGTCACTGACGCTCATGGTAGGTGTGATTGTGTGAAATGGTCATGTGCAACGTGAGCAACCTCCGGAGTTTCAGGTTTCTTTGCAAGATATCCTTTTACCGCCGCCTTCGGTTCTGTTTCCCTCGTCAGAGATGCTAGTGAAGCACTGTACAAAAAGAAATTTTCATCAGTCGTAATTTGTAACTGATCACTCTGTTCTTCCTTTCTTTTCTCTTTCATTTTTTTTCCTCCCTCGCAGTATCGTTCAATGTCAAGAAGGAAAACACCTGATAGACTGGAGTTGCTGCTTCTGGAGTTCCTCTTCGGAAATAGGAGAGAAAGCACCTTGAGTTCCTTTATTGGGTGTTGTTGGTGCAGATTTTTTCTTCTGGAGCGAATGCAGTTCGTTGATCGTCTGCGTTTTCACGGGAGGAGCACTGTTGTCGTAACGGATACCGTTTTGTTTCTTTGTATTGGTTTGGATCTTTGGAAGCCCCCTCCAGCGTTTGGGAAGTTGAATTCTCCGTTCCTGTTCCTGTTAACTACTCCGTTAGCTGCTTGCCGTTTCTTCTCTGTAGGTTACAATTCCATGTATCGACTAGCATTCAATGCAAACCATTTAAATAGCTAGTTTTCAATCTTGAGAGAGAGAGAGAGGCAGAGCCCTTTTTCTTTATATTACAATTCCATATATCAGCGAGCATTCGCGACAAAAACGACAAGGGAGAAGAGAGAAGAAGAAAATGTATAAGAAAGAAAGAAAAAAATACAGAGTTTTTCGGTGGGCAAAGACTAAGAGAGAGGGAGTTGGGTATGGGAGGGTATTTCAGTAATTTGTGTTACGGTGCGGTAATATTGTAATTTCATTGCTCAAAGGGTAGTTTGGTAATTTGTGTTCATTTTTTAAATGAGTTAAATAAGGATACGGGCATTTGTGTCATTTAATAAGTTAAATTGGAGGCAACGTCATTTTTTTGCTCCCTAGTTGCAGAATCTTCCTCAACTAGATGTCTAACAGGGTTCTCTTAATAAATATTTATGTTTACCAAAAAATTTTGAATTTCAACTAGTTGTGGATGGTTTGCTTGAAGTTTAATGCATTTGTCAACTGTTTGTTGTATTAGTGTTGTCTTGTTGTAGTAGAGGACATATTTTGTTTAACATTATAATAAGAAGCATAGTTTAGGGTTTAGGGTCTAATGTATAGTAGTGGACAATCTTGTCTAATGCATATGTTGAGTTTACTTTTGCATAGTTAATGCATATGTTGTCTAATGCATAAACAAATTTATTTTTGTGTGCAACTGTGAAAGTATACTTGTGTTGGTGCTTATGTCTTATTTATCTTTCTTATATTCATTTGATAGGATGTCGATTTGAGTGGGAATGATAGTCATGATTACTATCTACAATATAACAACCGTAAGTGCAAGTGTGAGAAGTTAGCACCAAGTGAAGATCTCAGGGTCAGTGAATCATCCCAAGAGGTCGTATTAGACATGTGAGAGTTTCCCTAATGGATGTTGATACTTCAAGTGGTGTAATCCAATTGGAGAAGAAAGCACACCCAATCCCACATTCTCCAATAATACTGAAGAAAAAGAAGACCGGATGAAATCTTTGAAGAAGAGAGTAAAGTAGCTAGAGAATGAAGTAGCCTTTTGAAGAACAATCAAGCCTTAATGAAGAATAGGTTTGGTTATAATTTTGGTGAAGAAAGAAAGAAAGTTTACCATCATCATCAACAAAGATTTTTCTGGCAGGGGATGGTGGGTAGAAATAGAGAGATATTTTTCCGACAAGGGATCATGGGTTTTTCCGGCAGGAGTGTGGTGATTTTCGGCAAAGGTGGGCAGTTTCTGGCGAAGTGTAGGCAGAAGACGGGTGAAGGGAGAAATCCTTTCACAGTTAGTTATGTCATTTTAATCTAATGAAGGGAATATGGTCATTTTATTCATGATTTAACAGAACTTTGGATGGAATGTTAGGAGTATATAACTTGTAATTTAAGAATATGCAATATGCAATTTGGGGCACCAAAGCATGCAACTCAAAGTTTAAGCCCCACTAAAGTGTGTAATTTGTAATTTTCTCAAAATTTATTAATCTGGGCAACTTTATAGGATTTTTAAATTTTATCAGGAATCCTTTTTCTCATATACTAACTTTTTATTTTTCAGTTTTTCATCGAAATATTGGAAGAATTCATTAATCAAAAAAGTCTTGCTTGAGCCGTGCATTACAAACTGACGGATCAAGAGTAAATGGTGGCATAGAACCCCATCAGACGTTAGAAAGTTTCAACCTAGAACAACCAAAAAGCAAGGACATTTATATACGTGATGTCACTACAAAAGTGGTGAAACTGATTTGACACGAAGTCATTGACAAGCTGCTTTATGTGCTCCAAAATCAAAGAAGTCACCCAATCTATTTGTACTGAAGTCACCATTCAACCAAGATACAATTGGTAGGTTGTCAGAGTATATAGCAATACAATTGAGCCTTAGGGCTAACGCAAATGGAGAGCATCACGACAAGCTTCTGCTTCCATAAAGGAGGTTGATAAAGAATACCCAAATTACACCTGGCTCCCATATCACCGCAGCCAACCCCTTACCTGATGGACTGACTCCAGGCCCCATCGATGTGAACAACGAAGTGGTTTGGTTGTGGTAGCTAAAACACATCTAAACTCTGGTGGAAGATCAGGGATACTCACCGGATTTGAACTGAAGAACACGCTCTTAGCCAATGTATGATTTGCACCGGGTAGAGTGGCCATCAGATCTTGTGTAGGGTCGTGCTTCAGTGCTGCTCATTAAATGCGCAGCACGGTGAAGCGCACGGTCGAGATCGAAATCTCGACCGAAATTTCGATCTCGACCGTCCGTCTCGGTGTCGAGACAGACGATCGAGATCGAAATCACGGTCGAGATTTCGATCTCGACCGTGCGCTGCACATGCTGCGCATTTAATGCGCAGCATGCAAGTCACACTATCTTGTGTATCATGTTTAAAGATGAAGCCGTTCGTTGCCTTCCATATTTGCCAAACCATAGAAGTCCACAAACAAGCAATATCGCGCAAATCAACCCCTAGAAAATGATGCTGGATAAACTAAAGTCAATCCTTGAACTCATTACTCTAGAACAACACAGTATCTATCCTTAGCAGAGATAAACCCCAAGTAACTGTGGCATGGGGGCATCTAAACAGAGCATGTATTATCGTTTCTGCCTCTCCATTATATAGGGGGCAACTAACCCCCACAGGCATATGCCTTTCATGCAGATTGCGATTCACAGGTATGGCACTACCATAACATTTCCAAACAAAATGCTGAAGTTTAGGAGCAATGGGCAACCTCCAATAAGTTTCCAATTAGGGTCAAGAATTGAAGGAGATGGTAAAGAAGCAACTATGGCTGAGTGACCAAGGGGACAGACTGTACCTTGAAATCACTGAGCCTTGTGAATCCCCATAACCACTTATCCACCTTGATGCCTTAGTTTACCTATTATCTTATGCAGTTACTTTTCTGATATACTAACTTATATTAGATAAACCCAAGGAGTGGATGCATTGGTAAAACACCACCACCTTGAAGTAGGAGGTCAGCATTTGAATCCCCTCAGGACTTGGGCGTAGCTTCATCTTATACTATATAATTCCGCCATCCGCAATATATAAAAGCACCTAAAAGGGAGGAAGAACTTGCATTTGATACATCTTGAATCCTTTTATTATTTCTTGCTTGAATCATTTAATCTTTTTCAATTGAATCAAAGCCATAAAATAATAAGACTCGTCTAGATAACCTCAAGGGATGGCCTAGTTGGTAAAACCAACACCTACAAGTAGGATGTCAAAGTTCAAATCCTCACAGGGCCAGAGGCAAAGTCTTGCCTTATATTCAAATTATATGTAACAGTTACCCACTGATGATCTAATCTGGGCGAACCTTGAATCGGGGAAAAAAAAGATTTTGTCTAGATATTGATATCAAAATATATATGTCTACAAACCTCAATGAGAAGACAAGATCAAGGTCTCTCCGAGTACTTGATCCATGGTAGTATATTGTCCATCCAAGGATATTTCCGGAGCTGGTTCTACAAAGTGTATGCATGTCTTCGTTGCATTGTCTTGTTGTGTTTTAGAATTTAAGAATTTGAGCGTATTCATACTTCATACAAAGTTTACTTAGTAAAAAGAGCTATAAGGTGTAGTTTTTCACTTTTTTGGTGACAGCTTGATGGTCACATCCTTCGAAACTTCTCGGTCAATAGATCGTAGAAATGTCAACCATCCATGTGACGCAATATTTTACTTCTAATCGAAAATTGAATCTATTACATGATTGTCTAATTAAATTGAGAAATTTTTGTTACATTTTCTTGTACATATTTGTAATTTTAACATTGAATATTTTCTTTTAATATTAACATGACATATGGCAAAACCAAATGGGACCGGGCCTTTTTCTTGTTTCAAGCCATCCATAATCATATATATTTGTGGTCATTATCTTTGAGTTTTCTATATTAGACAGGATTTTGATGATGAGAAATAATATTTATCTTCAAGATAAGAAGATGAGATTCCAAGGAATTTTTTCTAAAAACTTTTATGACTTTCCGGTATGGGATATAGATTAGCTACATGATTTGGATTAACATTGTCACTTGTCCCTTTATGATTTATGAAAACAAAGTCGTTTTCAAGAAAGAGTTGGTTTTTTTCCCCTTCCCCCAATAAATCTCGAGTGTGGATCATCTCCTGTGCTCCTCCGACGGCGTTACAAACCACAAATTATGTGGAGTCTATAAGTAAAAAATAATAAAATATTTTTTTAAAAAATAAACCCATCACCTTAACTTTGTGGATCCCCCTATTATTTGTGGTCAACAATCATGGGGGGACGATTGGACTCATAAATCTCTTGCCCTGTGTAATTGGCGTGATTGGGCCATCAAATAACATATAAAGCTGGGCTTGGATTTGAGAGTGTTTCTTAAATAAAATATGGGCTCCAATACAGCCCATGTCACTGAGGTAGAAACCTACTGGGTTGAGCCCATTTAAGTTTTAGGTCCTGAGATGTTGAGGTACGGTAGGTGAGGTTTGTGAATGGCTAAAAAAGAATAGGGAAAATTTCGGTCACTCTCCCCGGGAAGCACGAAGTCTGCGACTGATTCCCATTTTCCACAAACATAGTTGGGCCTGATTTCGTGAAAAAATGAAGTTCTTTTTATTTTTTTCAAAAAGTATTTTTCACATGGCCCAGTTGTATTTTTTATGTGGTTGGAAAGCCGTCAGAGAGCAGTCTGTGCTCCCCCAACGGGATGAGGATCCGAACTCAAAATTCTCACCCTCTCATGTACTTTATTCTCTAATTTCTTATTTTCCTCTCAATTAAAAGTTGCACCTTTGATTCCTTGAAAAAGTGAAATTTTACCCCTCATTCTCCTTTGATATTTTAAAATGATTAAATTATCATTTTTTTACCTCTTTAGTTTGTTACGTAGAAATTTTTAACTGTTTTTTGTTATTGTTTTTCTCCTTCTTCGTAAGAATTCCTGCCTGGATGATTTTTATTTTTTTATTTTTCCTCTTTAACTTTTTTATTAGAACTCATTAGATGTCATTAAATATATTTATTTTTTATTCCTCCATCTTTTATGATAATTCATTAACTGTGATTGGATATTTATTCCAATCATAAAAATAAAATAAAATAACTATGGTTGGATATTTATTAAAAAATATCCTTTTTTTTATAAAAAATATAAAAAGGAAAAATACAAATCTAAATAAACGAACTTCAAAAGGAATAAGAGAAAATAAAAACATACCTGATCACATATGATGGTTGAGTAAAAAAAATAACATATAATGGATTCTTGTGTTAAAAAAAGTATATATATAAAAGAAAAAAAGTTGATTATAAAAAAAGAAACGAATCCTTTCAATATACTAAAGTGACAAAATTAGATGATTATTTGATCATTTTAAAACATGAGGAGAGGAAGAGAGATAATAATTTTATTTTTAAACATTAAAGAAGGGAATAAGCATAAATAAGAATAAGTAGAGGAGCGAGATTTTTTTTTCCAAAACAAATATTCATTTTTAAAAAATCAAACAGAAATGTTATTTTTTCCAGCCAATTGTTCATACATTTAGATTGCAAGAGTTATATTCATCGTTGTTTTATTAGACGTCCACCCTTGCTCGTGCAAGTGAATTGATGTCGTGTTGGGGTTATACTCCGTACCAAGGTGGATGGGTGGTTTAGAAGTCTAGATCTTTTGGCCCCAAGTTACTAGTGCTCCCACGCTCTTATGTAAGGGTGTCAATTATGTATTAAAACTGTTCATCCGTACCGAACCTCGCTGTCTAAAACTGCACTATTCAAAATTCGGTATGGTACATACGGAAACCCAAATTTCTTCGGGACGGTTCTAGTTTCGGTTTCATACCGTCGGTTATGTACCAAGGACGATTCGGTCAAATTAAGGGATAGCAATGTAATTTTACACTTAAAACACTTTACTTTTACCTTATCTCTAATTCTCAATTTCAATTTTATGTCATCCCTCACTCTTCTTCTTAGATTTACTTGTTTTGTTTTTGTTAACATCAGATTATATCTTAGATTCTTAATGAATAAATAATAAAAATAGCATGGGTTTGTTCGTACCAAAAGTACCACACTAGATACAGTGTTTAAATCAAATTTTTACACTAATCTATTATCGCAATCGTATCCAACCGTTGATGCAAATACTAAAATCGCATGTACTGAGTAAATTTTGTACGGTACGATTCTAGTTTTCAGTATTCAAAATTGATGCCATACCGAATTATTAAAACCGTACTGACTTACACCCTTACTCATACACTTATATGAAGTAGTGAGACCTACAATCACAAATTTGCCCTAATTAAATTGAACAATGTGAAACATACATTTATGTGAGTGTAGGAACAGGAGAACACATAAATGTTTTTTTTTTTTTGGTAAATAAAAGAGGGATGGCGGTGCAGCGACCTAGCGCCCTCCGTTATGCAATGTTCGGATTTTTTATAGAGTGCGACCTATGCAAGCATTAGCCTTGTGCACTACCAGTGCAAGCACTGGCCCCGTCAGTGGAGCCCCATCGGAGGCCTAATATAGTCCACAGAAGCCGGTAGCACTCATGCCCAGGCCAAAAAGTACACAATTGTCCAATGCAAGAAACAAAGGAGATTTGAACTTAGGACATGAGGTTTATCAAATCACTTGGGAGTGAGCTTGGGACCACTAGACCACCACCCCCGGGGGTGGTGAAAACAGAAAGGTTGGAGGCCTATGAATTTGAATCGTTAAGAGATTGTGATGACGTAAGCTTAGGGTAATTATCTAGAATCAAGCAGCCCTGCAGGCTGGGCTTTTGGATGAAATCATAACAGGATTTGGCATATTGCTGACTTCGCAAAGCGCCAACGGAAAAAGCGGAAAAGCAGAAAAGCAGAAACGGTGCGGCAGGTCGGCAACATGTTTCGGTTAGTCGGTTTCCAGTTGCAGCTGCCACTATCGTAAATTTCTGAAAGCAGACCTTCCTTTCTGAAATAATGAAATGATTACTTCTTCAGGTATTTACGTGTGACTCATTCTCATATGAGAGCCTACTTACCAGGTTAAACTGTTAGGTAGGTGAGGTTGGGGTTTGGAGTGATCCCAAGCAGATATCACATCATAGGTTCTAGGTCTTCGGTCCTTCAGAGTTCGGACTTGAAAGCAGATTCTTGCTGTCTTTGGAGTACAGCTCATGCTTTACGTTGTGTTGCCTAGACATGGGTCGTACTCTCTGAAGAAGCCCCTCGGCAGGGGTGTGGTAGTGCCTCCATAGCCCATAGAGGGTTCATGTTTACGTGAGTATTGGAATTTCTTTGCAGTTTGGGCTTGCGCCCATAAATAGCTATGGCTTAGGATTTCTAAGCGCATATATCTCTTGTGAGAACATTGTATGTAACTGTTTTTAAGTAGAATATAGTGAAAAATCTATTGCTGGACGTAACCTCACATTGAGGTAAACCAGGGTAAAATTCGTATCTCATTCTTCCTTGTTTTCTATTCGATTGTGTGAGATTGATCGCTCTAATCTTAACAAAACCAAATAGTAAAATTTGGTCACTAGCTTATCTATCAAAGACAGGGCAAGGGGTGTCAATGGTGCAGTTTGGGAAGATTTTGGACTTGGCTTAACAGTTTCAAGTTGAAAAACACCCAGCTCAAACATGGTTCATTTGTAAAATAACGGTTTCGGGCCGGTTTTGGTTTGTTGCAATTTTTGTTTGGATTGACTAACGGTTTAGACTCGGGTTGACTAACAATATATAGTATGCAAAGAAAAAAAGATTGAGCATCTTGTAACAAAAGCTATAATTCTATGCAAAGCAAAATTACTATTAATCAATTTCCATTAGAAAATTAAAAATCATTCAATGTTTAAGCTCTATGCACTAAAAGTAGAAATCCACCCACCCTATAGAAATCAAGAACCTATATAGTAAGTACTAACATAGAGACTGCAAGTTCATTCCTCAAACTCCACTGGATGGTCCTTCAGTAATAAATCCTCAAATTAAAAACTCTTTTAAATTATATATTGTGCTATGATTGTTTTGTCTTAAAATTATGTCATTGTTATGTGAAAATGTAGATTTTTTTTTACCTTTCTATGAAATTTGTCTCTACTTTGATTTGGAATTTAGTTTGATAAACAGAATAAATATCCTTGAATTAGATAAATATTTCATAAATTGAACAAACTTGAATATTGGACATTCATACTTAATCTCCAATGCATTATAAATGACATGATGACTGATGGTTAATTGAAGCATTAAATGACTAATTTATAAAGGAAACGTAAAAGTTGTTAATCATGTCACTTTCTCTTCTATTTTTTTAAACGAGAGCACGACTGTGTTACCATTAGATGTCTGCCACATTTTCATAATTGGATCTAATGGTGGGGATTAAAAGGGCGCAAGTATATGCGTGCATACGAATTTTTTTAATTTTATTTTAGTACCTTTAATTTCTGAACTTTCTATGTCCTACACTCCTAGCTGAAATCCTTTTCCATCACACCTTTTTTACCGTATATTTGGAACCCTTGAACCACAATGTCGTCTATGGGGACGATGGAATTTAATCTGGATCATCTCCTCCTTAGGCTCTTCAAGCTCCCCAACAGCTTTACAACCACAAAATACAGTGGAGCCCACGGGTGGAAAAATGAGATTTTTTTTCAAAATGTTTTCACCTATGGGCCCCACTGTATTTTGTGATTTTAAAGCTGTTGGAGAGCACAGAGTGCTCTCCCAACAGGTATCAGATCCAGACTCGATGGAACCGGTGGAGGAATCTGCCTTCTCCCCCAGATGTTCACTCTCTGTTATCGTGGAGAAAATTAACGATGAAACTAGTTTTGGAAGATGAAGAGGATAATGACGGTGATTTTGTAGAATTTATGGAGGAATTTGAAATCCTAAGAGTATTATTGTTCATCTTAAGTGGCGGGTGAAACTCTAGTCTCCTCCCTTTAAATGGAAAATTTTACTTGTGACTTCATTTTAACCGAATTTATTTATTTTTTGATAAAATGGGTTTGATATTATATTAAAAATAAAAAGTAAATAACATTACATACGATAGATAATCTTTGTGTTAGTAGTCACATGGCTCACTAAAAAATCGGTTGTCGCGTCAATCTCCTTTAGGTGGTGTAAAACCACACGCTCATCAAATTCGTCTCTCAATAGATAGATATCTTCTATCAAATCACTCAGTGACCATTGGATCACACAAGGTTGGGTGATTTGTTGACTCGCAATTAAAGAATTAGACCTAATTTCAACCTTTTGATAACCTTGTCGACGAGCGCCTCATAATCCAGTGAGGATGGCTTGCAGCTGCCAGCTCCATACACAATACATTATGTGAAACATAGCCACCAGCAATGGCAAATAAGACATCACCTTCCGAGGTTCACCGTTGGGATGGATAAAAAGGAAGTGATATCTCAAGATTGAAAAGAACTCACGTTGAGCCGGTGTATCCTCCACTTGCTACCTATTGTTAGGTATTCTCAAATGATCATTTTGCCTCTAAACTAGTTTTATGACTTAAATTACCCTCCTATACCCAATCCATAGGTAGATGAAAAGATTATCCCTTCACCCATTTTTTACTACCAAAAAATACTTACCACCGTGGGCCCCTTGCCAGAAATCACCCACCATTGTCATAGTGTTGTGTCAAAAATCTCTCTCTACTAAGGCTCTTTTTGGTATCATTTCTCATTTTCTATTATGTGCAGAGAAAGGAACAAATGTGCACAGTTCTTAGAGATGGAAAACTCTAGTTTGATAACAAAAGCCTCTGTACTAAAACGACAATTTCTCTGTGAGGTATTCACCAAGGAATGTTGCTGTACATCTTTATTTTCCATTCAAAAATATTCAAGGTAATGTTGCTACCGGAGAAATACAAATTCTTTTAGACTGTGTTAAGAAAATCTATACCTAACGCAGTGGAATAGTAGTAGAAAACACATACAAAAAACATAACACAATGATTTACTTGGTTCGGTCACAAGGACATACGTCCAAGGATGAGTTAGTGAATTCATCAAGTCATGCACTATCGAATAACAGAGATAAAGTTATAGCCCTAATGCTTCACAAGAAATAGATTCTATACATGGACCAAGAGAATAACTACAACCGTAACCAAGAACCAAATCAGCTCCTCTCTTCATGCGCAGACCAAGAACACCAACAGTAGCAGTGTCTTCAAAGCATCCAAGCCATGACTTCTAATCCTCCATGTAAGATCCAACTAAGAAGAAGCAAGAGAAACAAGGGCACACTAGAACCAGAGCACCAACCACGCTCAAGAAGAAGAAAACGAATGAGAGAAATGAATCGTGTGTTCTAACCCTAAGCCCAGACAACACGTGTGTATATATATATATAACCCTGAATGGAACTAAATGCCCCTTCAAACAAATCAGTAAAACAACACTGTCCTAACACAATAGATAAGACAGATATGCCCCTGTTCATATTTACAACACTAATGTTGCTGCCGGAGAAATACAAATTCTTTCAGACTAACCGTGTTTTTAGAAGAAGAAGAAGAATCGAGGAATCGATTTCAGTGATCCTGATTTGGAAATCAAGTTTGGAGAGAATTTCTGAAACTATTCGTTTTAGGGAAGGAACTGTACACCAATGCATTTGTGGGAAGCATTCCTTCCCAGCTTGGAAATCACTTTTGGGCTATTATTTCTTCTCCTGGAGAAGCTTATTTGGAATCGACTCTTTTCCCTATTATGGTTTTCCTGGGAATGGTGTGGACATTTCTTTCCGTTTCTCATCGAACTCTAAAATCAGAAACTGGTTCGAATGTTTACATTCGACCGATTTCTATTGCTGCTGATCTTCTTCTCAGACCTGAAATCGGAGGAACAAAAGACACATAACACAGAAAAAACTGAAATTTTTTGGGTCTATTCTATAAGACTGGGTGAGATCGGTTCTTAGACTAGAGGAAAAATGCATGAAAACCCACATCACATCAGATGAAATTAAAGCAACTCCAAAGCATCCTTCAAGTTCTTCTTTATTTTAGATGGACAACAAATCCATGACTCCTGAAACTTGTGTAACAGAACCAGAAAATCCGACAGTACAAGAAGGATTCTTTCCTGATGAAGTAACAAATTTTACGTTTGCTTATCATGGGCGAAATTGATTCTCTTTCTCTCTCTCTCTCTCTCGTTCTTGAGATTCGTAAGAATTACAGAGATAGCAGAGACCTTCTAGCTGAGTTGAAGTAGGAGGCCCTACTTGGTTGCTTTTGTTACGTCTTTTTCCTGCGCAGAGATTTTATACAGTGGACGGTCGCGGGTGATTCCTGGGCCGGCTGACAGGTACTTTTTGGCAGACAAGGTATCTGAGCAAGGCTAATTACCATAAAAAAGAAAAAAAAAACCCCACCTAAGGCTTGATATGAAAGGCTAATTTAGTCATAATTTTTTTTATTGCAATAATGATCATTTCAATTTCAAATTAATAAAATTAGTAAAATGGTAAACTAGCATGAGGATTTCTTCTACTTATAGAGGGAAAATCAAGTTTCACCCTTACTTAAATGGATCATTGGTAAAAAAACTCTAAAATATATATGATCATCATAAACATAGGAGGCTCCCTTTGCCTGGACTACTTAATCGGTTCCTTTTCTAGGTCTTTGGGTTTCGAATTTACAACCTCATTTTTGGGGGTTGTACTTTAGTATTGTCTACAGTCAAAATTGAAACCTCGATCGTCCATTTCATACAAGTCGATTTTCAGCTTTTTGCTAAACAAACGGTCGAAACTTAGATCTCGACTGCAAACTATAAGTACTACGCATTAATTACCCAAGCCAAATGCCCATTTTTTGTGGTATTGTTTCTTTGAGGCATTGTCCATCCATTTATACCCTTAATTAAGTTCTTTATTATATTCTTCCTTCTTCTTTTTTTGGGATAAAATGGTAGATTCGACTTAATTGACACATCGATTAGCCCTGAATTCTTTGAGATGTCAACAACTCATCAGCTTCACCTACTTTCATAAACCCTTTGATTAGCCCATTTGTTGCTCTCTGCTCGGAATCCATATCATCACCTCGTCAGGGAAGCACAGAGTGCTCCGCGACGACTTTACCACCACAAATCATGTGGACCCACATGTAAAAAATAAAAAAGATCCCACACCCAACACGGTCCCCCGATAAGGGAAAGCCGCCGGGGAGCACAGACTCCCACGGGAATGTGATCCGGACTCTCTTGCAACCTCGATTCATTTTCTTTATGAAAGAAAAAAAAAACCTCTCGATTCATTTTCTATACTGTCCATACTTGGGATCTGGTTCACCCATGAACTTTGAGGAATACATGAAAGAAGGGGAACCAACATCCCACATTCTCATTGTACTTAGTCCTGATTATAATTTACAAGAACCCTAGACCCCATCTACCATTTAGCAACATAAAAAGAAAAAGATAAATGATTGTTGTAGGAAGAAAATTTAGTATTAGGAGATGGAGATCGGCGGACAAAAACTCACCACGGGAAGGAAAGATACATAAAGAAACTCATCGAAAGTCCCAATCCCAAACCCTACCGAAGCTCAAGGTCAATCTATCGTAATTTACCCGAGTGTGTACCATCTCCTATGACGGAGAGCACCCCTGATAGCTTGATAACCACAAATGTACAGGGGCTCACAAAGAAACAATAATAATAAAATTTTAAAAGTGGGGCCTATTATTAGTAATTTGTGGCCTGTCTATAGTCTATCATCGACAAGCTCTCTATGCTCCCCTTTAGGGTAGAGGATTCGGATGACCCTCCCCAAATTTTTTTAACCTTGTAAGCAAAACAATATGGAGTGGTTAGTGGCATACTTAATCATTTAATTATTCAGACTAAATTTATATATAGTTTTAATTAAATTAAATTAAATTAAATCAAGGTTAGCCTTGATTTTACCTAACTCGAACCCTACTCTATCTTGTTAGGGTTAGTTATTTTGTAACTTACACTTGTCTTTCGAGTTAAAAGTCGGGCTCAATGTAGGTTTGACCAGTTTGGACCGTTAAGCTAAATTAAGTTGACTAACTTGGTCTCACTCGACCTTACCAGGGTAAATCAAGAAGTGTTGGATTTAGAAGATCCAAGTATGAGTAGTGTTTGGGTTGGGGGTTCTTAAGCCCTAATAGGACTGAATAAGATACTTAGAACCCTTGGATAAGTTTGGGTTTAGACAAGCTCGACCCAACCTAACCCCATTGATACTCTTAGTTATTGTTATAGAAAACTAAAAATAGTCATCGCTATGAAAGCACATAAAGTTCAGCAAATTTTTTAATACTCAAGGTGTGTCATATTTATTAATAAGAAAATCCCTCATAATGATAACATGGTATCATCGCCTCAGAGCTCTTTGATTATGAGTCTTTGAAGTTTGTAGTTTTAGTTAAACGCTTCAAAATCTGTTAGAGGTATAAATCGAAATAGAACATAAACCATATATATCGTTCGTAAATCATTTCAGAAAACCATTTAAGAATGTGACTTACTCCAGCATCTTCGTGAATCTGTTTCTCTTTCTCAATTTGTGAGGATAGAAATATGAGGAGATCTTTGCAATTTAATTTTCAAGCTTTGTAACTTGGACTCTGTTATTAGTTATATAAGGGATGTATCTTCTTAAGAAGACAAAATTGTTATTGGTTGATTCATGAATTTGAGAATTATATCTGTTTGGTTGTAAAAATCTCTAGATTCATGAAATCTAAAGATTCACATTTACACTAAAAACGTGAATCTGTAGATTTATGGGTAAGGGGTGAAATCCAGAGATTTCAAAAAAGTTATACATTTGCACATTCACAAAAATCACGTCGATTAAATAGTTTTTTAGGATGAATCCACAGATTTCATTCCACAACCAAACATTTAATTTATAAATTATGACTCCATAAATTTGAAATCTCCAGACTTGTGTAAGACAAAATTGTTATTGGTTGGCTTATATCCTCCAAGAAGAGGATCTAAACTCCCTGACATCTTGTATAGATTCGATCCTTCTTGATGGAATATGTAACTGTCCACAATCTTTATTTCCAGTAATTTAATATAAAACAAATTTTAAAGAAATTTTTTATTATTAATTTTTTTTTTCCTTTTCTGTTTGCTTCACTTAAATTGGACCAACACTTGAATTGTCTCTCTTAAGTGGCCTAAATTAGGTGTAACCATAACTATATTATGTCCACCCCACAACATAAAAGTCTCAATTAATGGCAGCTCACTTTTAATATAAAATGACCAAAATACCCTTTCATTGTTAAATTACTAAAATATATTTGTTTCTCATATCATACCCAAGTCTTAGATGGTTGAAGAGACTTTCTTTAACCCATCTTCTTCCTACACTTTGGTGGGGCTTATTTATCTACTATTGCTAGGAAACAACTACACCCCCTCGTTGGCCACTTAAGGGAGGCAGTTAGACTTGTAGACTGATCGGATTCGGTTTTGATACACCACTATTCAAATCTGAATCCGATTAGCAAATCTGCTATCTGAATCACGAATATGAATCTGGTGGAAATTTTTAGAAGGTATCCGAATCCGAATCTAGAACTTGATCAGATATTTGAAAATAGTCTGATCCGATAAATTATCCAAATATTGATTGTTGATTGTCATTTTATTATACATATATTTTTTTATTTTTGATTACTAATTTTTCAATTACTGATTACCAGTTTCCAAATTCGATTATCAACATTTTTTAGATAAAAATGTTTAATACTTGACTCTAATTGGATAATTTTTTATTTTTTGGCTACTGATTACTGGTTTCTAAATCCGATTATCAGTCATTTTCAAAGAAAAAAATGTCTAATAATTTATTATAACCGTATAAAAAACTATTCGTATATTATTAGAATCCGAATCCGAGTCTGATTGCTTATTGGACGGATATGAATTTGAACACTTTTAAACTAATGCAAATGCAAATTTTGACTGGTCTAGAGGCAATACAAGTTTTGTAAAATAACTCTTGAACAAAGCCTCAAGGGTCACGATTTGCAACAGCACGCTCACAAAACATTCGTTTATCCGTTCACGAGGCCTACGTAGAACGCTAGAACGGTTTTCGTCTGTCCCACCGTATCCTCCAACTGCAAACCCACGGCGTCGCCAACCACGTGGGGGAATGTTGGCTTAACAGATACCGAATCAGTCATGCCGTAACTGCCGATAAAATTAATATTTTTATAATGACTTCGCTAGTCCCGGTAACCGGTTCCCAGTGCTTGGCGGACAGCACATGACAAGGGTGTTAAATGGTAAATTACGATTTTCCTGAAAGGAAGCATCTCTCACAACTCACAAGTCACAGTCAGTTACATTTACTAAAGTGCCCTCTATCGTAAAGGTTCAGTGGTTGACAAGAGGGTGAAGAGTGAAGATACGCCACGCCGCCCGGCGGAAGGTAATTTATCTTAAACCAGACAGTAAAATCAAGAACCATTGATTTGGTATCTGCCTCTAACAAAGATTGGTCGTGCTCAGATTTTCTCTTCATGATTCGTCAGATCAGAATTAAGGTTCTAAGTATTTCTATCGTGTCGGGCAATATGATCGGATTCGAACAAGGAATAAAGAGATCAAACAATCCATCCGATACTATCACTCCTAGGTAATGCTGATTTGATTCTGTAAAGACTTCCATATTTGACACTAGGACTGCGTTTGGTTGCAAATGTGGGGTTGGAAAAAAGGGGTCGGAAAAAAAAATGTGGGTCCCAATGTGTAGTGGGGGTGAGGGAAAAGAAAATGAAAGGAAAGGATTTTGTGGAAAGTGAGTGTAGTGGGTCCCACTTTTTACTTTTTCCAACTTTCCCACAAAGTCTCACCAAATATGGGAGGTTTTAAAATGGGTTGGGGGGAAAGTTGCACAACCAACGTAAATCAATGAAACTGTTTTATTTCTTATCAGCACCAAACAATCTACCATTTTGGGATCTAAGGAAAAAGTAAGAAATTTACACTCTTTTCAATAATTTTTCTACCCCACCTTTATTCCAGCAAACAAACGCAGCCTAGGTGTTTTTTGGTAGAAACATCCTTGACAATAGTTGTTCGAATATGATGCACCATAACCATGATCATAGTGTTGTGTCTCAAATCCATCCCAAGTCCCGACTAAAGTGGATAGACTCCCGATTATAAAGAAGACAAGACTTATAAAAACAGTTAGACGTGAGTCAGCTTGGATGCCAGGACAACCGCCTTCGATGGCTAAGTCGGAACCATATTAGGATTTTGAGTGAACCATGTTCAGATGTTATCCAAAAAATGTGTGTCCCCTTAATGAGTGATTGAGACCTTGTTAAATAGTGCATGTGTTACTTTTATATTAGGTCATCATCTCCCATATTCATTTATAACATTGGGGTGATGTCTCAAAGTATCGAGACACATAGTCTCTCATTTCTTTTCAATAAGATTTGAAATAAAATTCAGCATACAAGCCATCAAGATCATGGTTTTAGGCATGTTGCAAATCACCAATACCATTTAAGTTACAAAGTACATACTATGGGTGTCAATTTGTAGCACGAACCGTTAAGATCGAATAGCACCAGCCCATTATAGACTGAATCGGCCCGAACTGAATCTTAATGGGCCGTGTTTGGGCTAAGGGTTGCAGAGCCTTCACCAACCCGAACCTAGACCCAAACCGCAACCCGTTATAACCCGTTTTATGGTTTAACATTAAATATTGTTTGAATCATCATATTACTACTATGTAGTTAATATAGACTATCAGAAAAATTGAACATGAATTCAAAGATCACTTTACAAAAAAAAAAAAAAAAATTCAAAGATCAAATAGTCATTCTACTACTTGTAAGGGACAATTATAAAAGTTAAGTATAAATGTTCAATTAAATGTACTAAGTTTATTTAAATTAAGTAAATATTTATCCAATCTAGAAGTATTTATTTTGCATGTCAAATTAAATACTAACTCAAAAAAAGAGATGTATTTCATAAAAGGGAAAAAATTTAACATTCTCACAAAAAAACTACCCAATTTAAAGACAATCAATCATAGGCCATAACACAAATTGGAATTTGAAAGGGTTTTTGGTTTGAAGATTTGTTTCAGGATAACTATCTGGTGGAGCCTGAAGAATGAACTTGCAGTTTCTATGTTACTACTTACTATCTGGGTTCTTAATTTCTATAAGGTGGGTGAGATTTTTACAACATGGAATGATTTTTTATTTTTTAATAAAAATTAAGCAATAACAATTTTGTTTTTCATATAATTTGACTATTGTTACAATATGCTCAACTATTTCTTTTTTGTTCTTTTTCTTGCATATCATAAATTGTTAGTTCAAACCGTTAGTCAACCCGAATATACACCGTTAGCTCAAACCGTTAGGTAGCCAGAACTCAAACCGCACCAAACCGAAACCGGCCCCAAACAGTTATTTTGCTAACGGACCGCATTTGGATTGAGTGTTTTTGAGCCCAAAACCGCTCCAAAACGAACCATTGACATCCCTAGGACATACAAACACGAAAATGAACCCAAAAAAAAAAAAAAAGTTTTAATAAAAACAGTAAACAACAAATTTGTTTGACACAAATGACCCTCGTTTAAGGGTATAAGTAAAACCCTATATGCTTGAATAAGTTCCAACACATGATCTGGAGCCTAGCTCGAGCGAGCCTGACTCAATTGTTTTAGTCCAAAAAATAGGTTTGGATTACAAATAACTGGTTCTAGTAGGATCAGGTAAGGTTTAAGTTTAGCACTCGAACCAAACCGGCCTGGTCCTATCCGACCCTACGTTAATTTAATCAAAATAAAATTATATAAATTGAGTTTAAGTAATTAATTAGGTATTGAGTACCTCAATGGATTAGCTTAGTTGGCAAACACTAACAAACTTCATAACCACTAGGTAACCGGGTAAAACAAGGCCAATTCAATCTTAGCCGTCGGGCTTAAAAGAACCCCCACAAGGTAAGTGTTGGGATTGTAGTTCTCAAACAATTGTGTGGTTTGATTTAAAGATTTAGGTTTTTATAATAGGGTTGGAATTAGTCTGACCTAGAACTATAAATGGATAATCGAAATTTACATCCGAATTCGCATTTGTATTAGATTACAGGTGTTTGTATTCGAAATTTTTCTTACAAAAAAATATCCGTCCATCAAGCAACTGGACTCGGATTCGAATAATTGTTAATCGAAATCGGATAAAAAAAATTATCTCGAATAGAGTAATAAAGTATTCAATATATATATTTTTTTCTTCTAAAAATGGATGATAATCGGATGCGGAAACCAGTATTCGGATAGTTGGAAATAAAAAATTATCCGATTAGAGAAGAGTATTAAACATTTTTTACAAAAACTCGCGATTTGGATATCGGTAACTAAAAATAAAAAATAAAAAAATGACAATTACCAATCAATAATCGGATAATTTATCGGATATCTGATAAAGTTTCAAATTCAAATTCGGATGCCTTCTTTAAATTTCTGTCGGATTCGAATTTGGATAGCAGTTTTGCTAATCGGATTCAGATTCGAATATTGATGTATCCGAGCTGAATCTGATCGTTTACGGTATGGTATAGTCTGACCCAATTCATCTGACTAGTTACAGTAAATATCACATACAATCGAACTCACATGGAATAGTTACCCATGGAATCTTATATTACGTGGAACCATACAACAGATGACAACTGTAACATGGTATGGTAAACACTGCCGAGTGCCACGGCGAAAGGTCATTGACGACTCGAACTTTTTATTTTTTATTTTTTATTTTTGATAGAAGACTCGAACTTTTTATGAGCAGCGTAATAAGTGTGAGAAAAAAATATATTAATGAAAATGAAATATATATATATAAAAGAAAAAGTAGAAAGGCGTATTAAAAGAAAGGGAATCGGGGTGTGCTGTGGCTTGTCCCTCTCATTTAGTAATTAGTGTCGCTCTTGCTCGGTTTCTCTTTTCTCTCTTTCTCTTTCTCTATCTATCTGTTTCCGCTTTTCTATTCTTTTATGTGTGTGTGTTCATATTTATATGACTCCTCGATCCCTCGCGATCCACGAAAATCCTATGTTGCAGAGCTCGAGTAGCGAACGGAGCTTGAGAGAGAAGCCAGATTGATAAAGCGTTGATTCGGTAGCAGCAATGGCGTCGGTTCCGTTCTTCAAGTCTTCCAATCAGGTAAGTTTTTCAACTTCTGGTAGAAATCATGGCTATTCCAAGGCTCAAATGTGCTTGAAAAAAATCGTAGACATCATTTCGTCTACTGGAATCTCAAGAGGATCGTCGTCGAATCCACAGTTAGATGATGGATTGAAACCTGATGAAACCGCTTTAGTTGAGAAAGATGTGGCTTTGTTTCCTTGTCACCGAGGGTTTGATATCGACTTAAACCTCAGATTAGGTCCTCCGCTTGAAACTGAAGGATCTGAAAATCTCATGGTAAACGGAGGTTTTAGTGCGTGTAGCGCCGTCGGTGAACCTGTTGCCGGCGGTGAGGTTTGCGTAAGTAACGTCGACTGTAATTTGTCTGCGGTCTCGGTCGATGTTTCGATGATTGAAAGAAGTTCTGAAGGCGAATGTGATCCAAAGGATGTCGGAAACTCCTCGGATGATTTTGCGGCGACTAAAGAGGACGGAGGAATGGAAGCAGTCGAAGAAGAAACGAGAGAGATTTCGGAAATCACAAATCTGCAAGTCCGAAGCTCTGGAACCGATGATACTCGAGTCTGTGAAGAAACTAAGGATGTAGAAGTGAAACAGAGTCAGATTATAGCTTCAGAATACGAACAAGAAGAACGAGTAGAGCGAGTTGGAGAAAAGAGTTTCTTCTGGAGTAAAACAAGCAAAAACGACGGTCATTTAAGTCTGCTTGTTGAAGCGGCAAGGTTGATTTCTGGAAACTTCGAGGACGAAGAATCAGATCCGAAAGAAACAAGCGACAACGGTGGACCTATTACACAAGAGGCCTCAGGAGATTCTCTGAAGAGAACCGAAGCAGAAGCAGAAGCAGAAGCAGAGACGGAGACGAAAGAACAAGTCGGTTGTAGTTCAAAACGGAATTGGATGTTCGATTATTTCGAAGGTTTTGAGGATATCTCACCAGTTGTGAGATCGAAGCGTGGGAGAAACCAGGTATTGCCTTGTAGATACAGAGATTCTGTTATTGAGCCATGGAAGCGGCTACCTCGGCAGAGATCAACGAGGGTTGCTGCAAAACGAAGGCCGAGATGATTAGATGAAACATCTTTTTCTTTCTGCTTGTTTGTCTTTTGATTCCACCAGACATGCAAGAACGAGAAATCCGCCATTAAGGACGAGACTGAGTAAGAAAAAGGTGAAAGATGAAAAAAAGGAAACGTCAGATGACGGTTTCTGCTGAAGATAATCCAGATTACAGACCGTCTGCGAGTAGGAAATGCAGGGGACAGAAGTCACAGAGCTGGGGTTTTTAATTAATATTTTCATTTCCTACACTAATTCACAAACTTATTTTAATCTCTTGAATCTCGAGCTCAACCTCCATGAACTGAAGAAAACAGGAAAATCAGGAACAAGAAAAATCCATGGAAGTCATTCATCCTTTGCTGAAGCTTCTGAAATCAGTTCTTCGTGCCTCTGTTTTTGTCATTTCTTCCATGTACGAACTTCATGGTAGTTTGGCAAACCTCCATCATCTCTTTCCATATTAATTATTTTTCCTGTTTAGGTAAAAAAGTTACTAGGCTTTTGCTCTTATGATCTTTAATTTTTCCTTGAATTATACTGAGACTATTAATGTTTTTAGCTTTGGATGGGCTTTGTTCTTCATATTTATAATGGGGCGGTCTGCTCTGAACTTGTAGATGACATTTATGCATAATGCAGCAGGGTTTTCTTATAGTGGTGAAAGAAAAGTAAATGGTGGACTAGATGGATTTCCGAAATTTCCATTGCTTTGATTAGTTTATGTAAGATGGTAGTGTTAATTATTTATTTATTTCCTGCTATGGTAGCTGTTAAGCTTACTGTATATGTGGACCCTTTTAGGGCTTTTAGTTGTATATTGGCACTTATTTCAGTTTCGACCTCTAGCTTTTAGGCCTACTGGGGTTGCTGGCCCACTTCTAAAAATTGAAAATTACGAAAAGAAAACTGGTTAGACTACTGTACATCAGATGACTTTGAAAGTCCTAGATAGGATATTATAGATTTCTAGTCATGGCAAAAAAAAAAGAAGAAAATTATTCTTTCTTGTCTAGTTAAATTTAGAGAATTTGGAAATTCTCTATTAAGTAGTTAAAATTTCGCTAGTCAGGTTAAGGGCTTTAAGACCAGGTTCAAAGTTGAGAGTTTTTAGTGTTGAGAAACTTCCTTGGGATATGATACAAAGATTGATCTTTGAGTGGGGTTGGAGGGCCATGATTGTAGCGAACCTCATTTAAGAGGTATAGAGTTTAATTATTATTGAGTTGTTGTTGGATAATTTTGGATTGTTTACCTACTCCTTCGTGTATCAGCTTTGTATTTTTTTTCTATTTTTTGGGGAAGGTTATTGAATGAAGCTTACATCATGATGGAGGGAGTGCCATTGTAAAATCCAAATACCAATGGTGCAGCCGTCTTCATCCAGTGGGACGTCAGCTAGGAAGTATAATACCTTTGGTAGAACTTCTGTTCTGGTGCAAAATTATTTTATAAATTTCTATTTATCTTTTTGGTGAAGATTTATATATTTTTATGTTAAGAGATTGTTTTTGTTTGGAAATGGGCCTTTTAGTAATTTTGTTTTGAAAATATATTTTATTGTATTGCAAATCCGAGTATGGGTGGGAGGGGGGTCTTGATGGGTTTTCACGGTCGAGATTATTTTATCAAGTTTCTATATTCTTTATACAATGTCTAATTTTTTTTTTTAGATCATTTTTTCTAAAGTTTCATTATCAAAAGAACAAAAGAACAAATCGTTTAGCAGTTCTGCTATTTTGTTTGCTATTTTGTAAGAACAAAAGAACATCTGCTAATATAAATCTTAACAAACTCAAAGGGTAGAGGACCGGTCAATAGATCCATGAGCTGGTTCTGTGAAGGGACATGATCGAGCAACAAACACTGAGGACCTGAAGATATACAAGCTCAGCGAAGAAGTTGCTTTTCTTTTGGAATGATTTGAACATTGCATGATTAGTTCCTCAAAAAGAGGCATTTTGCTAGCCACGAGAGAGCATAGCCGAAAGTTGCAATGCGGATTTGTCTCTTAGGGCCAGATATTTTTCAATCAAGGGATAATCCAAGAGCCGGTACAGGCGTGATAGCTAGCCAGGGAATTGCACAGCCTGTTTCCTCACAAAGAGAGTGGGAACTAGGAAGACCAAAAACCTGGGAAACTAATACCCGGCAGTGTGGAAAAATTGGGAATGTTAAGAAACTCGGTCTTTGCCATACCTACCCATGTAGGATAAATAGCATTTGATTAAGTCACGGCTGCTGGGATTTGACCAACAGAGTCAGAGCACGAAGTCAGAGTCAAACAGCGATGGAATGGAATGAGTGGTAAGAGCCATGCAAAACCGTTGATCATCAATAGTTCTTCAAATTCTGGATGGAGCTTCAGTGATGTGCAATTAATGCACAACAATAAGTTGCGTACGATTCAGATGGAGTGGATGGTCGAGGGTGAAATCTCGACCATCTGTTACATTTTTTTTACTTTTTAAATCATACTTACCTGTAATAAAAAAATGTTTTCTAAGAACGTTACCAAACGGGCCCTCTTTCTGGATGGAATCTACAATAAGGGAACAACCTCTTGTGAGCTTTATTTGGATGTTTTACATTGTTTTCTAAGAACATTATCAAACTTGCCCTCTGCAGTATTCTTTCTGGATGGAATCTATAGGAAGGGAACAACCTCTTGTGAGTTTTATTTGGATGTTTTACATGCATTCACAAGATAACCTGTCTTTTGATAATCGATCTTTGAGCAATATAGACCTAACACAATAGGGTTTACTCTAATGTATGAATGTTAGATTGGACCACTACTTTAGTGTGGAATAGGTTAAAGGCCTTTACTCAACTCATTCGATTTGCTTTGGAGTTATTAATGAATTGGTCAAGTACCTAATATTTAATATCAAAGTTGGTATCATGTCAATGATTCAAATTTCAAAAAAATACTTTTTCTTTTCATCATCAAATCAATCATAACAAAGCCTTGGGAATGGGAGAGGGGGAGAGGGGGAGAGGGGAAAGGTGTAGTGGAAGGGAGGTTTATAGGTCAAAGGGATGGAAATGGGGGAAGGAGAAAAGTGTGGAGGGTTGGAAGTTCGAACCCATGATCTTCTTGGACTTGTTACATTTGCATAGGAGACTGTCACTACTGTGGCACATCCACTCAAAAAAGTACTTGAAAACTATCAAGAAAATACTAGGGAAGTAATTAGACTTCATTGATCTACTCTGTAATGACTGAGATAGCTGTAAGATCAAGCCTTTTCTAACAATACAATTTGAGATTTAGCCTTATATGTTTCGTGGATTCGAAATGTTCTTCACTATGCTATATACTTATTCGATAAACCTCCACATTAACTCACTCACCATTTTGAAGTGTAAATGGAAAACTGTAAAAGGGTTTGAGATTAGTCCATGTATTTCTTTATCTGTTGGCACATATCGATAAAACTCATTATTAACCCTTCAATTTTAAGAACAAATGGTAAACTAAAAGGGAGCTCCATTTCCTTGATTAACTCAATTTTGAATATGGCAATTGTCTTGCATTCACAAAGTGGAACTACTATCCAAAATTTTAAATTGAAATAGATCAAATCATTCTTATATTAAACACTGTTTGTTGTCATCCCTACGCTTTACCAATTGTTCGAGATGACCCAATAATACAACCCCAGATGACAAAATAAAAAAATAAAAAATATCTTGAGGATGACAATTTTTTTTTTCTTTTTTAATTGAAAACGGTGTATTTGGGAAAGCTTAAAGTTATTTATTCATAATGAGAACATCAAATATTAAGAACTTCTTTTGGGTAAGGACTTTTGCTTATAAGTGTGTAGAACCAGTGGCATCTACAATGACAAGGTCATAAAGCTATTATTTCCTCATAAACTGAATTTAACAATATTAATTGTGTAGGTGTCTCAGGGCTTGAAAATAACTGAAGGAATCTGATCACACTGACAATGGGTTCTCTCTGTCTCGGTGTATCGAAGACTTTAATACTTTTTGCAAGAAAACAATATGAAATAGTGGAGTCCGTTAATAGTAGACTTAAACCACATTACAGTATTGAAGTCTACACTACAATCTAAAAATTAAGATAGAAGAAAGAACATTGTTGTTTGATTGATTTGTTGAGTGTTCTTCCAAATACAAAACAATGACTATGTATAGATTACATATACTAACCACCCATGGGCAAACCTGCAACTACTCCTAGATAAGAATTCAAAATATTTGGGAAAAAGTCAACTATTGAAAATTGCCTTTAACTACTACCTTCTTCCCCTTCCACGGTCAACTTTACGATATTATCCTTGTCTTAGGCTAACGTTGAATGGTTTCCTTAATCTTGATATTTATTTAGTTTGGTTTGCCATTGAACTTGGTCACAACTAGTATAAATTTTCGGGAACTAACAACTATTGAGTGGATTCTATTGAGTGGATTTTGACCATTCTATCACACACACCAATTGTAACAACCCCCGTAATTCTAACACGAGATCCATATTGCAGGTCCAAGTACCTGAAATTCCAGCTAGAAGAAGCTGTGGTCTATCTGGATTGAAGCCCATGATCCATACCCTGAGGCCATGGACCTGGATTCTATAGATGAAGAACATGTCATACTAGAAACTCAAAGGAGATCTAGTAGAAACCCTGATGGATTGGGAAGGTGGATCTCTAGCTTGAGACAAGTCAAGTTTGAAGATGTCCAAGATCAAGCTAAGGATCCCCCACATGTTGGTTAAGTTAGATTGGTGTCGGGGATCAACCGGTTGAGCAAAGCACCAAATTACTGAAAAGTACTAGAGGGTAGTTGCTTAAGGCGGTTGATTGACCCAACCAATTGCCCCAAGAGACCGATCAGGTCTAATTGCAGGTTTTAAACCCTGTTTTGCCCCAGCTCTCTATGAAGAGTCATCCATGACTTAATTTCATATTATTTTATTGGTGGAGGCTACTATGGATAGTTGGGAGGCAGAGTTTATGTGTTTGGTGGTGAAGAACGCTCGAATCACATAGAAGGTTTGATTCTCGTGCAGTCTTTCGAATCTTCGAGAGGTTAGTTATCCACACACACTCATCCTACATGTTCTCTTTGGTATTTGAGTGTTCCTCTTCCCTCCATGATTATGTAGATAGTGAGTTGAGGTGGTTAGAATTTTTCCACCGATGATAGAGACTAGATCAAGCCCGAAGATGGATTTCTATATCCAAATCAAGGGTTGGTTTAGTTGAAGAGATGAAGTGGATTCTAAGTCTTCTTCCTCTTCTGTATTTCTAGAATGAGATGAACTCTCTAGTATATTAAGGATGAAATTCGGATTTGAATCATCCCAAAATCAGATCGAAGATGAATGATCAAAAGTTTGAATTTCAGACTTAAGTTGCTGCCCAAGAAGGGGGTGGTCGGTCAGAGCAGTTGATTGACCCAACTAACCACCATGAGCGATCGGCTGGGTCACTATAGCCATGTCAGCTTGGGTTTGCTCCATTTTGACTTCTAATTTTAATGAAACTTCTTAACCCTAATCTAGGTGATCTTTGAGGTTTACTAGACCTGTTACTTGTGAACTTTAATTGTACTTTCAGTAGCTTTTCTAGTATAACATGTAAGGTTACGTTTCCTTATGAATTGACATATAATGTGATAAACTGTTTATAACTTTGATGCATAAGTAGCCTTACAACATGCTGTTATAGTAGTTTTAAATGATTTGTTGTTATTGTTCTTTATGGAGGCAACTCTGGCGATTACCGATTCCTCCGCGAGCTATTCATTTTCTATGGAAATTATTGCATCAGAAACTCCCTACCACCTCTCTCCTAGCTACTCGAGGCTGTTATTGTTCTTATGTGTGTTTGTTTTGTGGGAATTCAGAGACATCTCCAAATCATATTTTCGTACACTATCAGTATGCAAAGCAAGTATGGAGTGACCTACAATACCCTGGATTGATAACGGCTGGTTTGATCATCGACGCCATCAAACAGCTTGTATCTCATGCACAGGATAGAGACGTTAATGCCAAGGTCATCAATAGCCTCCTTGCCTTATGGCTTCTATGGAAATCTTCTACGGCAAACATTGCTGCTGTCTCCAATAATCAGGTATCACATCTTGTTTTCAAATATGGAAGGGTCTTTAGTTTTATCACTCTTCTACACATTTGAAGATCATGCCTCCTACCTTTCTCAGAGTGATAAAATGGGTGCTCCCTCATCAACATATTACCAAAATTAATGTTGATGGCTCCTGGTTCAAGGACAAGCGTCTAGTTGGATATGGTGGCATTGCACGTAATTATCTGGGCAAGATGTTGTTTGGGTTTGAGTGTGGTACAACATCTCAAGATGTTCTCACACTAGAGGCTTTGGCCATAAGGCAGGTCATACTCTCGGTCCAAGATTTCAAATTGACTAAAGTAGAAATGGAAAGTGATAACCAAGCACTAATTGCCATCCTACAAAAACACCCTACAGAGGCACCTTGGAAGGTTTTTCCCATAATCAAAGATATCAGAAGGATGACTAGTGCATTTGACTATATCTCTTTCACTCATGTGCCTAGGGAGGCAAATATAGTTGTTGAAGTTTTGGCCAAGGAAGGAGCTTTAACTCAAGGAGCCTTTTTATACTTGCACCCCCCCCCCCCCCCCACTCATGTAAGGTGGTTTATGTTATTTGCAGTGTGAGTGATCCCCATCCTTATAAGTGGTAATAGAGGTGTGAAAGGATGGTAACCCTAATATGTTTTTGAAATTGTTTTCATATCCATTTAAGAGAATTCAAATCTACCTAAAAATTAATCAGATGCATAAATGTTGATTACTTATTTGATATATTAGACTATTACTACTTGAGCCATTAATTATCCAACTAAATTACCTTGTTGGACACTTTTTCTTATTTTCTTAAAAAGGTATTAATAAATGAAAATTAAGGACTAAGAAGAGCAAGAGAAAGGGAAGTTGGACTATCTAAATTCCGCTAAATTAGTCTAAAAACTAATAGGATGTTATGAACAACGGCCCAAATATAATTGGATGCGGATATGATAATGTCACTATCTGATCCAATTCCCTTTACACCCCTAGGTGGTAACTGATAAATCCAACAATGACCAATCCCATGAGAACATGTTAAAAGGTGTTTGCATCAAAGGAGACCGTTGAGTCCGAAGGACCAACCCCAAATACTATAAAGATCAGGATATACATGGATGAATCTATGAACAAGTTAATGCATAAATAGATGACTCTTACTTAGGTAAAGGGATTGGAAACTATACACTTTTTCCTTACCACTTGAACTCTCTGTATCTCATTCCCTTCAATAGGTGTTGGTGTTGTCATTCAACTTGACTTATGTATCAAACATGATTAATCTGTCCTTGAATCGACTCCCTCTAATAATTTATTCTCTTAGCAAATGAATATGGTTTCGACTACACCTAGAGGTTCTGCTTGGTTTCAATAAGAGGTTATATTTGGTCACCATAGGCGTATTGTAGCAAATTCAAAGAGAAGGGAACACAAGAACACCCGATGGCCAACCAAGCTTGCGAACAATGAATGCTAGTTGGTCCCCCCAGAGGATGAATCTAACCTATAAGGGTCGGCATAAACGTTCGCGATTATCACAACCATCATTCAACCGTATCCCGAGAAATCCGGGAAGACTCCTCACCAAGACAAGACAAGATACTCGATAGGACTTTGCTTTATTCCTGCGCATTAAATGCGCATGACGGTTAAGCAAAGCATTTTGGGCCTTTAGATCGAAATTCCGGTCATTAAAATTCAATGGTAAGAGGTTATATTTGGTCACCATAGGCGTATTGTAGCAAATTCAAAGAGAAGGGAACACAAGAACACCCGATGGCCAACCAAGCTTGCAAACAATGAATGCTAGTTGGTCCCCCCAGAGGATGAATCTAACCTATAAGGGTTGGCATAGTGTTCACGATTATCACCACCATCATTCGACCGTATCCCAAGAAATCCGGGAAGACTCCTCACCAAGACAAGACAAGATACTCGATAGGACTTTGCTTTAGTCCTGCGCATTAAATGCGCAGGACGGTTAAGCAAAGCATTTCGGGCCTTTAGATCGAAATTCCGGTCATAAAATTCAATGGTAAGAGGTTATATGGCACAAAGGCGAGAGTAAATTCAAAGAGAAGGAACACAAGAACACCCGAGGCCAACCAAGCGCAACAATGAAGCTAGTAGCGACCCGGAGGATGAATAACCCATATATAAGGGCGGCAAAGTGTCGCGATTATCATAACCACATTCACCGATCTTGAGAAATGTGGAAGACCTCACCAAGACAAGGTAAGACACTTGATAGGACTTTGCTTCAGTCCTGCACATTAAATGCGCAGGACGGTTAAGCAAAGCATTTCGGGCCTTTAGATCGAAATTTTGGTCATTAAAATTCAATGGTAAGAGGTTATATTTGGTCACAATAGGCGTATTGTAGCAAATTCAAAGAGAAGGGAACACAAGAACACCCGATGGCCAACCAAGCTTGCGAACAATGAATGCTAGTTGGTCCCCCCAGAGGATGAATCTAACCTATAAGGGTTGGCATAGTGTTTGCGATTATCACCACCATCATTCGACCGTATCCCGAGAAATCCGGGAAGACTCCTCACCAAGACAAGACAAGATACTCGATAGGACTTTGCTTTAGTCCTGCGCATTAAATGCGCATGACGGTTAAGCAAAGCATTTCGGGCCTTTAGATCGAAATTCCGGTCATTAAAATTCAATGGTAAGAGGTTATATTTGGTCACAATAGGCGTATTGTAGCAAATTCAAAGAGAATGGAACACAAGAACACCCGATGGCCAACCAAGCTTGCTAACAATGAATGCTAGTTAGTCGATCCCCTAGAGGATGAATATAACCCATTATATAAGGGTCGGCATAAGTGTTCGCGATTATCATAACCATCATTCAACCGTATCTTGAGAAATGCAGGAAGACTCCTCACCAAGACAAGGTAAGACACTTGATAGGACTTTGCTTTAGTCCTGCGCATTAAATGCGTAGGACGGTTAAGCAAAGCATTTCGGGCCATTAGATCGAAATTTCGGTCGTTCAAATTTAAATTTCGACCAAGATTTAGAATCTGACGGTCCAAAATCTCGCTTGACGGTCATGCGCATTTATGACCCAAGCAAAATTAAACTCGATAGGCCTGCAACTTGGTGTCACATCACACTCAATGTGGGACTCTTTCCATTTTAAGGAATTCGATTCCTAAGGGGACTCAATCCGAGATCTCCTACTCAAAATAAAACACCTACCAAGTTAAGACTTTTCACGACTATCACACTGCACATAATAGACTCTATAAATACCGAGGTACAATCTAAGACTAGCCATGTTTTTTCATTTCTGAAGAAGTCTCTTGAATAATTTGTTGCTGGAGAAACCTGACTTACTTAGGCATCAAAGAGTCTCTTCAAGAGCAAAATCGTTCTCCTCTACAGGTAAACTCTGCCATAATAAAATGATGAGCAAGTTTTTTGAAGCAACATTAGTCATTGATACTTTTGTAGTACATGATACTATTACTTAGAAGAGTTTTCTATATACCTTGTTCATATTCATATGCACTCCATGATATTTTCATATATTTGAATGTTCAAGATTAAAATTGTCATCTCACACATTCTACATATTGATTATCCCCACCAATTTTGTATATTTCATGCTTTAGTTGAAACCTTAAAGTCATTTATCTTTTGGACCTAAGATTTGTCCGGGCCAGCTTAAACACACATTGACTACATCTTCAAAGGGGTAGTTTTTACATATAATTTAAATATATGGTAAGGCCTCACTCCTAACCCTGAGGGACATTTGAACTCTTGATCTCATACTATGAGACATTGGTGTTTTGCTAACTAAACAAACCTTCGAGGTTAAAGCCTTAATGTAATTATGTCTTCTCTTGACAACTCATCGTTTCTCCACCTTATAATATCTTGAATGAAACTCTCTCTCGCTGCATTATTATTTTGGGTTTATCTTCTCTTCTTTATTTTTCATGTGTACAAAGTGCTCCCGGACGGCTTCCCAACCACAAAAGTCAGTGGGTCCCACTGGTGAAAAAACCATTTTGAAAAGAAGAAAAAAAAAAACTTATTTTTACACCAACACCCACTGGTTTTTGTGGTTGGGAAGCTGTCGGGGAGCACTCTGTGCTCTTGATGGGGAGATGATCTCGATTCCACTTAAGTACCTTTTAACCTCTTCATCATATATCTATATGTAATTAAAGAAAATACATCAACAACATTAGACTCCAATTTACAAGAGTATTATCTTGTTTTAGAATAGGGCTTACACTCCCTATTGTAATACCAATACCACTTGTTATTTTGCAAAAGCTGGTATATACATATACTGAAAATTTGCCAAAAAAATTAATTTGGGTGAAAAGAGACTTCTCGATATTATTGTAGGGAGAAATTGGTCAGTCAACATTGCAGATTCATTGAATCCTTGAAGACTATAGCTGTTACTTATCTGATACCTATAGGTGTTTAATATTTGTTTTTGTTTTTTTAGGGGTAAATATGTGTTTATTTCACTCCTTCGTTTATTTGGTATGTTAATAAATCCATGAGATTCTTGAAGATTACAGCCATTTATTATCACATGCGTTCTTATCGTCTTCATTCCATGTATATTATTATAATTTATTTGGTATATGTTATGCTGCCCTCTTACCCTTAAAAAATAAAATTTGAGCTTATTACATTTTTAGTCAAAAACATTTTGATTATCTCAAAATGCCATTTGAATTGCATACTTTTTTTTTTTGGTAAAGACTTGAAATATATTATTGTGCATAATGGTGATAACTTTCCATGCAGAGACAATAAAATCAAAGAAGTCTAGGGTTTGAATCTTTATCTCCACACCTTCCTCCAATCATTGTGATTGATTTGCTGATGACATAAAAAAAAAAACAAAAAAAAAAAACCCTATCAGGGTTGTTGTGGGTTATTACCCTCCATCCTCATTTGATTGTCGGACGCGTGGACTTGGTTTTATTGTGACCTTTAGATGGAGAGCAATCACGCCTTTTGGAAAGGCCTAATTCTGTTTCACTCATTTATAAATATATTGATTCCCTTTTAGCCGTTTCATTCAATGGTTGCTATGAAACCATTCCATGTGCATCTGACTATCAGACGGGCATAATGGAGGGAATGCAGGATTGAGAGGATCTGGATTCGACTTTCAAAGTTCTAGTAACTTGTCTTTATGTTTTCGATGGACATTTTAAAAATTTCTCATAACTTTTAATAAGACTTAAACTATGTACTTAACTCACACATTATTAATCATCTTATTATAAGTTGAAAAGCTTATCAAAGCAAGGGTTTTATTTATTTATTTATTTATTATTATTTTAAATTTAATTTAATTTAATTTTTATAGCTTCTTAAAATCTAGAATTAATGAAATTAGTTATATTACCACAGTTAAAGCATGTTATACACCAATGAAGCGTTAGAAGTTCTTTAACTAGTAGAGTTTGATCCTTGTTGATCATTAAACTTATCATACGAAAGTACTCTTAGCTTTCTTTTGCTTAAAACTGCATGAGCATTTATTCGTTGCATGCTGTGCACTTGCGCTTCATGTTTATGAAACTCTTTCCACTTACATTTAATATTACATACATGTAAAGTTTCTTTAATTTGGACAAAAGTACGTAAAACTGCTTTACTAACATTAAAACATTTTCTAATTTTATTCGTATCACAATATTTAGGATTAGGACTTATGAGCAAAATGACCAAAAGGGAAAATATTCTTAAAATATCACTACCCTTAATCAAAATCATAGTTCCAAAAAAGTACATACCCAATTGAAATAATAGTTCTGAAAATTACATCCCACAAGCTATTTTCATCATATGTATAGTCCATTGCATAAAATACTTAAATACAACCACAGCTTTTTTTTTATTTTGTTGGTAGAAAAGAGGGATTAGATAGAATGGCTTGTTTTGTAATTTTACATGTCATGAAGTGAAGAAAACTGAAAAGCCGAAAAAGTATTACTAAAAAAAAAAGAAAAGCCGAAAAAGTAATGTACTGTTACAATGGCATTTTAGTAACTTCGTCACAGCAAAAAGATTATTACGAGGGCATGTTAGTAATTTCACCACAAATTATTGTGAAATTTTGAAAATAGTAAAAAATGAATAAAATTTAAAACGAGCTAAATAGGAAACAAGGAGGGAATTTGGAGACCAAGAGGCGGCAAACGGAAGTATTTAATGGAAAGCTTCAGATCTCTCTCTTCTCTCTCTCTCTCTCTCTCTCTCTCTCTCACTATCACCGTCTCAGTCTTTCGATTCTCTTTCTAGATGTCCTCGAAGCTTCAATTTTACTGTCTGTTCTTCATCTAGAGGGAGAAAGTGTGGACGAGTCATGGTTTCTCTGAACAGATGAGTGTATTCTATGAGTGATCTCATCATGATTCTGTTTGAGTTTGATGTAACTGAAAGGTAAGCTTTCAGATTTCATATTCTAGGTTTTTTAGCTTCTAATACTGAAGCCTGGTTATTCATTCAAGCTATATCTGTCTTTAATGATATAATCTGCTGTTGTTGTTGTTCAGTGGCGGAAGGTTATCACCGAGGATTGGATGATGGAGGAGAACGTCATTTTGTGCCTTCTTGATTTCTTTAATTAAGGTTTGGTTCCTTTTTTCATCTCTCTTGATTTTGTTTCCTATCATTGTGCTATGATTCTTCCTCTGATAATTTGTTTTGTTCTGTTTTTTCCCCTTTCGGAGAAAAAGTGATCGGTTGAATCCTGATATAGAGTTCAGATAATGTTCTTAGGATTCTGTTCTGTCTGTTTATCAATTTTATCTCGTGTAGTTAGAAAAAATGATTTAGATGTGTTACAATTTATTGTCTGCTTTTAGTCGTTTTAAGTTAGTGTGTATTGCCCCTGTTCTGTGTGTTATTCAGTATGTAAACACTAAAACCACGGATATCTGATTTATGCATTTAGGTGCATGAATTGATTTATGTATTTAGGTGCATGAATTAAATTCGTGATCTTTCGAAGTTTGAATTATCCTTTGATAAAATTGGATTTTTGCTGTGTTATCATTTTGGTGATCATCATTCGGGAAATTTTATCAGATCTGTTGAAATTAAATTGAGTCCAAGTAACAAAATAAAATATGATGGCTTTACCATGTGCTTTTAGGAGCCATCTATTAGAGCATTCTGTATTTGGTTGGCTGTTCAGTGATCGAAAGAGTTAATTGAAAAGAACTGAGAAAAGAGTAACAACAATATGAAAATTACAGTTCTCTTAGTACAAGTAAAAACCATAATTGCTCTTTTTCTGCTGAATCCCTGATATGTCTTAAGTTATGTAGTAGTCACACCAGAACTACATATATTGGAGTGTATATATTATTGTAAAAACCATGTATACAAACCCATACAGAGTATTCATGACAAACAGAGGCATCAATATTGTGAGAGTAGGTTACTGTGGTAGATCTTATTTAGGACGGATAATGGTTGTCCACATTTACATATATGAGGTCGGAGTATTCCACGTAGTTATATGAGGTTTGATTTAGCGGACCTAGAGTCCAATCTGCTTTTGTGATGGGAGGCCTCAGAGAATGATGCTTGCTTTTTTTAATACTTCCTCATGTCCCAAAGGGCCTTTCTTGTTCGCCAAAACATAAATTTTGACGAGTTATTGTCGAAGGATTCACCACTCACTAATCTAGACCTTGTTTCCAACGCGACCTTGGCTTACGTATTAGAGAGAAACGGTTATGACTAAGTGAATGATTAAATAGGGCGTTAGGATATCCATCTTGATTCCTAAATGGACGAAAATTTGGGAATAGTTATCAAACAAAATGGCCGATTTCGAGCTTAAATAGGAAAAACAAAAAATAGAACCAACTTGATGCACCATGTATTCTCCAAATGGATCAAGTTGACAAATATATCTGACTTTTATTTTTGTTGACATTGGTTGCTTTCAGAAGAATGGCCCGATTTCGAGCATGAAATGAAATAATGATCATAATGTTAACCATAATCATGTACAAACTACAAGCCCAAGTGCCATGGGATTTTACAAATTTAATTTGAAGCTTCAACCTTTTCTTTCCATCTGACTTGCATTAGTCTCACCTGGTGAATGCCCTCATGTTAAAGGAGGTGCCATTAGATGTACAGCAATAGGTTGGTCAGCGATCTGCTCTTCAAATCGACAGATCCTTGTTAGGATTTTGTATTGACTTTATACTTGCATTTGGCCTACTCTTCATTTCTTTTTGTCTTTTGCCTTAGCCAACCTGCTTGCTGGGAAGTGCAGCCTGGCCATTAGTGGTCGTGGTGCTCTAGTTTTTTGGTCGAATCCCCGTACACAAACTAGTCCTGCAAAACAGTCCATAGTAGATTAAGCAAAACAGGAATTGTTAGAGACTCAGCATGTCGGCTTCACGAGCAAAACTACATAATGAGTTAGAACTTTAGAATATTTAATAGATAAGTCCTATGCTTGGGAGTCCTTGCTGCTATTTGCTCATACATACCTCTCCAGAAGCAGTGTTGAATTCCTTCCGTTGTTAGACCTAGCAGCACAAGACATATCAGTTTAATTAGTTCAGAATAATTCCATACAGATTAGAAAAACTTTTCTGTTTTAACATTCTTACCTTTAAATATTGTTGGTATGGAGGTACCAAAGTAAACAGTCCGTCTTGGTAGATTCCATAGCCATGCTGTTGGAACTTCAATTGGGTTGACACTAGAATCATGGTCAGCAAATACCTGGAAGGGAATCATTATTCATAGTACCACTTGATTCAAAGCTGATGTTTGACACCCTTAACTGTTTGGTTTCAAGAGATCCATAACTTTAAGTGTATACCTCATTAACTTGAAAATATGTGCCATTGAGTGGAAAGCTGCCCCTCATTGCTGTTCGGCATGGTATCTGTTAGATTTTGTAAATATCAGTCAGTGTACAGAAATGGTCTAGTGAATTGGGTTTAGGAGCACTTAAAATTATTGTCATGTATTAATGTTTGTGTGGTTATGTGTCTTCCTCACCAAAAGAGTCCCTCGGACTGTTCGGGAAGCTGCTTCTCGCATGCTGTTGCATGAAAAACATGTCTTCTCATTGCATTGTTTTCCCGATTCATGAGAATCACAATTGGTTCTTGGTGGTTCAATTGATTCTGCAGTTTCACCTGATAATGGAAACAGGATATTGAATCATGAAATAATCGAACACATATTATTGCATGTTAACAGTTGGCTGCTTAGGAGCAATTTCAAACAGTTGATTTTATGTGCATACCTGGAGTCCATATGGCGAAGAGGTATGAACTTGGGTCATCTGGTTCTCGCTTGTCCAGCTGTAAAATGTGTTTTAGTCAGCAAATGAAGCTTTATGCGTAAACAAATAGAGTTTCACATATTGACCAAAATAAATTTAAAATAAATATAGAATTTCACATAATAGTGGAGAATAACTGACCCCCTTAAGAAGATGGTGTGAATCAGGTAGCTCGTAACTGCAATCACGAAGAAAAGATAGTTAGTTTAGATCCCATAGGTAAGTCATCCTTGCATTTTAGTAGGTTATTTATGCTCGTGAAAGCAAATACCTGGTTGATAAATATTGATATTCAATAGAGTTTTTTACGTGTGGGTCCCCTTAGTGGACCATAAACTAATGTTGAGTCCTCTTAGTGCAATATATTACGTGTGGGTCCTAACCAGATTAACACAGTTAGTCGCCGTTAAATATATTCAAATTTCAAACGTGGAGGGACCAAAATTCCCTTCAAGTTATTCAATACATCGTGTTATTACATTTTCCCCCTTTTTTTGGATATATATTTTTGTAACCATATAATTGATGCTTAATGACCAATTATCTTTTTTTAAAACAATATATTAACACAATGTATTAAATAACCTGAGGGACACTTTGGTCCCTTCACGTTTGAAATTTGAACATACTTAACGGCGGCTAACAGTGTTAGTCTTTTTGAGACCCACACATAATATATTGCATTAAGAGGACCCAACATTAGTTTATGGTCCACTAACGGGACCCACACGTAAAAAACTCTATTCAATATCTTAATAATAACTTGTTTGCAACTTTAAACAATTGCCAAGGATAGTAGATCAATTATTAGTTGTACTAATTAGGAGTTAGAGCTTAGTGATACATAAATGGATGATGCATAATGTCCCAAGAGTTTTGTGTTGCTTTACTCTAGCTAGCAAGGATCAGTGTTTGTAGACTTAATTTCAGCAAGTACTGTGCTGAAACAATCCTAATTGATAATGGAACTAGTGCCGCATGTGAATGTATTTCAGCTCTATATTTTCGGAGGGGCCAAATATGGTATTTCTTTTCTTATTCATACCAAAACACAAAAACACCAACAAAGAAAATTAATATGAATGAGGTGAAGACGTTGCTGACTTACACTTGATGCTCAGTCCGTAACCTGCTCACATTCTTCAACTTTGGGGCAGGTATAGAAGCCATCTCTGGAGTTAAAGCAACTAAAGCCTTAGACATGTCTCCCTCTTGAAGTTCTCCACTATGTTCTTGCATAAAATTCTCTAAAGTCATTGTGAACTCTTCAATGTTAAGTTTGATTGTTGGTATTTCATCAGGATCCTCATCAAAAAAATCTTCCATATCACTCGGTGATATTTCTGTATATTCAGGTTCTGGTGTTGCAGGGACTTCAATAATTGGTTCACAGCTTCTGTTTTCTTTCCTGTTTTCTGGTGCTATTACTGTAAGTGGGTATGCCTCAGCCTCAGGTAGAGGTAGTGGCATTTGGTTGATTCCCACTGTATGGCTGTTGATACCCAAAGTTGGGCTGTGCTCAGCTGCAACAGGTACGGTTGAACTTACTATACTCTTCTCCTCTGGAGCTGGCAGGGCAAACCTCGCACTGTGTTCAAACATATCCATCAGTTGGCTCATTTGTGGCTTTTTATTTGAATTTTTTTTAGGGGTGGGGGGGTGGGATTTACTCAACATTTTGATTTTTTTTTGGTAACTTTTTTAAACTTCAAACTACAATGGTTAAATGCTAGAACTTTTTGTGAGTGTTGTTGGCTCATAAAATCTTGGCCTACCATATGGTCTGCATAGGGAACTTTTACTTGTCAGTGATACTTAATCATATGGGCTAAGATATGCTTAATATATGTGGGGATAAATCATACAAACCTTGCGAATGCACTTGCAAAGTGTTTGCACTCTCCTCTCATTGGACAAGCATTACAGTTTGGCTTGCTTTTTGTACAAAAAACCTGCACAATACTCAAAGCATTCAACACTATTAGATTTTGCTCACGCTTACCAAATGAGATGAAAATCTTCATCCAAATATATAGTACATGCAACTACATACCTTTCCAAATGTAATCATTTGATAATGCAATTCATACCTGTTTTAACAAATTTAATCAGTATTAGTTTTGCTGGTGTTATTTCCTGAATTCATTTGAGAAATTCATGCGACTCTAGTGACATTTTTCTTTTAGAATGGACAAATTGAAGATTAAATGCTGAAGAGGAATTCTCAGATTACAGTGTCCGTTGATCTAATTTGCATAGCCGTGGCCAGAGGTATTTCTGAATTGATTCCAACATTGGGTACCTGTATAATTTGAGGTTAGCATTTTCATGTCAGGTCAAAGTTGGTATCCTTGATTTGTTGGCATTTTATACGTACATTTCTAGAAGATGCAATTGAAGTGACTCAGGCAGTGGTTGTAGTGGCACCCATCCCAGCCTTACAGCTATTCGTCCGACATTTGTGTCAACCTTGTCGACAAAACAAAATTTTGAAACCATAAAAAAGTATAACTCTGGCTTTATCCTGTGCATTTTATAACTAATCATTCACTTATTGTCTAAGACTTACTGGAAAAGCAAGATGATGAAGTGTCAGAAGCCGTACACATTCCACACTTTTCAGACCCAAGCCCCTTATGCTTAGCAAGTACTCCCTACATGCAAGAGAACATTTGAATAAACAATGGAGTGCTGAATGGCAGATTGGGATGTGTTTGTGTGTAAGCATATGTTTGCAAGTTTATGTTGTGGGCTTACTTTGTTTGGTCAGGTGGGACATCCCTTAACCATTCAAGATCAATGGCTCCATGTTCTCTAACCAGTCGGTTGAGGAAATCCTGCAGAAGTAATGTGAGTAGTCAGACTTCACTAGGCCCTTTTTATCTCAGCTTGCTGCCAAATTTGAAGGTTAGTAAAATGAATTGACATTTGTATACCTTGATTCTTTCTGCAAGCATGTTGTTCATTCCTCGTTCTTTGATGGCATCGGCAATCTCATTAACATTTGCACATCTTACAGCTTCCCAGTCCAGTGAGTCCATTGTATTGCTACTTTTTTCCCTTTCCCCATATGTTGTGTAAGCTTGCTTTCTTAAACTGTCCCAATCCTTATTTTTTCCTGCCTCCATCTTCATCTTTTTTGTGTTCAAGTTCTTCGTGCTGCCAGTGGCTGAGTTGTACACTTGCTCTTTGACGTTTGATTGAATCACATTATTCTCTTTGGGCTTTTCTTGACCAGCTAAGTATCTCGTTTCCACATCTACAATGTCTGAAAACTCTGTGGAACTTGATACCGGGTCCATTGCACTCTTTTGCCTTTCAACCAATGTATGGTCAAGATTTCTAGCTTCATCAAACATGGTGTTTTCGGACTGTAATGCCTCTTTCATAGGTATTTGTCGGTGGCTGAATGATTTTGGATTCCTCTCACCATAAGTTTTTGCTTGCAAGCCATACAATGTCTCTGTCTGGTTCTTGTTTAAAGATCCGTACAGATCAGCAGGTTGTTCTGCTTGAGCACTTGACTGTACCTTCTGACATGTGTTTTCGCCTACAGTCTCTGGCATTACTGTATTTTGCTTTCTAGTGAAATTGGCATGTGTTGTCTCACCGATTATGGAAGTAAGTGAGGGCAAGGGAGATTTTCTTTCTTCTCCTAACATCTCTGGGAACTTGACTTCTAGTATTCCTGAGTCTTGGGTCATCTTCACACTGCATGTACTGGATTTGATGATAGGAACTTGTGTTTGGGGTGGATATGAATTGGGTGGGTGAATGTGTGCAGATAAATCTTTTAAGGGGTCCATCCCGACCATGCTTGAGTTATGATTGTTGGAGTCCGTAACTTTTGCTTGGTTCTGCTCACCCTTGGTGCCCAGGTCAAATAAAGAATTCCCACTTCCACAACTATAAATATCTTGGAACATTTGGCTTCCTTTCATCTGTAGTAGTTCCGTAAAAGTGCAGTCATCAAGACAATCTGATGGTCGCTTAGATGGACTGTGTGTCACCTGATCTTCGGCTTCCGAGTTGGAGTCTGAGCATGATCCATTCCTTTCAGTGATCCGGGAAGTAGTCGACTCCGTGGAGTTTTGAGAAGAAAGTATGTCTTCAAATGCTCTTCTATCCTCTCCTGTAAAATTCTCCACTCCTATATTTGTGGTCAGGCTGTCTGTTCTTTTTGGCAGCAAATCATGGGACATCTCTAGGCTGATCCTGCAGACAGGAGACTGCTTGGCTCTTGAATGGTCAGTTGAGCTTCCATATCCCATATTGCTCCCAAAGGATTCATTGCTATTAGCCACTTCTCGTTCTTCAATATGTCCAACTTCATGGAATGTCACAGAGCTCTGATCACAGACAGGTTGACTTGGCAATTTTTCATGCCAGTTGATGGTGTCTACTGTTTCAACAATGCTCACTTCTGGCTCTTCAAGTGATGTTTCTATTCCTTCTTTACAACATGCCCTCTCGTTGCTCTTTGTTTTTAGTGGAAATCTAGCTGCAAGGGACATGAAGGCAGAACTGCAAAGAAGAGGAAGTATTGTCAGAGGTCATTAATTTGATGCCAATCTATTCTGGGATATAATTTGTCTATAGAATTTTACCTAGAAAGATGATCAGATACATTCTGAGTAAGAAATACCCCAACTACGGAGTCCACAACCGATCCTTTCCACCGGGAGAAGCGTCTATCACCTAAGGAAAATTTAGTATTCTTGTTAAAGATAGAAATCAACTCAGGAACATGAATGTGCAATATAACATAAGTTTGGTATCTCTCTTTGGAACAGACCACTCAAATTGTTAGAATCATTTGGATAAAGTAATTTGAGGAATGAGATTAGCAGGATTCGACATTCTTAACACCAAAATTTGGAAGCATTCCAAATGCTTATTTTAAATTGTTTTCTTAATGTAAAATATGTTTCTCTTATCTTTATTGTTCAAGGTGAGGACCCAGTATTACATTTTCCCTTTGCTTATGCATTGATTTGACTCTTAATTGCTATAGTGTAAGTGATCACTAGGAAGATAATCTAAATCTATCTTTCATTTTATGACACAGGCAAAAGGATTGTAGGCTGACTTGTCCATCATATGCTTCAATCATGAATGCCTGGGGGAGGTCACCAACCAGATGAAAGATGTACTAGAAAATTTAGCTTGGGGATGAATAGTCTTTAATTCTACCTTGGACGAGATGCATGCGGGCAATGAATGAGTCTGCGCGTCCACGGAATACTCTTCTTTCTTCTTCCCACCATTTCTCCTTGTCCTTATCCTTTTCGGTCTGTTCCATCCCTTCGTCAGCTTCCTTCCCCATCAGAACCCTCCAAACTCTATGCGTCTCTGGGTCAAGGTCAACTTTGGGTCGTGGGCGCCGTTTTCTTGTAGGATCAAACGATCCCGCATAAGGAACCATTGTGGTGTTGCCATTGTAGGGAACCAATGCATTTTGCTCGGAGCCTGGGATTCTGTTGGTTTCTCCATTGATGTCTAGATTTTTCAATCTCTGAACAATGTCATCTATGGGTGTCATGTATGACAGTGGTATTCCTGGCTGACCTGCAGCAAATGCCTCATTGAAGTTAATTGTAAGTGACACAAAATCAAGGTAACTTATATTGGGAGAATGTGAAGGGTCCAGTGGATAGTTCCTAGATAAGTACCTTTTGAAGTGGCTAAGTACTGGTGTTGATCATACAGGGCTATCTGGTTCTCTTGCTGCTGCACTTGGTTCATGCTAGAATCAACTGAATTGACTGGTGCTGTTGCTTTTCTTGCCCTCTTTTTGTAGTTACCTGCAACAGGGTCTGCTAAGCTTGCTTTTGGTCTCCGAACAATTTCATCATGCTGCGTATCACCTGGTGCTGGTGCTGTTTTCTGAGGGCTTGATTGCAGTTGGGTACACTGTGGAATTGCAGTTGCGGTGTTTGCCTCCTGTATTTGTGTAGATCCCTTGGATTCCTTCTTTGTCATTCTCTCTCCATGACCAAAGTCCAGCATATACCCAGAAGTTTGCAGTTCAGAAAAGAATGCACTGCTGTGTAAAAGGGGACCCATACTAACATTTTGGACTGCATGATTTTCTCTTGCCATAGTGTGCTCATACACATTTCGTACAGATTTGCTGGCTCCGTTCCTTGATCCATTAGTGCCAAGCATGTTATTGAACTCTATGTCTCCTGCTTCATGGTTACTCTGCAGTGCTTGTCCCCAGTCAATTTGTTTTGCAGCTGTAGAAGATGAACTGCTAGGAATGGTGGTATATTGAAACTTTTCCACCCTCCTTTTCTTGGAAATTTCTTGAGGACTTGGGCTATGATGGTTTCTCTGGTAACCACTCACTTGATATCTGTCCTGGTAAGCCTGCAAAGAATTGTGTTGGACTTCCCTCAGATTCATGGTCTGTGCATCTGTCATGTTAACTGTATAAGAATAATCTCTCTTCGATGCCTCTGTTTGTACATTCTCAACAAATGGTACATGGAGACTGCTATTGGAATCCAGTTGACATTTTGACAAGGATTGTGAGCCACACTGCAACCATGGTCGTCTAGATTTGTCATTGTTTCCAACGGTTGCTTTGGTTTGGAAGGCCATGTGATTGATTCCCTCTGCTTGAGCATGTTGTTGGATGAGAGGATGACTGTTGTTGCCATTGCTTAGGTTGGTACATGGTTTCTCCATTTCACCTCTGTTATTTGGGTGGCAATTTGAACTTTCAATTGGTGGGACTCTCCATGTGGATTGTGGAGCCGGTGCTTGTGTTTCAGGCAAGGAATTGTAGTCTCTGATCACTGGGTCTGAGGAGCACTTATAGTCAATCCCAGGTGAGGTGTTTTCTGCAATCACTTCAACACCTTCATAAAGTTCCACAGATGACTTGGTACCATAGCCACCATGATTTGCATGGTTGAGGTCCTGGGCGTGAGATCCTGGATTCATGCTAAGTATCTGCCTTGAAGAGCTCTCGAAACTGTTGAGCTGAAACTCCTGATTATTGGATGATTTGCTAGGGTGTTCATCTCTTCTTTGGGCTTCCATGTCGAAATTCAGCACCCGCCTGCATGATTTCACTGTCAAACTGGGTGATTGTTCTACTGTCTCCCCTAAAGCTTCTGCTGCTGGAGTTCCAGAGTTATTGAGGCCTTTCTTCCTCACATACTTCCTCTTCCCTGTTGGATTCGGATTGTCATTTGTTGGCTTTGGAGCTGCTGCCTTAGGAGTCTTTTTGGGTTTGCCTTCCACAACCACTTTAGGCCTGTGCTTCTTCCTCTTAGGCTTTTGGTTTGGTGTCTTGTTCAGATCAATACCATTCTCATCAGCTGCCATTGCAAGGTTGTGGTTTTCATTCAATGTGGTTGAAGCTGCCATAGATGTTGTGCCCTCCAGGGGATGTGAGAGTTCACCTTGAAGCTGAACAACCTCATTCATGCAACTAAAGGGGTTTGAGCAAACCCCACTATTGAGTTCAATTTCTACATTCCTGTTGGGAGTAACAAAAACCTCCTGCATGTCCTGTTCCTTGTACAGTCTTTCACCTATGGATTCATTTACTCTTTCAGCTGGCTGGTTCTGAATTATCTGGCCCTTTTCTGGTGTTACTGGTGCAAAAGGTACGGAAATAGCACCATTTGAGATACAGTCGGTCATTGTTGTAGGCAGTGCGTTTAGGTCGTAACTTTGATGATGAACTGGAAATCCATCTGTAAGTCATTCTATCACATTCAGTATCATTCTGAGATTATCTAAGATATCCAGAAATTCGATATTCATTCACTAATTAACAGTTGTTATTTTGGATCGACGGGGATTCAGACGGTTACCAAAAACCAAGCAGTTTTTCATTATAATTTAGACCAAAAGAAGGAAAAAAAATGAACAAGCATTAGCAGTAGAAGAGAAGAAGAGCTTGTATTAACTCACTTTGAGGCTGAGATTGGTAGTTGCTTTGATTGAAGAAGTCGAGGCTGAGTGAAGGATCTACGTTTGCAAGCAGCATACCAGCAGAATCCGGTTGTGTCTGGTTATAATTGCTCGCAGAATACATGCCTGGGAATAGAAGGTCATTATTCCCTTGCAGATTGGCACTGGAAGAAGAAGCCCCAGTAGTCCAAGCCAAGAGGTTCAGTAAAGGTTGGTTTTTCCTTGCAGCTGTAACGTTCATCATAGCCTCAGTATGAGAGTTCACAACTGAGCCAGAGCCTGTACGACTCGTTAGATCCATAGCCGATTCCCAATTACCTACCCTCCTGCTCTGACCGAGAGACGCCATTGAATCAAGGCATGCAGCTCCCCCATTTACAGAGTGAGTCTCTTGAACAAACCCAGCAGGGATTCCCATTGATTCAAACCAATTCGTCCTGCTTATCTGACTCCCTTGCGTCTCAAGCGAGATCGGCGCCGGAATCGGTTTAGCCGGTGTCGCCGGTGTCGCCGGCTTCCAGGTTCCCTGAATCTGGAAATTTCTACTTTCCTCTTCAGAAATTGAGAGGCCTCTACCGAAGTCCATCTCTAGACTCTGGTGAGTTCTTCAAAAATCCTCTCTTTGTTGTCTCTCGCTTGCTCTTTGAACTGCTCTGCAATAATATAGTGAAAGTCAAAATCTCTGGTTTTTCTCTCCCAAGCTTCAAATTGCATGCAAATTGACGATTTCCCTTATTTCCCCATCTTCTCCAAACCCCATTGTGCAAATTCTCCTCTAAAACCTTCAATCGCCATTTGCAGACACTGCTCCAAAACTTGCAGAAAGAAACCAAAGCATACTCGGGCCAAAATCTCAGATGCTCAAGAACAAGGATTGGAAAAGGAAAAGAAAAAGATAGCCTGAAATGAGGAGGAAAAACTGGAAAAGAAGAAACCCCCCTTAACCAGAGAAAGAGGGATTTCTTAGAGCTCTGATTATACCGGAAACTGATGCTAAATCACTCGCCGGAAAAAAACTGACAGATCTCTCTCTGAAGATACAGGGGAAAAATCTTTATAATTGGTTGCTAGCTAAAAGGAGAAATGAGCCAGAATCAGAAGAATGGAATGACTCAATTGGTAAAAAATTTAAGAGCTCATAAAATTTGGGTAAATCTGCTAAAACTGGTGTCTTTCTACAGGAATTGAAGAAGATACAAATCACCAACCACCAAAAATCTCACAAAATCTGTGCTGTAATCTTGAAGGACGATGCCACCACCTCTTTCCTTTGGCAAAGGCATAAATTTGTATTTAAAGCTTTCCCATAACAAAAGAACCACCGATCCTGCGTATTGATTTCACCGCCGGTGGGTGAACTAACGCCGGAGTTGCCTTCTGGTTTTCCACAGTAAACGAGAATAGTCATTTAGTGAGAGAAAAAAAGAGAGGAATAAAGAGAAAGAAAAAGACGATTAAATGACTGTGAGACTAGTTATAACCTGACTTCTTGTTGGAGTGATAAAACTATTCTGTTTAAAAAAAAATAAAATAAAAAATATACACATGTTAACAATAACGCGTTCAACACTGACCCATTTACTACAACAAATTCAGTATTAACTTACAGTACTTCCATGTATTCTGTTTCATTATTAAGATTCAAAGTTGCACCCAGGTTCATTTATTTAAATGGAAAGGTTAAATTTTCTTATCTTCTAAATCTCCCTATACAATCAAGATTCAAACCTCAAGAAACAAATCAACAAAACCAGGAATGGGGTTGGCCTCATTATTTCCATGCTTAGAAGGTTCACAGGATGGGTTGACAAAGGTGATATATTATTCGAGGAAGTAATGTGTTTATTTATGGTATTTTCGTGATAAAACAAAGTTTAACGTCTTATTTATTTATTTATTGAAGAATATATATCTTTTTGTTTTAATTATTTAATTTATATAATATAAGTTTTTAATCCATGATATTCGTCTTTACTGTTATGGGTACCTAGAACCATGATAATTTTAATTTAAAAATAAAATAATTTATATTATCATACAAGTGTGAACCATGAAGAAATGTGGATAAATATGATGCTAGTTCTGAGGGACTAACAGAAATTTCGAAAAGAAAAAGTCACCTGGAGCCTAAAATACGGCGGTTGGGCCGTCGACCCAAATATGATTCACGTGATGGCGGAAGGAGCAGATCAGCAGAGGTTGAAATACCATTCTCGAATCTCAACTTCTCAACCACGGAACAGACGGAAACGAAGTTGTTAACGCCGTTAAAGCGACGTTAATTACGATGCTATTATATAAGTCTTTGCCGTTAGTGGTCCCCTCCTAGCGTTTTGCAATGATGCACGCTCCCCCTCAACTGCCAGTTAAATATGTATTGTAGAATAACATTTCTGATCTGGTGTCACGAGTATACAGTAAACTCTGTTCATCGTACGGTTTACGCTATCCATAAGAATTTATTGCTTTCAATCTCCTCCATTAGATTGTAATCTGATACAGCTAAACCCTCTTTGGGTAGCTACCCTAAACGAAACTAACATACCTAAGCATGCTTCATGCTCTTCTTACGAAACCCAGCTTAATGCGAATATTCCCTCTGATTAGTCTTTAATCAATTAATTAACACGTTGATGCATGTTTGATGTATGTGTATGTGAAGATGCCATGTATGTATGTGTATGTATCTATCTATGGCCATGCTTCTCAAAGAACACGCAAATCTAACTCCTTGTGTTGTTTATCGTCTTAATCGGTGCAACGGTCCGTACGATTTGTCGATGGCCGTAAAAGATTCCTGACACGTGTGCCACAAGGAATCTTTTTTGTTTCTCGTCCAAAATAAAGTTTCAATCTACAAGGACTATGATCGTGAGCGACTGATTTGATGCATCGGGATGAACAAAAAAAGATTCCAATCTGATGGTTGTTATGGAAAGAAGAAGTCTTCAGAAGCAACATAATAGCAAACACAAAAGAAAAAGTCTTCTGACTTTCTGAGGTTGCGGAGCGTGTTGTTCGGTTAGATCTTTCGGAATTTACTGTTCCACTTATGACCATTTTGACCTTAGTCAATTCATAAAATCACAGTTAAGTATATTTATTAAAAGAATAGTAAAAATCAGTGTCAGTTTTTCTGTTCCTTGATTTCCACAAATAAGTATGCTTTTCTGGTAAATATTTCTACAAATAAGTTTGGTAGATGGAATAGGACAAGCGGAGTAAGGACAGGAATGTGTGACATGTGATCAGTGCAGCAAAAGCTGAGAGGACAAAGCGGTGTGCTATGAGTTATTTTTCACTGTGGGTCCGTATCTGCCGACTACTTGATTACTGAATCTTCAACCGTTGATTTAACAGTTTCATCACCTGATTGTCTTATCTACTTTGATATGCTGTATCACTGGATATTAAGAAATAGAATGTTACCTTACTTCTACGCTTAGATATAAGGTGTCAAAACTATGTGCACGTTTTCATTGATTACCTGCAATGGTTTGAATTACAGTGTTAAGAGATCATTGTGTAATCATATTGAACCTTGAACAAAGACTAATAGGGGCACATACGGGATATATTCATTGGATGGAATTTTTTTTAAATGTGTTATTAGTTTTTATCGTACGAGAAATAGTAATTTTGCACGTTTTCAATTGAATGTAGGGACCAGATGACAATACAATATTATTTTTCTTGATGAATAACTAAAAATATATAAATGATAAAAAACGGTGTACGTGGTGATCACAAAATAGAAAGGCCTGCCCTTTCGATACTTCAATTGAAAAAAAAAAAATGCTTTTAGGGAGAAATGACCACTCCACCCTTCAAACGATAGAAATGCCTCTTCTTTTCATGCTTCCAACTCATTGACTCCATACCGTACAGAGTTATTTACAGAGTTATTGGTATGCTACCCATAAATAACTCCATTCCATAAATAAATGGAAAGGTTTAAAATTTTTTTGGAAAGGATTAGAAGCGAAAACCTTTCCATGCATATTTTTGGATAGAGTAAATTACACCAGCATCTCAAAATGGAGATCTTAAAGTATTAAAGTTTTATTTTATGTTTGTTTTTGAAAAATGTATATTTCAAAATTGAAATTTTCATTCAATACATTAGTCTAATTTGTTACTGAAAACTACTAAATCATAATTTATTTTCTTTCAATTTTATAATATTTTTATTAAAATATTAAGAAAAAAATAAATAGTGATTTAAGAGTTTTCACTAATCACAGTATATTTTCTTTCAATTTTACAATATCCCTATTAAAATATTAAGAAAAAAATAGTGATTTAATAGTTTTCACCGAGAATTTTGGATTAATGTGTCCAATGAAAATCCAATTTTAAGGTGTTTGTGTTTTTCAAACATAAAGTGGCGGTGTTTTAAGGCCTCCATTTTGGGATGCCAGTGTAATTTGCTCTTTTGGATAATAAGAATCTAACACTTTTGGAGCTTGTGGAGGAAGCTAAGAAAGGAATCAAGTTTGATCAAGGGTAGAAAGGTACTAAGTGAAACTTATAGGTCTAGGCAAGGTGCGAAATTTGACGGTATTTCAAGGGAAATGTCGCTGATTATATAAGAGACAGAGAGTTCCCCAGAGCGAGAATCTAGCCTCTCTCATTCTTCTTCTTCCATTCTTTGATTGATGCTTTGTTTCTTTTAGGGTTCGTGGATGTTCTGCTAAGGGTGCGTAGAAGTGGAGACCTCAAGGTTCCCATCACCAATGATCTATTCTTGCAAGTTGCAACAGTGAGAGTAGCAAGACTATAGTGATGGAGGAACAATAGTCGCCGTTGCTAACTCCAATGTAAAATTCGACAGCCAAAGCTAAGTCCATCACCGTCATCATCTTTGTTTTCAATGGGAGGAGATTCATCCATGTTATCATTAGTAACGTTAGGTTGCGAGTTGATTTCCTTGGCTTCTTTGACTACATTTGGGGGGGGGGGTGTTTCCCCTTCACCTTCTTTGACCATACTCCGGTGGGAATACTCAAAGAATTACGTCACGTTTTCTGCTTCGTTATCTTTTTTTTGGTCATAGCTTCATTTTCCTTAATGGCATGGACTTCTTTGCCTGCATTGTTCAAGGCTTCAACCGGTGTATTTGTGTCATCTCTAGACTCATCGGAAGCTTCTAGTTCCAGATTTTGGCATGTAATATAATCGAGAAATAGTTCTTGATCGTCTGAGCTTCTCTCTCACGCTTTAGGATTCAATTAATTTACGATTTGAAGAAATGTGTTTATGCGAAAGACTTCTCTTTTGGGTAGTACACCTCCGAAAGTTCCTAAAGCAACTATAAAAAGGACTTCGAGGACGGCATAGAAAATCATCCTAGACAGATCTGCTTCTTCCACCTTGCTTTTTCTTTTAGATCTTTTGCTTGAAAGATCCTTTAAATCTTGGTCTATCATTGTTTGACGATTCGGACTTGAAGAAACTTTCTTCCTTTCTTTTGTTAGTTCCAAAAGATCCCCACTACTCAATTGATTTTCCAGAGATTAAATCGTGAAGTTTCGGCGATATAACATGACTTTGGTCTGTATACATTTGTATATGAGTCAAACTGTCAAACGAGTTATCTCTCTTAGTCCTTGGAGATATTTAGTTTAGTATTGTTTTTAGTGGTTTTTAACAAGTTGATATTGAGAGAAACTGTCACGTATCGCTAGTTCATCGGAAAATAACACTTTTCCAGCGACTTTTGTAAATGTTGATTTCAGTAGATTTTAATCGGTACAACAACTCAACGAATTTTGCTATACTTCGGGTGATATTTGCCGAATTGTTTTACCATAGGTCCAGGTTGACTAGACCAAGGCTCTAAATGTCAATACAATGGATGCATTGTAATGGTTTCTTCATTGGGTAATTGAGGTATCCCGACTAGTTTATGTATACCTTGACTAATCCTAAGAATGATTTTTCATAGTTATTGTTCTTAATCAAATTAGTAGTTTCATCCACAAATAATAAAATAATAGTGATTATGGGTTTCTCTAAATTTGATTAACATTTAGTTCCTGACTGTATACCATCAGTCATGGTTGAGAATTGATCTTGCGTGAGGGACTCGAAATGCTGGATAACCAAATTTATTAGACTCTTATGATCAAGGGATTGCGATCCTCTTTGCATTGGCAAATCAAAGACTTTAAAGAAAATATAAATTTATTGTTAAGAACTTGAAATACATTCATCTCATCAAATCAATTGACCCTTCTTCTCGCTGGTGGCTGTCTTTTGAAATACGGGCCAAAAGGCAGAAAATATGCACTTTGAAGCATGGGGCAATTATGTATTGTTATGATGAGATTTGCTTTTTATTCTTGCAAGAAACGTAGGAAGACACACGAATTGTCCACCATTTCTGCGAGCCATCTGTTACTGAACTCGTATGCCACGTTGATCAGGTTCAACACAGTCATCATAGTTGTGATGAACATCAATTCTTGGGCTTGCAACTTCATGATTTTGAAAAAAAAGCTCCTTGAAACACAAGCTAAATACTTACTATAATGCTAAGATTGCGTTGGAATTTGTCTTCAACATAAGATAAAAAGAAAATAAGAAAGATAAGAGTCTCCATAATCTAGAGGGACGAGGGACGAATGTAAGAAAAAGATAGGACGCTTTGTAGAGTATCCGTGTGATTTGTGACTTTATGTGTCACAAAATTTCCATCCTATAGTCTTTTTCTTTTGTGGTAGAAAGAATGGGAGAGGTCGATGCAAAAAATTTATGCTGGAAGACTCACCCACCACAGTCAGGTGTGCGACTTGGATCGAACACCGGATTAGTCAGGGTAAAGCCTTGGAAACCGGGGTTGGCAACCAAAAGATAAAAGAAAGAATGGGGTCATGCAAGATCCAACAAAAAACAAAACAAAGAAAAAACTAATTTGGTCCAACCAATATATCAGTATGAAGAAATTCCTTAAAATTTGGAGGTGGCTTTAGTAGAATTTTCAAGATTTCTTTTCATTAAAGAACATCCTTAAACATCAATCGACTATTTGGTTTCCTTCCTATACTTTTATGGAAGCCATCTGTAGCTCAAATTAATTCGAAATTCAATCCTTATCCCAATTTCTAATTGGCGTAGTTTCTAACTTAGCCTCCTTCAATAGTCTTAAATTCTTTTTGGAATCTGAGGTTCATTCGGGTTAGCTTGTGCGCACCTCGATTATATCCTCAGGAGGGAGCTTTGTTGTTCGCAAGGATCAAACCCATAACTTTTTCACTTTGAAGTGTGAATCTTACCACTTTACCAACCCATTTTGACAGGAGTCCTAAAATTTGAATTTGAATCTGAATCCCTCAGCACAGGACATCAACTAGGGGCACGTACGTGACTGTTTATGATATTTACTAGCCGTTAGTCAACTATTTAGGAATTGAATGACTAGAAAAGTACTATATATCCTTAAGCAAATCTTGATGATTTCTCCTCAACAATTAAGAAGAAGAGGTGTTACAATATGAAAATGTACCATATCTTCTTTGTGAATAGAAAAGTACTATTTCCCTAGAAAGACGGGCCGGCAAATAAAAGTCTATGCAATTGTGATGAAGATATAGTGAATATTATTATTATTATTATTTTAATCATTAACACTATGTTACTATTATTTATAAAATATTTTAAGAACGGTTGGTATACTAATAATTTTATTGTATTAAATAATCTAATGACCAGATTTCAAGATCTAAAACATTGAGATCAATCTATCATTGGATATTATATTATTGGGAGGAAGAACGTTAACTAATGAATGTCCTTTGTTGTTACAAAATTACATAGAATTTAAGCTCAACGGGTTGACTTAGTTGGTAGAAGACTAATGTCTCATTGAGAGCGGCAAGGGAGCGTGGCTTCCCTTCTCCCCCATTTCTTGAAAACTTCCCTTCCCCCTCTTTTCGCAGGTGGAAGTTGCTGAAATAAGAGAATCTCTATTGCCTCAACTTTGATGGAGAATTGTTGGACATCGGCGAAATCACCTCAAGGCACATCTACAGTCAAGTGAGCGTATTACCTTAGCCATGAAGCAGCAACATCTCATATTCCTTCCTCTCTACCTCATATCCAATATGGAAACAGCTCTGGTTCCTCCCCATTGCACCGAAGCTCCAACATTTCATGTAAAAATGTTCTCATAGTGTTGTAGCTGTGGGAGATGCTCTGAGTAGACGACAACTGCTCCCCTCCTCATAGTGTCCTCTTTGTGGTCATAACTTAAGAGTCTATCCTCTATGCGATTTTCTTCTGCCCTCGCGCATGGTAGGTGTGGAAAATAAAAGAATAGGTGTGTTTTTAACATACCCAAGCCTCTTCTTCAAATACTCTCGCCACAACAATCATACTCTTGTCCAAAGCATACATTTTGGATCACCTGTGCATCCTAACCCTAACCCTATTCCCACTCATTTGGATGCAATTCTACCAATCAACCCAATCATTTCACATTATCCATGTTGAAGGTGCATGAAGCAGATTGTCTTGGGCTAGTGGTAGAGGTGTTATCATTTGGGAAGTGGGGGCTTGTTTTTGGCTGCCAAATGCAAGTGTATTTCTTCTTTTTCAGTGACTTCTATGGAGGTGAAAGCTTGTAGGGATGCAATTTCTTTTGGCAAAGGCTCTTCAGCGACCAAACATTACCATCCTTATGGATTGTTTACCAACTGTTTTTAGGCTAAATGGTGGAGCTCCCTCTCTAGTCTGGGCTGCTTCAAGTATCCTCTCCCACATTCAACTTCTAATGGTTGAGTATCAGTTTATTTAGTTTCATTGTTTTAATAGGAATGCTAATTTGCTTGTAGATCTTAGAATCCTAACTAGGTAACCCATCATTGTAGGTCCAAGAACTTGGAGTGTCGAAAGAAGACAACTTTGGAACATTCGAGTTGAGGTTGTGGGTCTGAAAGTTGAACCCATGGACACGGATGATGAAGGAGATGATCCGACAACCATAGATGATTTTGGAAGGAGAGAGAAAGCCAATATGAATGGCTTAGGAATGGGATTTGGCATGCAGAAAAACCGAGGCTAGAAGCCTCCAATGCCAAGGTAAATGTTACTTTTGAGTCAAACATGTTTAGAGGAGTCTCTCGACCAAAGCTCGACGGAAACCAAATTTGGACGAAGAAGTTATAGGGGCAGTCTCCCGGAGGCAGTTGGTCCAATAAAGTGACTGCCTGTACCTAGAAAAGGGCATTTTGGGGATTTCAAGTTGAAACCTTATTTTAATTTTCTTTTGCCTCTTCCATGAATTGTTTATCATTGTTGGAGGCTGAGAGCTCAAGTGGAGTGGGGAGCTTGGGTTTGGGTGAAATCCTAGGGTATTTGAGTGTGTCGAAGCACTAATCGCAAGGATAATCGCGTGTTGAGGTAAGAAAACTTTTACAACACTCTTTGCAACTATTATTTTGAGATATTTAAAATGATTGTTAGCATTGATGGTGGTGGTTGTGATAGTTAGTTGGAATTGAATGTTTGTTGAGAATTCTTAGTGTGTCTCCCAATCCCATTGAAGATTTCTGCTATTTCTTCCATTTGAGACCGATTGACCATCTTAGAGATGTCCATGGGCAATTCTTTGTTAACCAATTTGGGGAATTTTTGTGTGAAAAATTTGTTGGGTGTTTTGAGAGTGTTTTAGGGAGCATAAGCATTATTCCATTGAAGCCTCAAAAGCCCCCAAATCTTAGAGTTTCGAAATGAGCTAGAAGAGGCCAACTTGGTTCACAGCTCGGGGGTGGTCAACCAGTCCTGGAGGGTCTGGACCAACCGCCCCTACTTAGGTGTGTGCTTATTGGTCCTTTTGATGCCTAGTTATGTCTCCAGCTCAAACCTAACTCAACCTACATGTTTTCTAGGGTTTGTGTAACTTATTAGCACTTTGATTTTGTGGGACTTCTTGGATTATTGGAGACATTTTGTTATTGACAGGTGAGAGATGAATCATTATGTATTTGCTTATTTGATTCATATTATGTCTCATGCTATTATGGTTGTTGTTGTGTTTTCTTGTGATTGATATATAGGGCATGCATGCATGGGTGATAATATGATTATACTTGTTTATGCTATTCATTTAATCTCAAATTATGATTGTGAATGCAATATGTTGAGAATTGGATGATGATGCATTACATATATATCTATCCAGGATTGTGGGTTCACCCATTGGCGCTGGTGCTTTTGCATTCATTTAGATAATTATGTGCATTATTGGCGGGTGTTTAGGTGTATGGCTAGTTTATCTTTTTTGCATGCTATTACCATTCAACATGGGGCTAAGTGACCTGTGATATCAGTAACTATGTCCTCTGGGCATCCAACAAAGGTAAACATTTCATGAGGAGACACATACCCACTGTTATCATGCAATGAGAATGTTGCATATGTAGAGTGTTTGGGCTCATGGGCGTCGAATAGAGGTAACCATTATGTGAAGAGACACAAGAGTGCTAGCCAAAAAATATGTAGACAACCATAAGGTTACGGAATGTTAATCCAATAGAGGGCCGACCCATGAGGAATAACATTCTTAGGTGAACCATACACGGACTAACAAGGCACTAGGCATGAAGGAAGGTATTTAGACCACATGTAATATGAAATGTAGATGACCTTGCATTGAGCTAGACTTATCCCTGACATTCACCAGTACTCATTACTAATGGTGTGGTGAGAGAGTGGTGACTAAGTATCAATTATGGTGTGATGTGACTAAACCCCTTTACCTCAAGATCCCAACAGAGGTAACCATTCCGTAAAGGATCAGAGTGACGAGACCTTGCCAGAGGAGGCTAGTGTTAAGACTTAATGTGTGTCCGCCATAGAGACTAGCATTGGCTAAAGTATAGGGGCATACTTGCATATATATATATATATATATATTACTTCATGTCATTTATATTTATATTTCATACATGGTACATGTATTAAATGCGTGACATGTGATTTTTTTGATCTCACTGAGTTTCATGGAACTCATTTTTCGAAGATATATTTTCTCTAGACTTTCTTACAGTTCGTGAGGACTCAGTTCTTTTAGAGTACACCTCGCCGTCCGAGCTATATGACGTCCCGACGGGTGAAAATGTAGAGACTCATCGTGACATATGTCCATGCTTGCATTGCTCATATGGTGTTCAACCTTTTTGATCTCCATTTGATTAGTTTTAGGGATGTGGCAGAGTTTGACTGGGATTGCCTAACTCTCATTTGGAAATTGAAGGATTAAACTAAATACACTTTAAAACATTTCTATGACACTTTTTAGGCTTCCATTGTTTAACTTTGACTCTAACTTTAAACTCTAATTATCATTTGGGATAACTGTAATAACATTATACTTTGATACCTTTATTATTCTTCAGTCTTTTGATTATGCTATTGTGTATGTGTGGTTATGGATTGGTTAGAAACCAAGATCTTGTGGTGATGGATCACAACTACGAGTATTCGAGTAAGTCTGGTACCGACTGGGTGGGGGGGGGGGGGTGTGACATTTCAAGACTCAGACCTTCTTGATTCAGATGGGGTTCCACCCACCTTTCATTGTAAGTCCAAATGATTGTAGGTCGAGATCCTTCTCGCCTTCCTTTCTTGATCAATGAAACTTTCCCACTTCAGACAAAAAAAGAAAAAAATTGAAAATTTCCCACTAGCCCTCCTCCCATGTGTGAAGCATCAACTCTTGGCTCCCCCCAGTCTTTTGAAAATTTCCCTCTATTACTCTTTCCATGTAGGAAGTATCAGTACTTATTGGACCTATCTATTGAATACAATTTTTACTACTAAAGCCAATGAGTACAAAACTCATTGTGTTTTGTATGAAATGCCAGTACTTGGCTCCTCATGTTAAATTTTGGCTCTCCCTGTGCCTCATAGTATGATCTCAAGAGTTCAAATCTTTTTGGAGCTAGGGGTGAAGTTCCATCGTATATTTAAATTATATATATAAAAGCAACTACCTTGAAGATGTAGTTGAGGCATGCGTAAGCTAGCATGAATGAACCTTAGACAAAAGAAGAAGAAGAAGAAAAAATAGATACGCATAATTACTGCCCTAGTTAATGTGAGTTGAAAAAAAACATTTATGATATGTTGGTTTTGGCATGCATCTTGTATTATAGGATAAAAAAAAATGATCTTGACTATATTATCAGGGTAGCTTTATAATTGTTTGAATATACAACGGAACTTTATCCCTAGCTTTAGATTTGAATATTTGAGCGAAAAAAGAAGAATATTTGAATTCTTGATCTCATACTATGAGTTATTGGTCTTTACTAACTGAGCTAACATTTTGAGGTTGCAGCCCTTTATCTTTGATCGTAAGTCACATGTTACACACATCATCTTTCTTTTTTTCTTTTTTCTTTTTTTGGGTAAAAATATTACACACATCATCTTATGTTGATAATTAAATTTTCATTCTAATGTATTTATATTATATTTCAAATAGATCATATTGATTAGATAATTATGTTTATTTATTTATTTTTAGAACTGACAATTTTATACGTATCAGGAATGAGGGCTATTACATATACCATCTAAGAGAGTCACATCCTAACTCCTTCATTAAAAGGTGTCAGTCATTATCAAGTGCGCCAAACCTTGGTGGTATAACCGATCAGGTTGGCATTTGGGTGATTTGAAACATTGACTATTGAAATGATCTTATCATTTGTCCACATGGTACGACTAGGTTTGCTCGAAAATGACAACAATAGAGCCATTTTTGTATTTTATTAATATAATAATATCAAAACAATATAGAAATTTATGAAAAATTATTGATTACGCTAATCATAATTGATTGTTTATTACTCGTTCACATAGTCAAAGAATACGACAATTGTGATCATTAAAATATTAACTATTTTAAGCCTTGGGTTCATAGACCCTAAAAGAAGCTAACATTAATTTAAAACTTATTTTAATAACAAATGAAATCTCATTTTTAACCATACAATGTACACAAAATTTTGTTACTAGTAAAAAAATGTGAAGAACACGTTTGATTTGACACTAGTAACCAATCATTAGTTTTGTAAATGTTAGTGAGTTATGCTCTGTAAAGTATTTTGAGCCAAATTGGAATTATTTATATACACAATTCCCAAAAGTGAAAAGAAAACTCTATTTTATTTAATTTGGGGTTGAGTTAGTGGCCCTTAACATTGTTTCCACACATCATGGAGATCATATGTGAAGATAGAAAGGATCCTCCTTTGTGGTGGGGTCATTATTAAGATTTTAATATTTTTTCTTTTGGATAAATAAACAGGGCACAAGACCCGAAGAAACAAACAAAAAATCAATCTAAGCAAAGTGCTATATCTGTCTGAAGGATCTCCTTTAATTCTTGAGGGGATTTGAAAAGAATATCGAAGAATTCTCTGCACTTGAGGTCACCTTCGACATCTAATCAGTAGCTTGATTGACTTCTCGATACTCACGTGATTATTATTTTCAACTTATCATTCAATGCATCTAAAAAGAAAAAAGACAACTTTCGGAGTCTAAGGCATCTTGTATGTTTGTTTACATGAATATTGTCGGTTTCTTTTCTAAATTATGTTCATGTGAGTAAGTCTAAAGAGTCTCTTTGGATCAAGAATCATTTTCCTCAAAAGAATTAGAAGGAAATGAAGAAGTCGACCTGTGAGAACAACTTATATGCTTTTCGATGAGAAAAGATTGGACACGTTTGTGAGACTTTGTATGGTTTGATTATTGAATGAAGTACATGCAGTATTTATAGTCATATACTACTAGTACATAGTAGGAAATACTAAATATGAAGTGAAGGCGTATCCTCCTATAAGAACTTTGTATCGTGTGATTAATGAATGAAGTGCATGAGGTATTTATAGTAATACACTAATAGTACATAGTAGGAAATACTAAGTATGAACCGAAGACGTATCCTCCTTATCTACGCCGCTAGGGTATCCAGCATGTGTATAAAGATACTCTTGTCCTCCTGTGTCTAGTTGGCAAAATATCTGAATTTGCTTCTCCCTAAGTGTTGGGATCAACTTTAGTTTTCAAAGTGAAAAGCCAGACCTTGGGCAACCCTTTTTAGATTAGGAATACTCCTAATTGAACAAAATTGGGTTTGTTCAAAAGTGATTCAATTCTAAGGTTAGAGTATGCTAGTTTGTAGTTCAATGAAGTTGTTTAGCACCCTAATCCACTTTGTTAGAACAGATCTTCTACTCCAAGTTCATGTTTTCGATTTAGTTTAGGTTGAAAGAAAAGGGGAAAAATGCTAGGAAAACGCAAACAAAAGGCACGACAAGAGATGAATGACAAATCTAGAGCAAAGTTGATCCATTTTCCTTGCCATTTTTATCCTCCATGACTAAGGTCTTTGTCACACCCCACCCAACCGATATCAAACCTACCAGAATACTTGCAGTTGTGATCCATCGCCAAAATCTAGGTTGACGGCCAATCTATAACCACATAATACACTGTAGCAAAATCAAAGAGCAAAGGAATAAGATGTGTCAAAATAACAATGTCATTACAGTCATTCAAAATGATTCCAAAGTTATAATCAGAGTTTAAGTAAAAGTTAATGTTAAACAGTGGAAGTCTCAAAGTTATCAAAAAAGGTCTAAGAGTATTCCTCAGAGCCTTAGAATGGCTAGACTCTATAGGAATAGTTCGAGCAAGGGCACGACTCTTGGTGTGCCTCGATGTCCTCTCCCGTTGGGTCCTCGTAGGACTCTCGTCGGTGGCGATCTCTCGAGGTAAACGATGTCGCCATAACTTATAACTAAATCTAAAAAGATATATATATATATATATATATATATATATATATATATATATATATATATATATATATTTATATATATAAAGATATATATATATATATATATATATATATATATATATATATATATAAAGAAATGAGTTTTACATAACTCAATGAGGTCAACAAAATCACATATCGCGAATCCGACACAAACATATCATATATAATAGCTATATGAGTGGATATGAAGGAATAATGTATGTTGTAAGTATGTCCTTATACTCTAAGAAGTGTTAGTCTCTATGGCGGACACGTATTAAGTCATAACACCAGCCTCCTTTGGGAAGTTTGGTCACTTTCATCCCTCACGGATTGGCCACCTTTGTTGGGATCCCGTGGCATAGGGTTCTGGTTGAGGTAAGTGAATCCCCTTCACTCCATTCTCTTCCCTTAGCTTTGGAATGGTGTAGATCCATCTCCTTTATGTTGGGGTAACCTAATTGTGATTAGTTCTATTCCCTCATCAATGTTTTTAAGAAGATCTTGTCCGAAAACGAATCACTGCATTCGAATAAAGGATGGATTTAATAAAGGGAGATGATTTGGGCTATGGATCTGTGTTAATTTTAGGTTGTTGATTTGCACATTTGTTATAGACTTTTTAAGATTGAATTCGGATTAAGATCATCCCAAAATCGGAAAGTCTGAATCTCGGATTTGGAAGACTATCTGTAAGAGGGCGGTCGCTTGACTCAACCGACCGGCTCAAGCGATCGGCTAGGTCACAGTAGCTATGTGAAGTTGTTCGTTGCTCTGATTTAACTCATGTCTCTTGTATATTTTTGTAACCTTATATTTAGGTGACCTCCTGAGATTCTTGAAACTACAGTGGGTGAAGTTTACTTGCATTTCAATAACTTACAGGTAAGGACACACTATTTTGTTTATATGCAATAACATGTTGTATGATGAATCCGTTTATTCTTACATTATTTATTGATCATGTATCTTGCTGTAGTTGTATAATTCATTATAAAACTGTTGTATACTTGTTGTTTGTGATATTTTTATATACTTTATCACTTTATGATATTGAACAACTGATTATGGTATGATGATGAATGATGTGGTGTAGTTGTGATAGAAATGGTAGCCAATTGGGTATCTTTGCTTGAGATATCAGAGGACCGTGGTATGAAATATATGCTCATTGATACCTCCAGCGCTATCATGACTGCTAGATGACATACCTAAGGAGTCTAGAATTGCATGGCTAGGTACCCTACATGCTAAAGCTGAATGACTTGTGACAATGGTGACGTGACTCTGTTTCATCCTAGAACGGTAACCAGTCCGTGCGGAGACTCAGTGGTCCAGTGTTGGTAATGCAATGGTAGGGTTAGGCTCATGGACGTCCAACGAGTGGCTCGGGTGTCGTGAAGAGTCATGAGAGCATTTCACCCCAATAATATGTGGATGGCCATAGGGTTAGGGAATGGAGTCCAATAGCAGTAGCCAGTCCGTAAGGGTTCCCATTCTTAGGTTGCGAAGGATACGAAACCAAGTTGGTTGGTGCCATAGGAGAAGTATCTGAACTTCATATAGTGTATTACCAGTATGACCTTGTATTGGATTAGAAATCCCAACATGCGCTAGTACTCATGCCAATGGTCGTGGTAAGAGAATGTTGACTTAATCCCCAACCATGGATGCCTGATGAGGACTTGACCCCTTTACCCGGGATTGCAATAGAGGTAACCAGTCATGAGGGATCAGAGTGACTAGACCAACCTAGAGGAGGGATGGTGTTATATCTTAAAACATGTCAATTGTCTAAAGACTTGCATAGTTAGATCTTAGTAGCATTCATATTATTACATATAATTCATTTCATATATGCATTGCTAATTATGTTAACGTGTGTAAGAGAAATGTGTTATCCTTATTGAGTTTGTCAGAACTTATTCTTTTATTCGTATGTTAGACTAAACTGTACAGATGGTTACATGTCGTCGGAAATTGGAGAGAAATTGTATGATCGAACAATCTCGTATAAAGAAGATGTGGCACCGTCAGTGGGAGATAGAGATAGCTTGCATGAAGCCTATTGTGGATGGTTGGAGTGCGCTTATAGCACCCATTAATGGCCGAAGGAGGCATATTGCCAAATATTTTGAGAAACGTTTAGAGAAGAATTGGAGAACCCCATTTTGCAAATTTTGAAAAGCAGTTTTTAGCTTTAGAAAAAGAAACTAGAAAGAAGATAATTTAGTTTATTTTATTGTTTCAGCTGAACTCGATATTTCTTTTAATTCATTTAAATTTTTTTTTTGATTCTTTTATTAGTGAACTCCTATAATTCCTTTGATTAATTATTGAACTTGCTATTGCTCTTGATTATCTATTTCTTACATTATTATTATTCATGGGGTAAGACCATGGATTCTGTGACGGATCACACCCACGGATTGTCGAGCGGGTAACCAAGACCAGCGGGTGAGGTGTGACACAAAACCCCCCAAAATGGTTAACAGAGTATTACACCCGTGGGGATCTCTGAGATGATTAATTGGTTTCAAATGAAGGAATTAATACAATCCACCACACAATGGGGTTGGGAGACACAATGGAAAACCTAAACAAGCATTCAAATCTAAACAACTATCACAACCATTACCATTATTGCAAACAATCATCTTAAATATCTCAAAAGAATGGTTGCAAAAATGGTTTTAGAGGTTTTCTTACCTCAACACGTGATTATCTTTCCGATTCACATTTTAGAGCCGCCAATCATTTAAAGATCCCACTAAATCCCAAGTTTTTCTCCTCTCCCAAGCTCTCAACATCCAAAGAACATAAACAATTCGTATATGAGGCTAAAGTAAATTAGGTTTTTAAGACTTGAAAAACCGAATTATCCTTTTCTGGGTAGGAGTGGTCAATCAGTTTGATCAATTGCCCCAGGAGACCCCCCCTAGAACTTTTTCTTTCGAATGTAGTTTTCAGTGGGCTTCAAAGGGTAGACTCCTCTAACATGCTTGAATCAATGGTATATTTTATTTTAGCATTGAAGTCCTCTTGCATTGATTCCATGCATGCCAAAATTGTCTTTTTAACTTATCTGGGTTGGTTTTCTCTCTCCTTCCAAAGTCAATTATAGTGGTCGGGGTCATCTCCTACTTTGCCTATATCCATAGGTTCAATTTTCGATCTCCTCATCTCAACTAGAATGGTCTAAAGTTGTCTTCTATTGGCATTCCGGGTTCGTCGATTTGAAACGATGAGGTATCGGGTTAGCAAACTAGCGTGACACATTCTTTTTACCAGCCATACCTAAAATGAGTTACATCATTTTCTCTAGGTTTCTAAGAAAAATATAAAATAAACTCGTGCAACTCACATATGTACTCTTCTATTAGTTTATCCTGTTTTACAAGTCTCACACTTTTAACTATCCTATCCATTTTTCTCGTGCAAATAAATATTATCTTTTTAACTTCTAAGATCAATCTAGATAATTTGATTACATTAATGAAGCATTCATAAAAGATGGAATGCACAAGTCACGATGGAATTGTGGAATTGTGATTAGACATTCAATTGTATTCTTCTCATACTTCTTCATCACATATTTCAAAAAAATTCTAATTCAGTTGTTTGAGTTGATTACCATAAAAAGGTAAACTTTCTCTGGATGTGAAATGAAAAGACCTGAGAAAAGTAGAATCCACAATCCAAACATGACAAATAAACCGATCCAATAGGGTTGCAACAAGGACAGGTGGCGAGCGTCAGAGGCATTTGTTTCCTCGATGAGACATTAACTTTACTATTTTATTTCAATCACAAGACTGTCAGAATCCACTGGACTACGAATTTATCTCAAAATCTGATTGTGTTTCGGAGACTTCCGACATGCAAAGAATCAAGTGGGCTCCACCAACTTGTTTCCAAATTTCTAGTTTAAATTAATTATTTATAGGTAAAAAAAACAACCGTTAACGGAATTGTAACTTCCATAACTGCTATACTGCTGTAAGAATGGGTAACACTAGCACGTCATGCAACATTTATAAAAAGTGAATTTTTTATTTTTATTTTTTCAATGATATGGTCCATGAGTGCAGATCCTCTTCACCCAACTATCTTCATGCATGGGGCCTGTCGGTGTATTACGGGCATACTCAGATAAGGGAATTCACCTGGATAGAGAGGATACTTTCTCACGGTATTCATTATATTTGAGGTGAAACTAGTGATCATCCATTATTGTCTCAATAAATTATATGACACTCACATATAAATTACAAGTTATTCATAATTAAATTTGCTGTTAAAGACTCTTTTTTATATCAATTTTTATTTTCTATTACGCCTATTTAAAAAAATTAAGTACAATAATTCATTATTGGTCTCATTATTGGTCAAGAATGAAAAATTGTTTGGTGAATTTTGTCAAAAATAAATTATGGAACGAAAAATAAGTTTGGTATGTTAAAATAAAAAGTTGTTAGAAAATGATGTGAGCAAGTGAAGAAAAAAATGATTTTTTTATTTATAAAAGAATGTGTATTGACTATTTTACCCTCGTCTTAACTATAAAATTTTAAGTGAACTTTTTTTTAAAATGAAGAGAGTGAAATTCTCACCATAATCCATAATAAAAACAAAACTGATAGTAGATGCCAAACAATTTAAAATAGTGAAAAATCCTTATAATTGAAAATGATAACTGATACAAAAAAGAGCCAAAATATGTTATGAAATTACACAAATATCATTATTTGTATTTAAAGCATTTTGAATTACTTAAATGCTCTCTAAACAACAAAATTACTCAAATATCCTTAGGTGGGTGAATGTATTCTCTCTTTACCCATCTTCTTCCTATCTTGTCAGCGACTTTTGTCAAAAAATTTACAACCATAATTGTTAAAAATCACACTTGAAATTCCTTCATACCAATATTGAAACGAGAAAGCATTGCTAATTAACTTGCACAAAATTCTGTCTTTGCATTCTTTTTAGTTTTCGAATCAATTAATTCACAAGAGAAAAAAAATTAAGGTGATTCTTCTCGATGATTTAGCTTTTCAAAATTTGGGTTTTAGCTCCCCTTCTCTTTGTCAATCGATCCGATCCACCTTTCCTCTGCTTCTTTTTCAATTTGGGCTTAAATTTCTGTTGCATGTCTAAAATTGCATGATTGCCCTAATTAATAAGAAGAATATGATTTTCAATTACCTTCAAGGGCATTTTTATAATTTGAAATTTAAATTTTAAATACTTTAAATAAAAATAAGGACATTTGAATAATTCATCATAATTAATTTTAACAACAAACTTAATTGTAGGTAACTTGTAATCTGTATGTAGGTGACATGTAATTTGTGAGACAATGGTAGATGATCACTAATTTTACCCAATATATAACTCGTTAGGGATAATGAATGCACAACTACGAACAGAGAGGAACACAAGCAAAGCACACAAGGAAAATTTACCTTGATTCGGCAAAACCTTGCCTACGTCCATTAGGAGAAAAGAAAGTTTCATTATTGGAAAGAAGCCTCACACCACTTTCACTCCTCTTAAGTATTACCCTTTGCTTCAATGTCTTCTATGTTAACCCACAGAGATTATTTATAGGAAAACCTAAAACTCTAATTCCACTCTAATTCCAATATAATTATAAGTTTAACTCAGTACTAGTTATTGACTCAAACCCTGTTTCAATTACAAATGCAATCAAAACTATAATTACATGGACCCACAGAATACAAGACAACTAAACCCAAATGATATAACAGGTGCTGCATAATTTATTATTATTTTTTCATCTTTAAATATAAAAAGTGCATCCCCAGTTTTGATCATTACTCATGTAGGCCTAGCCTGGATGATAACATATCTTATAACTTTAATGTTGGTATTGAAAAGTCTCATCTCTAATTCATGGGACCCATATTTTTAAGTACGGAGCCTATGTCCTATGAATTTCATCATATCCCCACATAGTATTCATGTGAAGTGACTTTTAGCTTTTTTTGAAATTATGAATGTAGTGGGACCCACACCTTTAGAGGCAAAAATTATGCCATATGAATGGTTCGGATTTATTTTTTAGATATTTAAAGAGAGATAGATTCATCGGAGTGCAAATAATTGATGTTTTAATAATTGAGTTATCCTTTCAAAAATTTGCATAGAAAAATGTGTTTGGCTGCTATGACGTACTTGACCCTACTCTAGGTATCACGAGTCCCCACATGGGGTTTATAAACTGTCCCACCTGATTGTTACGTTTTAAATACATAAATTAAGGTTGACTTGGAGGTCACATCCCTAACCACCACCTCCACCTTCCTCACTGATACCCATGTGATCCAATCTACCATGACTTGCGACAGATTGACCTTTTAATATCTATATAATATTCTGGAAAAATTTTCAATGTCACCCCTGAGTAACTCATAAATTAATGCTTATCCTTTTGAATTAATTAATTTATCAATCAGACCCGCTATAGGATGAAAATATATGAATGACACTTCTCAATTTTTGAGAAATCATAGTTAAATACTGGAGGAAGCAAGTTGAACAATTTTAAAAAGACCAGAATAGGTCAATGCAGGATTGGTAGAGTGCTAAGATCCATACTGCCAACCGACGGAAACCGTTGTTGAGGCGAGACCGAGTAAAGAAGAAGCCGGGCCACCGAGAGGACGGTGTCGGCTGAATCCATGAAAGTTGATGATGAGGTCTATTTAGGAACGAAGAGAAGATCTAATTAGTTGATGGACTTGGAGGCCTATCTTGGTTTGAAGGCATTTCTACCATTAGGTAAGTCACGACGGGCAAAACCCTTAGGTTTGGATTTGATCGGACCCAACCCGTTTGGCCGCGGGGGCGAGGGCCAATCACTCGACCAATGAGGGTCTTGGCAATTAGGTTGATTCTTGCTCTATTTAAGCCAACCCGAGTCCACTCGACCCCCCAAACCCCGCCAAGACCCAGTACCTGCACCTTGGTGTTTGACGGAAAAAAAAGAAACCAAAAAAAAAAAAAAAAAAAAAAAAAGAAAAGAAAAGGAAGGAAAAAAAGAAAGAAAAGAAAGAAAAGAGGGAAGGGGAGAATAAAAGAAAGGAAAGAGAGAGAAGACAAAGGAGAAAAAAAGAGAAGAAGAGAAAAAAAAGAAAAGGAAAAAAAGAAGGAGAAAGGAAGAGAAAGAAAGGAGGAAGAGAAAAGAAAAGAAAAAAAAAAAAAGAAAAAGAAAAAAAAAAGAGAAAGAGGGAGAAAGAAAAGGAAAAGGAAAGAAGAAAAGGAGAGAAAAAGGAAGAGAAAAAAAAAGAAAGAAAAAAGAAAAAAAAAAAGAAAAAAAAAAAAAAAGAAAAAAAAGGAGAGAAAAGAAAAAGAAAAAGAAAAAAAAAAAGAAAAAGAAGAGAAAAAAAAAAAGGGAAAAAAAAAAAAAGAAGAAGAAAGAAAAAAAAAGAAAGAAAAAAAAAAAAGGACAAAAAAAAAAAAAAAAAAAAAAAAAAAAAAAGAAGGGAAAAAAAGGGGGGGGGGGGGGGCAATACTTCTTAGTGGAAAAGTCATGAGATTCGACCCTTGTGGACGACAAAACTCGCTCTGAGGAAGTAATCGAGCTACGCGCAAGCTGGCCAGAATAGTCTTGAATAAAAATCTTAGGCTTATTTCTTCATTTTCCTATACCATTTGCAATTTTTTTTTTTCTTTTCCAATTGTAAGTTCTCTAAAAATTTTGATAATATATTTTATGGGTGTGTTTTTAAACTCAGGATGATGGGGCAATAATCGAGATTAACAATGTTATTAAAAGAGAGTTTGACTAATAAATTAGGTAACTCAAGGGATGGCATTAATATCAGGAGGTAACTTAGGAGAATGGGAATGAAAATTTCCCTAATATTTAAGTGAAAACATATGACCAATGATTTTTGCTTATACCTTGTGTTGTGAAAGTGGAGAGATAAGGACACTCATGAGGTAGAGACCTAGTTCGTTTGTCTTGATCTTGGGTCTTTGACCCCGTTTTTGTATTAAAATGAAGGATTATTTACTCTACATAATTTTACTTCTAAAGTGCTTATTTTATGTCTATGGACGGGGAAACTAGCTAGCACCCACTGGGCCTTTATTGGAATTATGCTTTGGTAGGAGTTTTATGAAAACATTGAAATTATATTAGGCCATGCACAACGAAATCAATAAAAAAACCAACACACATAATGGGTTGGGTTGTAATTAAAATAACCTAATAATTAACATGGAATAGCCCAAAATTCATATAAAATGAATTTGATCTCCTGATTTTATTAATAAACTTGCATGGCAAATCGAAACCAAATTTAGTCGAAATTGAACTAAATTAAGACCAATGACCGGTCTTTATTGAACATGTTCTGGACCTCATATTTCTCGCATCAAAACGAATACAATTTGACCAATTAACACCTCTATAAAAATTATATGAAATTTAATTTATAAGTAGAAGACTTGAGATCTATCTGTCTACAAAATTAAGACCTGCAATCATTTTTTCGCTAAAAAAATGTGTTGATCATTACTAATCAAGCAACTTTATAATGATAGAATTAATACAAAATTAATTTAAAAGGGGTGCAACACGAGGGCTAAACAAACGAGTGTTATAGAAAGTATAAGTAATCGAAAAGAAAAGAAAAAAAATCGATACCAACCATAATTCTTCTATATAACAATATATTATATTATTATTTAAAGTGAATATTGAAAAAAAAATCGATATATACGAATATCACAGAATGACCAAAATATTGAATCAAATAATTGGAAAACGAAATCTATTCTTGGAATGTGGTGTATTTTACTAGTTTCAAAAGTATAGCTTCTGTAATCCGAAGGATGTTTAAAGTGTATAACAGTAACCAAAAGGTCGTCCTTCCATCAGGAACAAATTCTATTACTACTTTGAGTGAGAATCAAGTATTATTTATACATAAAGGAAAATCCTTTATGGTAATGGAGATTAAGTCTTTATGAAGACCTTTTCAATGCTTTGTGGGTTTTTAAATTAAGGGCCAGTAGAGGAACTGATTAACATTAATGCAGAATCTGTAAATGAGGGCTAGGTCTTCTTTTCTTCTACCTCAAAATCTGAAATGGACATGGATGATATATGCTCACTTCTATGTTAACTTATGCCCTCTCTCTCTCTCTCTCTCTCTCTCTCTCTCTCTCTCTCTCTCTCTCTCTCTCTCTCTCTCTCTCTCTTTTTACTGAGCTTATGCTTCAAGGAAGTAAAATAGAAAATTAACAATATTTACAAAGAGACAAGAAGGGAACAGTAGTGAATGCATGAAAGCATGGGATGTTTCAGGGTGAAATGGGTTATCATATAAAAATAGGAGGTTCGTGGGTCATTAATAAGTGATGGGCATTGGGACTTGAATTGCTTCTTTGGAAGAATGATAGATTACCATTTGGGTTATCATGCCAACCTTCTTTTAACAAAGTTTGGTTTTTGCTGATCACACAATTAGAGTGTGGCATTTTCCTTGAAAGTGATGATGGAAACAATGAACAAACAACCATAATATGTTATCTACCTCTCTTTGTACGTGTCTGTCAAGGTGGTTGATATCTTTCAATGGAGACCACATGACATTGACAGCAAGTCCCCACCTGGAGAGAAAAGACAGTGACCATTGGAACTGGGAATTTACCCACCCAGAAACTAGTAGAGTCTTGTAGAATTCTAACATGCCTTCTCAAGCAAAAGGAGAGGAACTATCATGCTTTCTGGGTTTTCTGAAACCCTAAAATCTTTGGAATATGAACCCCCAAAGGCTAGAACTTCCTTTATCATGGATGAACTAATAATACATAGCAGTAACTTATAGAACCTGTGGAGGTTTTCTTGTAGTAGAAATGGAGTATCTCTGCAGCACAGGTAATTAAGTAATGACTTTCAGCAAGCCCTACTGAAGAACTAGTTTTCCAACCTATTTTTTTTTATTAAGGTTTAGGTGGATCTTAATCTATATTAACTCCAACTAACGCAGAAATTAATATTAAGTTAAGTTGTTGTCCAATTGCTAAGATCCGTATTTTATGATAAAATGAGTTAAACTATCCAGTTTAATTGGAAAGATAAATCTGTACAGAAGATTTTAGAATTAGAGACGTAAAGTATGGTTGGTATAAAATTTAAAATACGAGGGAGGAGACATTCATAATTAAAAAAAATACGAGGTAGTCAAATAAGAATTTACAACTCCAGGGGTGTACTTGTGATTTTCTCTAATGTGACAGAGTTCTTTCATAATCTAATTTAATTATTATAATGTAAAGTTGTGATCTGAGAAGGTCACCAATCGCTTTCTTAATTTTATCAAAAAAAAATTGACTTTGTTACTCACCATGGTTGTCCTAATTCCATATTCTATCTTTTTTATCAGTCTCCATCAATACCAATCCGACGGTCTTTATCCATCAATTCTAACTCGATTTTACTTAGAAATCTACCCAAGTTGGGTGGACTATGTCAAAATTGATTAACTGGGGTCAAATTTTGATTTTGAGTCAAATAAGTCGACTCTAATCTAATGACCCATTGAAAATGGACAAAGAAAGTTAACCTCAATAGGAGAAGATAGGTTCCATATGATGAATTCCATTTGTATGCAATCTTGTATGAGAATGGTATCTCAAGTGTGTGTTCGAGTTGAGAAGTGATACAATAATGTCATATTGTGGAGTTGGGGCCTTTTCCCTTGTAAATGTTTCTTTTCTTTTCTTTTTGAAAAATTTGATATTATATAAAGATGTATATGTAATATCACCATGGACCATTAAAAAGAAGTTGAAGGGTTTGGTGAAAAGCTTGAAATAAATGATGGCCATTGCCTTGACAAAGAAGCAGCAGGTTGAAAGGTCGCCATTGCGAGGTACTCTCATTAGGAAAGAGACATAACATACACTCTATATGTGTGTCACTTCTCCTATATAACACTAAGAGAAGGAAAAACTATTCTTTCCTTCTATTTGCCATAGTCACTCTCTCTCTTTGTGTGTGTGTTTGTAGATTGTCTACAACTCTACATGTCGAGTTGATTCAAATCCTCTACCCACATGTATAGAGTAATGGCCACACTGAATCACCGACAAGATACTTAGATTTTGACTGCAATCATAGCCTGGACCCTCCGTTTTCTACTTCATGACCTTCAAAAAAGAAAGGTAATAGTAGAAAATGCCAAAAATATTTCCTAAGAAGGAAAAAGGAAAAGAAATGTTGACATGATAAAAAAACGTCCAATTTGTAAAGAATATAAATAGAGAAAGTTTCCCTTCACACATGGTGAATAAAATGGAGGGTTTTTAATTTATAGTATCCTACAAAGTCTAACTTGCCACTAGAGTCACATCCGATGGAAATCCAAAAGGCGATTGATGAAAAGAAACTCCATTTGAATTCTGATGTGACATTCTCAACGAATGATGACATCAACAATTCTGACGGAGTTTTTGCTCCATTGATGGATGAAAATTGTCTAAGATTTGAATGAGTTTTAGTAATATATGACTATGGAAAAACATTTGTGTTTTTTCCTAAAAGAAATAAAAGGAAAATAAACACTGACATCATCTAAATGGCCCAATTTGGTGTGAGCAAAAATGATAGAGTTTCCCTTCATACATGGTGAATGAAATTGATCAAGGTTCATATTTTTTCATATTGTATGAAATCTTGCTTATCACTAGAGTTGAATACCTTGGAAATATATTAAGATAGTGTTATTTCATGTAAAATAGGAGAATAAGAGAAAGAGAGAGAGAGAGAGTCACGGTGAGCAAGTAAGAGTGCGACACTAGGGTTATGTGGTTTGGATGATGTTTCCAACCTATGTCCACAATAGAGAATGTTGAAGTTTTTTCCATATTATTGAAACTGAGTTGTACATGACTTTATATAGAGAAGCTACAAGAGTTTTACTAAGTTACAATCTCTTGAAATGTGCAACCACCTTAGGATAAGAGTTTGTATTTGTGAAGGAAATCAACTGTTGAGGCATTGTGATAGAAATAAAATTCTGGTGAGGATCGTTGAGTGTGATTGACCGCCTTTAGGTGTTTTACTTGTTGGACAAGTTTTCTCAGGGTCTTCCTTCAATTTTTCGTGGTTGAATCCATGTGGGACTCTTGGTGGTTCCCTAACATGCCCCTACAAGCTCAATGGCACAAATGTAATGTTGAGATTGGAAATCAGGAAATTGAACTATTGAGATGATTGGGGCTTGGTGAAGACATCTGCTAACCAAGGACCAATCCTTGGTAGAGAGGAATCTGACTCCAAGTTGCTGTTTGGCAACCTTATAATGAATGAAGTGGTAATCGATCTCCACATGCTTCGTGCGTGCATGAAAGATAAGGTTGGCAGTAAAATAAGTAGCCCCCACATTATCACACCACATTCGATGATTGTACAAAAGGAGCAAATGAAAAGAAACTCTTATCCATCTCCAAAAGGTAGCTACGAGATTCTAGAGAACCCTCTCTTCACTCTTGAGGACGTGTATGGATTGAAATGTATTGAGGATTTATTACAGTTATAGATTGTCAAATGGCTTTGCATTTGTCATCTAGCGCTACTTTAACTACAAATGTCATTCAACCTGACATAAAAAAACACAACGGAATTATCAACAAACAACAAGTGTGTTAGTGGATCTCCTTGATTTCTAATTCAAATGCATTGAACTAATTTTTTGCATCTAACATAGCACTTAGGGTTTGACAGATCACAAAGAAAGCTGGTGAGGGAGGATCTCTTTGTTGAATCCCTTGGGATGGTTTTACTAAACATGTAGCAGCCCCGTTAATCATAAAAGAGTAATTTACTAAAAACACATCTGTATGTGTATTTAGTTTGTGGTTCCCACAAGTTCAAGTATGACAAACGTGAGATACCAACTTCTTTGTTTTGTCTTGTTAGTCTATATGCTCTTTATCTTTTGTCTCCCATGTCTCATCATTTAGACATGTATTTGAAGTCAAATATAATGGATATATAAAGAGAAACTTTATCCAAAATCTTATTATCATAAAGTGGTGAAGGAATTCTTCCACCCTTAATGGTAGAGGAAAACTTTTTCCTATTCTCTGTTGAGGACATTTCTAGTGATTCTCCAGCAATCTTTGCTGAACCAAGGGTTATCCTAGCTACCACTTCATTTCCACTCATCAAGGGTATTTTTGGAAGATCACATACAATCCTGGCCGAACCATATTCCTCAATAGAAGATAACACTTAGTGTTTTATCTTATCTAAAACACATAGAAGTCTACTTTATCTTAACCACAACTAGAGGTTTAGAAGTTAACATTATGTCAAACACTACAAGGTCTTTAGAAGTTTGCATTGTCTTAACAACTGAAACACGCTCAGAGTTGTACCTTATCTCAAAACACAAGAGACTGTTAATGTAAAACCTTAGTACTTAGCTTTACTTGTGTAAATAGAAATCTAGTATGTAGAGTCCTAGATTTGTGGTGAACAAGTACTCTAGTTTGTATATGTAAGATGTAACACAATTAAAGAACTAAGGCAGCTATCATTCTTGTGGACATACTTTACAAAGTACAATCGAACCATGTAAACCCTCTCTCTCTCTCTCTCTCTCTCTCTCTCTCTCTCTCTCTCTCTCTCTCATTCTCTATCCCACAATTCTAACATGGTATCAGAGCTCTAGGTCCCCACCCAATCGTTTCCCTCCTTTAATGGCTTCCTCTCAATCAAGTTGAATGAAAAGAAGTACCTACTATGGAGATCTCAGATTGTGCCTAAAACATGATTTTTATGATATTGTGGATGGATCCTCTCTTTGCTTGCCTGCTACCTTTCGTGATGACAAAAATGTTACAATTTTCAAGACAAATCTTGACTACCAAAAGTGGAATCACCAGGATCAACTGTTGGTGTGCTGGTTAATTGCTTCCCTCATTGAATCCGTTCATGCTCAAATTGTTTGATGCACTACCTCTCAAGATGTATAGTTATAGCTTGAGCGAATCTACTAAACTTCCTCCACTCGCATTGTGCTACTTCGTCTTCAAACTCAAAATGTTAAAAGAGGTAATAGCAGTATCCATGATTATCTTCTTTATCAAATCAAGACTATTTCTGACTAACATGCCTTCGAAGAACTGTGTCTCCATGTTTTGAACGGTTTGGGAGTTGAATACTCCCCCTTTGTGACTGCCATAACCATTCAAAACTCCCCCAATCTCATAAGGTAAATTACAAGGTTTGTTATTAACTCGAGAAATTCGTTCGAGAGATGAACTACCTAATGTTGATGCACCTTAGTCTATGGCAAATCTGGCCTGTAGCCAACCTTATGGGATTTGGCCTCCAAGACAACCCTATAAAGGGTATTTTTCTCAAAGGGATAGATCTGGTTATGGACGCTTCTCTTCTAATCGTCCCTCTCACTTAGCTCAGTCACCTTCTCAGTTTGATGGTCCTTCAAGAATCATCTATCAGACCTATGATTATCCTTGCCATAAAGTCAAGGGTTGTTATTAGTGCTTCAACCATGCAATTCAAGGCACCATAACACACCTCCTTTTGTGAATATTTTTGAAATTTCTAGTGCTTTTAATCAAGATAAAATTTGATACCCTAATTCTAGAGCCACTCACCACATTACTAATGCCCTTGAGAATCTTCATGTTGCTCAACCCTACACTGGGTCAAGTCGTGTTCAAGTTGGAAATGGTGCTGGCCTACCTATTAGTAATGCTGATAAAATCTCTATTGGTACAGATTCTTCTTCAATATATCTAAATTCAGTTCTCTATGTGCCCTCTATATGCAAGAATTTGTTATGAGTCTCATAGTTCATAAGGGATAATAATGTTATATTTGAATTTCATCATGATATGTTTTATGTGAAGGATCGTACAACGGGGAGACGTCTCCTTCAGGCAGCATTAAAGATGGACTACATCAAGTTTGCTGGGGAAACTCCTCTTTTCCCAAAGCATTGGCTGGAGAAAAGACCTCTTTTTTCGAATTGGTATTTGCATTTGGGGCATCCTGCCTCCAAAGTTGATAAAAATTTGATTTCAAGTTTTGACTTACCAGTTAGTTTAGAAGATTTTTTTTATGTGTGTGATGCTTGTCAAAAAAGGTGAAGTCACAAACTTTTTTTTCACTCATCTATCTCTATTTCTGATGGACCCTTGGGTTTAATTTTTTTTGGATGTATGGGGACCTTTCCCCACTGAGGCAATTGATGACTTTCTCTACTATGTATTTTTGTGGAGGATTTTAACAAATTTATATGGTTTTATCATATGACTGTCAAATCTAAAGTTGTTGGAATTATTAAAAGGTTCAAGTCGCGTGTTGGGAACCTATTTTCTAAACGTATTAAGCATTTTCATAGTGACTGGGGAGGAGAGTATAGGATTGTCTCTACCTTCCTTCAAGAAAATGGAATGGGACATAGATTTGCTTGTCCTCACACATATGAACAAAATGGGACTGTTGAGTGTATTGTAGATATTGGTATATCCCTTTTGGCTCACTCTTCTTGCCCTAGAGAATTTTGGTGCATGCCTTTAAAATTGTTCAAAGTGAGGCCTAATTATGATTCTTTGAGGATTTTTGATTGTGCTTGCTATCCTTGCTAAGATTATATAATAAACACAAGTTGGGATTTAGGTTTGCATTGCATGTTTTCTTAGAATATAGTTCCCATCATCCTGGATATAAGTGTTTTGACCCTAGCATTGGGGAAATTATTATTTTTTGCCATGTTGTATTTGATGAAAGGCGTTCTCCTTTCTTTTCCAGTGAGGTAACCTCCACACCAACCCAGCCACTTCCCTCAATTTTAGGATCACTACCTCTCTTGAGAACCCCATCTTGGCCAAATTCCCCTCCTAGGGTTTCTCCTGGTGACTCTTACTCCCCCACACCATCTAATGGGTCATGTGCTTCCACACCTAGGGCTTCCTCTCCTAGCCCTCATGATTCTAGGGTGTTTTGAATCACCCTCACCCATTAGATTCTAGGTCTCTCATCACTTCTATCACAAATCTTGACCTTGCCCAAGTTGAGTCCACTTCCCTAACTGCAGCAAATAAGTTTCCTCACTAACGGAAGGCTAAGGATGAAGAGTTCACTACTTTTTTGAAAAATGATACTTGGTCTCTTGTTCCTCCTTCTCCATGTCATAATATTATTAGATGTAAATGGGTCTTTGGATCAAGAGAAAGGCTGATGGCTTTATTGAAAGATACAAGGCCAAATTAGTTGCAAAATGTCACATATGCCTAGCCGGTACCGGATCCACCTAAATACCTGAGGGAGTGATCCACAGTCACAATATCATGTTCACCATACAATCTCAAACCAATCCGCATAATAACATAATCATGAGCAACAAAGTAATAAATCCATTAATTTTATATTTCCAAGTAACAAGGTATATTCCTAAAAGAGTATCAAAACTAAGGATAAAATGTCAAATTGGAAAGGAAAGTCAAATTTTATACATCTTTCATTCTAAACGCCTATAATGTTTTATCATAGTCCCAGCGACAAACCACGCGAGTCCTATCATTATTGATCGGCACCATAAGGGTATTCCAAACTGGCACACTAATGGATGCATATATCACAATCAACTCCCAAAGGTGCATCAAATACACACTTAGGGGCATAAACCTCCAAGGTCGGGGTCTCTTCGATACCTGCATAGCAATCTAAAAAGAAAATTCCATGAGAGATGAGCTCCATAGAACTGAGCGGGACAATCAGCAACATAAATGCACACATTTAAGACATGAGAAAATGAATAATGATAAAATGATATGTAAGTGCAATGCAATGCAATGATGCTCCTAAACTCTAAGCAATGCAAGTCTCTAACTAGGTAAACACGCATTAAGGTATGTCACTAGCCTCCTCTAGGTAGTCTCACATAGACCCCAAAGGCTCCGACTAAACTAGGCAAAAGGACATTTCCCAATCCCAAATTATACTTATTCAATCACATTCCCAATTGCATCATATCATACATAGATGATACTTCATCACATCGAAAGATATAGCATAACATGATCAATCACATATGTAATGAACAAGAATGAACAATCATGATAATCAAAAGAATATATAACATGGTACTATTGTCTTGAAGTACATACAACAGTCATATGATGTTAAGAATACAACAAAGAATGTGAATTTACTAAGTTTCCAATATAGCAGCAAGATTCACATGATCTATGTAATTATGATAATAACCGACCTTACCTTAAATCGAATTGAAGATAATCCAAAGATCAATTAGAAGGGTCTCAAGTTTAGTACTTGCACTCTAGACAATCACATGTGCAATATCAGAAGAAGAATCAAGCAAATCAGAGGTCAAACAAATCAAATCGGGCAAATACATCAATGTTGTGTTCAGCTGGTCGACTGACTCAGTCAACCAAGTGAACAGTGTCGGGGTTGAATTGGGATTTTTTATCCGAAACCTATCTTCCGGGGCTCCGATCACTCCGAAATTTGGAGGGAAAGTTAGGAATAGTAAATCTAGATTATCTAGCAAAGATTTATCATCAATCAATGGTCTAATTAAGAATCCCCAATTTGAAACCCTAGCTTCTAAATGCTAGACATCATGTTCTTCAATGAAAACAATTGCAAATGCAAAGAACATTAGGGGGAATCAATTAAGAGAATGATAAAAAATAGATTAGAATCATATACTAATAAGAAATCAGACTTGGCATGCTATAGGAATCAGTTTAGGAGATAAAATCATGTTGCTATGAAGAGAATCATGATAATGCAAGGTTAAGAATCAATATAGAGAGCATAACATAGATAGATTGAGAGAGGTTTATACAAATGCAAGGAGAGAAACAAAGAAGAGGTGGTTGCAAGGTTGTAGCACCATCTTCATAGTCTCAACAGCATGAAAGAGAAGAGGTGAGAGTAGATTAGAGAGAGAATGAAAGAATACATACATTGTAGAAGAAATTTGAGAAGAGAGACAATGATTTTTAATAGAATACTTCACCACTTCCAAAGAGAGGTCTTAGGAGGCTCTCTCCACATTCTCAGGAGGCTAAAGGAATAGAATAGGGTTCTAACTATGAGGTTCCCTTATGTAGGCAATAAAATAATCCAAATTTCACAATTTTTGCATTTAATAACCAGCTGGTCGACTGGCCCAATCGACCAAGCAGTGACAACAACTTAGATCAGGGAAATGGAAGGCTAGATCAACTCAAATTCACTTGGGCTTTCTCCTATAATCAACCAACAAGTCTAGCTCAGAGAACTACCTTTGAATCAAGTCTGGAAGTGCATTAGGTACGTCAACTAATCTCCCCCTCTTTTAGGAGCAACTTCTTACCGAACACTAACAGTGCATCCAAGTAAGGGGCACCATCATCAATATCCATGGGTTCGGAATCAAACACCATGTCTTCTACTGAGAGGGCCCACAACTGTCTTTTTCCTCCATTCCGTGTCTTCGGACCTACAAACATCAAGGATTCTGGGTCTAGGTCAGGGTTAGGCTAGGGTTGGATTTCACACACACACTCTCTCTCTCTCCCTCTCAAAAGCGGGCCTAGGTTGTCGTTGTCGTCAACGACTCCGACTCCAGTTTCTGTTGAGGTTGAATCATCTTCCAATCCCTTCACCCACCCATCTTCTCTCTCTCTCTCTCTCTCTCTCTCTCTCTCTCTCTCTCTCTCTCGGTAAAAACAAACCACTTGGGCAGTCGAAGGAGAAGATTCAGCAATATGTTGCTAGAAAATGAAGAAAAGATGTGATTATTTAATTACAATTTAATTTATAAGTCCCTAAGGAGTCCTTCAAGAGTTGGAGTAGCTATGGTAGAGCTCTCAGTGAGACAAGAATGAGATTGAATAATCGATTTCTGAGTCGATTCCTAACCTCTATGTTGTTATGTGTCAGGGTCTTTATGGTCATTTCACATATGCATGGGATATGGGAGTTTTATGTATTTGTATGTAAGGGTAATAGAGTCATTTAGGTGGTTTATATATAAGTCTCTTTTAGCCTTAGGGTTAGTGATCTTCAATCACTCTTGTTCTCTCTTCTGTTCGTGGGTTTTGAGCTGGTGTTGCTCTGGTAAAGAAGTGCTCTATTGTTGCTACCTCTTGATGTGTTCTAGCATAGAGGTTGGGAAGTCTTTTGGCTTCTAATGCGTTGAAGACATAGCTGCTAGTGTTCTTAGTTTGCGCATGAAGAGAGAAACTATTACTTGTTGTTTCAGGTGTAGTTGTTCTAACTATGTTGTCTCTCTCTTGGTCCATTTCTTGTGAGCATGTGTTGGGTAACAATAGGGTTGTAACCTTCTTTGATATCTAATAGTGCAATGCTTGATGAGTTATTGAATTCATCCTTAGATGTAGGTCTACATGATCGAACCAAGTAAAAATATTGTGTCTAGCTTGCTTTTGATTTCTTTTCTTTGTTAATTCCGTTGCAATAAGGTATGAATTTCTCAACACTCTATGTCCACTCGAGAAGACATATTGATACTGCTCTCAGAACTTGTGGATGATTCGAACTCGGACTGTTGGCGTAGAACTCATACTTCTGACTTGAGACTTTTGGTCTGCTTGATCTGTTTCATCTTACCCATATTTTGTACAAAAGAAAAAAAAAAATCTAATTCAATGAACAAGAAAGAGATATTGAAATCTCTAGTTGTTGATCTCCCCTACCCCCCTTAAACTATGTATTGTGTTCTTTGTAATCTTAATTAAATTGCATGATGAACCAACAAATTCTGGAGAAGGTTTTCTAGTGCTCTGCAATGAAAGCTCTGCTTCACTATCTTCTCGATTTGCTTTCCTCTTCAGTTGAACCCATATTAGAAACTGGGACCAGTTAATTGAGTATTTCTATATCTTGAAGAAAGTAAGAACACGGACTAAATTTAGAATCCTTCTCCATACCCACAACAAGAATTCCTATTTCTTTTAAAATTATTTCACACATATTTTCAGTCTCATACGAATGAGTGAATGAAATGCATGTGGATGGATCATGAGCCCATCGCAGAGATTGTGAGGTTAACAATCCAGAATCCGAGACGTAGGTAGAAGATGGGAGAATCCCTTAGTATGATACTAAATGACATTTAAGTAATTTTAGAATTCATTTTAACAGCAAAATTAACTGTACTAACTTTTAATTTGCATGTAGGAACTATATATTTTATGAGACAATAATGAATGGTCAAAAATTTACCCAAAATATTGCCGGTGCCTTGTAATTTACACAAAAAAATAACCAAGCGTGAGTAGATTCTTCCATATTTTGCGGGCCGTGCTTCAGTGCTGCGCATTTACGGTGAAACGAACGGTTCAATCTCGACCGTGCGCTGCACATGCTACGCATTAAATGCACAGCATGCAGGTCACACTAATATTCTTCTCCTTTTAACAATCATATTATTATTATTATCATCTTCCCTTTCCTTCATAAATGCACCTAGATACCTAGTAACCTAATGTCAAATTTGCAGTGCCTGAAGGGTTTAAGGTATCTTCAGTGGTTACCGAAAAAAAAAAGATATCTTGAATTTTATTGGTTTTTCAACATTGAGAACCACACCAAATGATTGTAAAGGTCTTACGGGTATTTAAAATATTAATCATTTGATGAGATGAATCTGAAGAGAAGTTTTGGGATCGGTCTGCGTCAAACCCTTGAAATTAGAACTGTTTGGGCGGCTTTCAAAGGTCATGAGTCATGACTGTAACATTCAACCGATTTTTGTCACGTTCTGCAACTTTCTGATACCTAGAAACTTCTTTTTGATTCCCTTAGAAAAGTAAATTCTTACTGTTTCTTTGAAAAAGTTCAGATGAGGGCATCATTTAAAGCTTAAAATAAAAAATAAATTACATCGTACTGATGCTGACGAGACATGGACATGCTTCTAGCACACAACGTGGTAGTTATCTATGTGGATAAGGCTGTGTTTGTTTGCAAAGGTGGGATTAGAAAAAAAATATGTGGGTCTTATATGTATTGGAATGAAGGAAAAAGAAACGAAAAGAAAAGATTTTGTGAAAAAGTGATAGTGGTAGGTCCCATTTTTTACTTTATTATCCTACAAAATTCGACTAAATTTGTGGCGTTTTAAAATGGTTTGGTGTGGGAAAGTTGGGTTGCCACATCACCAGACAATAATTCTCTCACTTTCCCACCTCAAGCAACCAAACGATCTATAATTTTGGGATTTAAAGGAAAAGTAAGAAATCTACACTTTTTTCAAGAATTTTCCCACCCCACTTTTATTCCAACAAATAAATGCAGCCTAGTCTCCCGCAGGACGCTTGATGGGTGAGAGCCACATATTTCTTGGGACCATCTGGGGACCTCGAGCAATTTCAATCTCGACCTTCGAAATTCAACATTCGAGATTGAATCTCAACCGTGATTTCGAATCTGACAATCAAAATCTAGGCTTGATGATCATGCCCATTTAATGCGCATGACCCAAGCAATTTCCAAAAAATTTAGCTTGACAAGCCCATGCTCATCTAAAGTTTACACGAGCCCAACAATGGTTGGTTGGAATCCCATCGTCTGGGATAGATAGTGTTGAGATTTCTAAGCTCGAGCTAAGACCAAGTCGAATGAGGGCTAATGCATTAGGTTGATCTTGGCCAAGCACAACCTTGTATAAGCATAAAGTCTTCAAGCTACATGAATAATGAAATGACCATCGTGCCCCCCCCTCCCAAAACTCCCCCCTAAAAACAAATGAAATGAAAAAAGTCCTACCCTTGCCCAAGGGTGTCAAACAATTTAGTGACGATGCAATTTATATATAAAAAAAATGTGAAATCAATATCGAAATGTAAAAGAATCAACCAAAATCAAAATCAAGCATTATAGTTTGTTTTAAAAAAAATTATTTATTTTTACTAGTCCATTGGTTAATTTTTAGCCAGATTTTGTATGTACTATTGATTTGGTGCACAAGGTCTTACACTGCCCTACTCTTGAATGATGCCTCGTCTTGTGCTCTCATCAGTATCACCCGCTAGCTTTCTGCAATGTTCTCACTCCTTTATTTGTAAGCTTCACATTATATATTCTTCCTATTAAGTTTCTATTCTATAGGAGAATAAAGGAATAAGAGAATGCACTCATTTTATAGTGCTTATAATTAGGAAGAAAAGAGGGGAATAAAAGTCTGTAAATGAAAAGGAACAAATGGCGGAGATTATTAGGTTTTTATGGAATTGGTAGCTTTCTATTGGGGGTGATGACTATTACATATTTCATAGGGAACGTCGAACCCGTGACCTCTTCACTAAAAGGTATTAGCCATTATACCCACTGAGCAACACTTCGATGTTGTAGATATTATGAAACATGGTCATACTTGTTCATGATTAGTTAAGCTATTTCGTAAAATTTGGTATCAAGCTTAGAATTGCAATGGGTTGGGCCCAGTTTATCCATGCATGATGGTTTTGGACCTTTTCGCTTTTAGGTTAACCATTTTTTTTTTGAGAAAGGTGTAATCACACAAACCACACACTAGCCCCAAAAGATTGTCTGATTTTTGGCCAACATGACCTAGTTTGCATGCCTGATGAGAGCTACCAACATATCTAAGTATGTGTTTACTTCATCTAACCAATCAAGAGTAAAATTGTAAGATTGGACCACCATAATATAGGGTAGGCTTCGATCTTAACTTTGCTTTGTTTATAATATGCTTCCTCCTTCAACTCTATTTATAGAATGCTTTTCCCGTTTATTAACTTTATTAATAAACCCTTGGACCGCTGTCCTATTAGAGAGAGGAAGGCGTAAGAAAAGGTGAAACGAGTTTTCGAGTCGAGCATTGTTGCCCCATGCTACGGGTAGGTTTAGAGCCTAACTGTTCGCACTCCCATCAATTTTGGAGCTTTTGACACATCAATCAAGTACTTTTTTCTGGGTAAGAATATCAATCAAATGCTTAAGAACTTATGTAAGAACAAATACCTAACAAAGAAAAATTCCAAACCATTAGTACCCTCAACTAGCCTAAAAGAGAAAGCTAAGGAAACCAAAAGCAAATGGGCAACACTCAAGTATTGTTGAGGTAGAGATAAGCTCATAACAATCAAGAGGACCAGATGAAGCTCTTTTTAGGGTTTAATTTTAGTTCCACTATCCAAAAACTATAAAAGAAGAGAAAGGAAAATCCAATAGGAAAAAAAGGGAGAAAAAGTAGGTGGTGGTTCAGAAAGTTGAGTACTGATTCCAACAAACCTACTCCAAAGAAAAGAAAGGATAAAAAGAAATGACAAAAAAGTAATTAAAATAAAGAACACAGCATTAAGTAGAATTCTGAATTCGTACGATCAACAGATGTGGTTGCACACCAGCAATGTATGGTGACAACCATCCATGCAGTTGTGGTTACCATTAATTTCACGCAACCATCAAAGGGAGTCGTACAAAGCATTGATATCAGTTTTTCTGCTTTTGCTTTTCTTACAATCGTATGGAAGTCCTGCTTTTGCTGTTCATGCAACAATAATCACCTTTGTCTCAATTAAATTGTGGTTGCCCATCCATTGTTTGTAGATATGCCTGTGAGAGGGTCATTTGTAATAATATTAAACGGTTGGCATCATCCATGCTCACACTAGCAGTACTTGAACGCTTCCCAGCTTAAACCTGCACCATATCTTCATCTGTCATCTGCAAGGCGCCACGCCTTCCTTCTGCTATCTGAAGCTACTTGAAGAATTTTACCAACAGTTTATCTCATTGACAAGGAACACCAACTTCCAAAAGAGCAAGAGACATTAGCCACCTAAATTGTTGGTGACAGGCCACCTACACGTTACGCTCAGTAATCAAACCTTGTTGTTAAAGGACTCGGAGCTTCTTCTTCTTCTCCTGGGTTGAGAAAGATTGTGGTTTATGTAAGGTAGGCCAAACCTCCACATTGTGCTTGACATAGCTGCAAAGAAAAGAGCCTATCAGGGCAAAATTTTCAGCCATTAAGGCTGACCAGATTGATCTGTGTATGTTAGATATCCGTATCAATCATGTTTGGTATATTGATGGTATCAGTACAGAAAGTCTATGGAAGTTCATGGCCAACATCTAACTTCCACGCAGGTGTTGAATATGACAGAAGCTTGAAGTTTTCATCAATGCTTAGCATCGATTGTTTGCCTTGCCCGTCCTCAACCTAAGGTACCACTCAAAGGTACCTACCACTATTGAAATAATCTTTGGGTTTTTTTTTAAAATCATAATTGAATTCCATATAAAAATTTGAATACAATATAGTGTTTAAAAGAATTGTGCATATCTTACAACAAACGTATGTTAAAGAAGAATAATCCAAATTTTGAATGTCAAAGCCTAAAGAATGACAAGCCTTCTCCAATATTTTGAAGTTCATTCACAAGTCAAAATCAAAGGGTTGTCATTAAATTTGAAAAAAAATTTGATGTGACTTATAAATAAACTTCAACCGTTTGATGTGATGTTATGGCATGTCACACATCCACAAGGAAATGAACTAGATATCTAATTGTTTCACTTTAGTGTTTTATTCCCAATTGTTTAAGTTTGAATCCAAGAGTAATTATAGGAAGTTATTCATAGGTATTTGTTACATGTTTGACCTGAATTCTTGTATCTGATTTGGAAGATGGATTGCACCAATATACTTTGGTGGGCAACCAAATGACCTGTTTTTGGGGATCAATGGTGGAAATAGATGGCTTGGGTCCATAAAGGGGGTGTGATGTAGGATTTTGCAATTAGGGTTTTGGATGAGTGTTCTTGTAACACCATTCTTGGTGATTGATTATGAGATTTCTTTCTGTTCTTTTTCTACAAAGTCAAAAACTCTTCTTATTCGTTTGTGGACATAGCGTACTGCATTTTGCATGTTGTTAAATTTCTATGTTCTCATTTTGTTTCCATTTCAGTTAGCTATTTTGTGGTATTTGTTTTAACAATACTATGTGTTTACTCTATAAATATTCATTGTTCTATATAACAACACAACACCCAAATCATTGAACAACACAACACTACACTTTTATCTTTTGTTTTCTTTCTTTTATCCTAGCCGTACTCTTAGTGTAGTATGCAATGGTTCAAGTCCGCTGATAAAGGACTCCACGAGCTTCTATTGCCTTCTCCCAAAATACATCAAAATCTTCAATACGCTGAGATCGAGAAAACCTAGAGACTATTTGATCAGATTCCTTAGGTCATTCCTAAGCCCTGACATGCCCATATCCAAATAATATTTTTTTAGTCAAACATTTTTGACACTGTGGGACCTCAGCCAAAATGGTAACCAGGTGAATGGAAAGAATAGAAGAAAAGCAAAGTTCTTCTTCACCAAATGAAGGTCAAAAAAGGTGAGTCTAGATGAAGTGATTTAGGAGATCCCTACTACAAATGGCATTTCAGTGGAAGAAATGTTTACAACAATATATCTAGGTCTGACAAAATCAAGGTTTAATAGCCAATGGACATTACAAGATTCCAATGCATAGAAGAGTCTCTGCTACAATTCCAACAAAAAGAAAAAATGGAAGAATCAAATACACCAGAAGCCCCATGTTCTGGGAATCCTCCCCAAGTTGTACAATAACTCACATATTTTGTAGGCTTATGTGAAAAGTATAAAGTAATCTCTGCAGGTCACATATTTACTTTACCTTTTTACATTTATATTCGGTTACTTTTATAAGTTGCATAATTTTAACTATTCTATCCCTTTTTAAGCATGCAAACATATATTTTGTTTGTAACTCAAAGCTTTTCTACTTGCTCTTTCAAGTATGTCTCTAGGGAGATGAACTCTATTGCTCACTCTCTAGCAAGGAAGGCCATGTCTCTTCAAGGCAAGATAGTCTGGCCATCTTCCTCTCCTTGGCTTATTGACCTTTGTACTCAGTTTGCCTTGGCTTTTGCCTTTGAATGAAAGATTGAATTACCAAAAAAAAAATAGTAATAAAGCATTAAAAAAAAAAAAAAAAATGGAATCCACAAAACAGAAGTGCAGAAGTCTTTTCATACTTTTCTATAGAAAAAAGATGGAATCCACATAATAAAAGTGTAAACGTCACGATCAAAATTGTGATCTCATAAACAATTGTCTTTTTTTCATACTTCTCCATCATACATTTAATAAATAGAACTATTTTAATTTACTTAAATTTGACGAAAAAGAACTTTTGAAAAGCACAAATAGACACTCAAATCAAGACAAAGATCCACACTAGGATCAGGTAGTGAGTGTAGAGGCTCTTTTTTCCTTTATTTATATATGTTTTTTTTAAACCTTTTGTGCAGTTGGTGAGACATTAACTTTTACTACTTTATTATTTAAATCACACACTATCGGGATCAAATGGGCTACGAATTTATCTCAAAATCTGATTGCGTTTCGGAGATTTCCGACATGCAGTGAGTCAAGTGGGCTCCATTGGGTTCTAATTTTACACATAAATTAATTATTTATATTTAAAAACTATTTAAAGAGAAAAAGAAAAAAAAACAGTTAACGGATTTAAATTTCCCTAACTGTTATAAGAATGGATTAAAACACTGCATGCTTGCATTCATAAATCATGAATATGAAAATTTAAATTCTATTGGACGATAAGGCTCACCACATATTAAGTGTTATTTTTTTCTTTTTCTTTTTTGGTCTGTTTGGAATTTTAAATATAAAAAGTGTATATTGAGTTTTGATTGGCTACCCAAGATGTTAAGAGATTTCTACCCAAAAAGAGATTTTTATTGAATTCGCATCGCTGAGTTGTGGGACCCATAACTTTTAAGTACGAGAAACCTCTGTCCTTTGATGATTTAGTTGCATCACTACCACTACTTTTTATGTGAATTGTCAGATGACTTTAAAAGAGACTTGTCTCTACGTTGTGGACCTATGCTCATAAAAATAAAAATTAAATTTATTCATATATTTTTTTCTATATTTATCAATATAAATTTTTTTATAAAATAAAAAATAAAAGAGATAGACTCATAAGAGTGCAGATAATTGATAAAATAACATTTATAACGGTCTTGTTGCGATGATTGAGTTACCCTTTAAGCTATATAGAAAGTTGTCTTGTGGAGCCCATGTCTTAAAGAACGGAAATTATATCATATGAATGGTTTAGATTTATCCCAACCTATGTTTCTCTCTTTAAAGACAGAGATAGATTCATGGGAGTGCACACAACTTAATGATTGAAGGTCTCATCTTTTAATGATTGACTTATCCTTTTAGGAATCTACACTAAAAGTTGTGTTTGACCGATATTATACGCCATAGCTTATTGAGGTGTCATTAAGTCCCCATATGGGGTTTATAAGTTAGAGTTCAGATCATCTCTTCCGGTGGTTGTTGACCACGAATTATAGGAGGACCTACAGGATTAGGGTGACAGTGTTTTATTTTTTTAATGTTTTTTTAATTTTTATTTGTTAACCTCACATAATTTGTAGTTGTAAGTTGTAACACCATCGGAGAAACACACCCATCTAGGGAGATGATCTACACTCTATATTTGGCCACCTATTAGATCACATGATCACATCCCCAACCCACCATATCACCTTCTTTCTTTCTTTCTTTCTATGTGAATTTGTGATCCAATCTACCATGACTTGATCTTGATCTGACTCATTTTTGCATTAGAAAGAAAGAAAAAAAATAGACTATTTACTCTATAAAATTTTATTTCTAACTTCTTGAGTCTGTGAATAAGGAACTAGCTGACACTCACTATGTCTATGGTACCCTAAAATTCTCACTTTAATATGACAACATCTTTTTATTCAATTTCATTTCTAAATTTATCCGAAGAAATGACATTATTGTGATTTTTTTTTTTTTTTTACTGATGCTTTTTTTAATACTGGAAATGTAATGCCATCCGCAAGGGTCTAACCCAAGACCTCCCCTGAGAAGCATGGATCTTTACCACTCAACAAACCCTGCATTGACAAACATTATTGTGATCTTGTTTTGGTAGGAGATCTATCATAACATTGAAATCAATTTGGACTACAACAAAATCAATAAGACACCGAGCCCACATAATTGATTGGATTGTAATTGAAATAATCATTTTTTTTTTTTTTTGCAAAGAACAAATAACCAAATAATTAATACAAGATGCATTTGATCTCCGGATTTTATTCATATACTTGCATGGCAAACCGAAACCAAATTAAGCCCAAATTGAACCAAAACCAATGGCCCAATGCATCTTTAGTGGACATGTCTGGACCTTCTCTTTTATACCCGTCATCTTTATCTTAAAATTTTATTTTCATGAGGGGGATAGTGGTATTTTACATAAGAAGTGAGAAAAATAAGAAAGAAAATAAAGTAATCAAATTAAAAAAAAAAGCGGGGATGCATAGCCCCTATGTGGCTCCACCATTGAGACCACAAAGCTTGGGCAAAAGGGCACCCCATTAGAACATGATCCAGCACCCACACCATGTCAACTGATGGCCGGTCGATTGGTATATTCTGCTGCACAAAACCTTCCCTTATAGGTAATCTCTTCCATACTTTGGACTCCTAGTCAGTTAGCTCAGCAACTCTCTCCATAGAGCACCCCAATGGTGTTAATCAACTAAGCTCAAAATCTTCCAAAGTAGGGATCCACATGTCTTCCCACACTCGAATTTCCGTCCCATTTCTCATAGCGCAATATGGACCCTTCTATAACACCTCTCTTCCCCCCAAAATCCCACGCCAAACCAAGAAGGTGAAGCCCCTAACCTGGCTACAAAAAACTACAATGTGGAAAATATATACTGTTCATTAGTCTACCCCAAGTAGAGTCACCAAACTTCCACACATGCCATGTCACTTTTTCCAACAAAGCTTTGTTGTGTAAACATGAGTCCCAAAAACCAAGTCCTCCCCCCCCGCTCCGGCCCAAGCCTCCACTATAGCTTCCTCTTGGATTCAGTTACTCCTCGAAAGAAATCTAAACAAAGTGAGTAATCTTCTTGTGGTGTGACTAGGAAGAAGGAAATGACAAGCAGCATAATTATTCATAGCCAGTGCCACAAACTTGGTTAAAGTCTCCTTAATTTCCCCCTTGAGATAAAAGCAATTGTTTCCACCCTTGCAACCTGCCCTCCACCTTATCCATTGTCTTTTGAAACAAAGCTACCTTAGATACCCCAATTTTCGAAGGTAAACCAAGATACTTCTTTGGCCCAAGAGTTGGACAACCACCTTCTAATCTTCTCGATGAATGTTAGGACTAAAAGTTATTAGAGATTTACGAAGGTTAATTGCTTGGCCACTGGCCCTTGAATATGTCACTATCACTTCCATAAGCTCCCACAACTCCTACACATCAACTTTGGAGAATAATAAAACGTTGTCAACGAAAAGTAAATGGTTTAGGTTCTTAATTCCAATTCCCTGCACTTGGCCTTCACTGGCTGCCCTCCCTATATAAGAACTTAAGGCCTAGGTGCACATGATAAACAAAGAAGGTGATACGGACCCCACATGAAGATTTAATCCCCTCTCTAGGAACCCCATTCACTAGCACTCTACAAGACATATAGCACACACAATGAAGCACTAGATCCACCCAAGTCATAGAGTATCCATGGGCCAAAAGTACCTTTTCAAGGAAAGACCTACTCGAACGGTCATAAGCCTTCTTAATATCTAATTTTATAGCTACTAGTTTTGTCTTACCCTTCTTCCTTTTCTTCACATAATGATGGACCTCATGAGCACAAAATACATTGTTGGTGCAACCTAGAGGGGAATGAATAGGTTGCAACTAGTGGAATTGCCCAATTTCACAATTTTATTACAAATTCAAGATAAATTGTGAATTGAATGAAAGTAAGTAATAACAAACAACCACAACACAAGGATTTTATATTAATTCGACTTTACAAATTTACATACACTCATCTCTTGACTTTAAGAGAGATTTTCACTAGTAATTCTCTTTCAATACGATGGGTATAGAATCAAACCCTTAAAATCTTTGTTATGGGGCAAGAGCACCCTGTTACAATCTTTGTTCACGAGCAAAAGCACCCTCTACAATCTTTGTTCTAAATAGGACAAGAGCACCCAAAACAAATTCTAGTCTACCTAGACTAGCTTGGAATTGAAAACAACCAAATACAATAGATGGAAGAATATTACCTAGTAAGGGGTGTGACACTTTACTTCTTGTGTGAGTATGATGCAATGAAAGTTGTATGCCCAAACAAAAATGATATGCACCACCAATGACCTTCTAACAAAAGCCTTCAATTACCTCAAGCTTGACTTCCACAAATTTGCTTAACACCTTGGTTTGTTCTTCAACAGTGGAATGAGGGTGAGAGGCAAAAGAAGTGATTTCTTCACAATTTGAGAACTTTAGAGTCTTTTGGGAGTAGTTGATCAATTAGTAAGGTTGAAGCTCTTAAATGGGATTAGTTAGGTTTTTAAAGATGTCATTCAATTGCTTGGCTCAATTTCCCAACGGATAGAAATTTATATAAAATCTCAGTCTAGACTGAGCTCTGTCTAAGAAGTATACGTTAAAATATAGTCATTAGCCTTTATTTTAACTAGACGGAATTTATGTCTGGCATTCTGTGACCAGACCGTCGTCCGTCTACAGCACAAATGCCCAATAAAGCCATATATAGGGACTTGGAGGGGTGGGTATAAAGATTTCTAGCCAACCCTAAGCCTCTAACACCCTCCTAAATTTCCTAGGTCAGTCTAATGACATGATATGAGTGTAATTGAGTGCAATTACATATGAGTGTGCATGAGAGTATCTAAGTCCTAGGTTTTCTTGCTTGAGCTTGATTTGATGTTCTTGACTCTTCTTATACTTAATTCTTCATGTTCATCTTTACTTGGGCTTGAGCATCGACTTGAGCTTGGGCATCTAAAGTTGAGTTGGATTTGAACCACTTGTTCTCATATTAAACTAGATATACACATCTCAATATAGCCATTAGTAATTCATGTTTATTATCATCAAAACTAATAGAGGCTGATTCAGCAATGCTGACATAGCATTTCCTAACAGACATTAAATGAGATCTTGGTTAAGCACAAAGGCCGACTGGTTAGGGGAGATGATAACAGGTAGCCTTTCAACCATAACATGGGTAATGGTCTTAACCACCATTGAACAAAAACCATTCGAACTATATTGATCAATTGTTTCTGGAGAACCTACCTTTGGTACTAAGCAAATAAAGGTGTCATTCAGCTCAGGAAGACAAAACGAAGTTCTGAAAAATTCCTAAACAAACTGAATGAGAGGTATTCCCAGCAGGAACTCTACCATTATGCGCGGTGATAGAGCCAGATTTCAATGAGATGGACCAAACATATAGTCGGAGAACCCAAAAAAACCAATAGATCACAACACAGAGAGCAGGGGCGGACCTACTAAGGGGCCGAAGGGGGCCATGGCCCCCCCCCGGATTTTTCAAAATTTTGATTAATTCCCTTCAATTTTGAATTTTTTTATATTATTCTTCTTCATTTTTCCACTTTTTTCTCTTGTCACATGTGAAATGTCACTATTTGGCCCCCCTCCAAATATTGAGAACAACTTTAAATGTAAAATAATGGGTATAAAAGTCAATCTCTAGTTAAAAACTAATTCCTCAATTCCTATTTATTCTCCCCATTTCTCTCACACATCTTTTCTTCCTATTTATTCTCATCTCTTTCTATAAACGTGGACTAAAGGAAATTTTTGAAAAAAAAATCTTATTAGATATTTAAAATGTCATTTATAATTAGAAACTAACTCCTCAATTCCTATATTTTCTCATATCTCCTCTCTCCTCTCTCCTCTTTTTTTCCTAATTATTCTCTTATGTTTCTTTCTTCCTATTTATTTTTCCCTTTTTATAAGCGTGGGTCAAAGAAAATTTGGGGAAAAAATCTTCCCCACAATTAGGTACTCTTTTTATTTATCAATTTATTTATTGTTTTTTTTATTTGATTTTATATTCTTTGTTTCTTTATTTTGTCTAAATTTTTGCTATTTGATTTTATATTATAAATAAAATGTCTATAGTTAGTAAGGTAACTAAATACCATTGGTTGCATTTCTTATCTTAAAAAAAATTTGTAGTTTGCATCTGACATTTTAGGGTTGAAGATGTGTATTTTATTTTTTTTGTTTGTACTGATGCTTTAATTTATCTACATCTGGTTGAAAAAAACTATCATTATCACTAATTTACTTATTTTTATCAAATATGTGTGAGCCCCACAAAATATATGTGAATTTATTCCTTAATATAATAAAATAATTCATACGTTGGACCCTCAATGGGTCTTAAGGACCCATACAATATGTGTAGCTAAAAATCATTGGTGCTTTCCCAATCTGGACTTCCATTCTTCGGCCCAAAGCCCGCCCCGGGGGGGCCCACCCCCCCCCCCCGCGGGTGGGTTGTTTTGTTTATTTGTTGGGGGTTTTTGGGTGGGGGGGGGGGGGGTTTGAACCCCCCCTCTTCAACAGAATGGATCCGCTCCTCCCCTGGGGGGGGCAGCCTCCCCCCCCCCCCCCCCTCTGTTGGTCTTTGTTGGTTTGGTTTTTTTTTTGGTGGTGTTATATTTTTGGTGTATTTGGAGGTTGTGAGGAATGTGGGTTGTTGTTGTTGGTGTTTTGTTTGAATAAAAGAAAACACACCATCCCTCCTTCCCTCCACCTCTCTCTTTGTTTCTTGGAAAAAAAAAAAAACAAAACAACAATGGGGGTGGGGGGGGGGGGGGCGCGGGGGGGCGGGGGGGCCACCCTCCCTTTTTTTAAAAAAAAATTGATTATTGATTATTTTTATTTATTTACTTCTTATTTATACTAACCCGCCCCGGAAAATTAACCCAGGCCCCGGGGGGGCGGGGGGGGGAGGGGGCGGGCGAGGAAGGGGAGGAGATTAGTTATTAAAGTTTAAAACTCATATATTTGTTTTAATAGCAATTAAACCACTAACTACAAAACACAAAAAAAATGATAATGATTTGACTAATTGATTTATCAAATATTATTTTATATATTTTTTTAAACATGATGCTTGACATTTTGCACAGACTGTCAAAATTTTACTTTTAACCTTTTAGTTAATAAAAGTTTAAAACTCATAATTTGTGAGCTAGATGGCAAACCTTTTGTTCTTTGCTCCTAATATTAAAAATAAATTTTTAAGACAAAGATTACAGGTATAGGTATCATTCTTAATCATGATCCAATGGTTATCATTAAACCATATTTTTAAGAAATAAAAAATTAAAATCTTAATTGAAAACTAACTTACTATCCAAAAAAAAAAATTCCTTTTTATCCTCTCATATTTCTATTGTGATTTATTCTCTCTTGAGTCTCTTTTGGTTCATGCATTCTTTTTAGAAAACCTTAGAAAACTACGGAGTTTTTTTCAATTTAATACTAAACTAACTAATTATTTAAGTAATAGATATTCTCTCTACATACTCTCTCCCTCTCCAACCATACTATATATATATATAATTTTTTATTGTTATCTTTTTAGAAAACACCTACCTAATTGAATTTTTTTAATTTAATTATTGAACTAATTAAATTAATTATTTTTTCTAACATTGTACATTTGTATAGTTATATTGAACTAATTATTTAAATAATTGTTCTATAAAATAAATAAATAAAATTTATTAAAATAGTTGAACTAAAATAAGTCATTATCTAATGATTAAGATCGGTATACCTTATGATCAATGGGTTTGTCTGAACCATCCAGTTTAATTAGGAATTCATAAAATTTTAGGTCTAGACATGTAGAAATATGGTTGCCTGGTTGGTAAGAAATTTAAAATACAAAGGGAGATATTCCTAATTAAAAAAATTAAGAGGTAGTCGAATGACAATTCACTAACTCCGGAGGGTGTAGTTGTAATTTGCTCTAACTTGATTGAGCTCTTCCAATCCTCTAATACCTTTTCCTTTTTTTTCTTTTTTCTTTGTTTAATTATTATAATATAAAGTTGGGATTGCGAAGGTCACCAATCACTTTCTTAATTTTATTAAAAATTTGACTTTTTTCGTCACCATGATTGTCTTAATCTCAACTTCTTTTTCGTTTGTCATTGTCCATCAATACCAATCCGATGGTCTTTATCAATTCTAACCAAATTTACTTAAAATCAATCCACATTGGGTGGATTAAGTCAAAATTAAGGAAGCGGAGTCAAATTTTGATTTTGAGTCAAATAAGTCGATTCCAATCCAATGACTCATTTTAGATGGACAAGAAAATTTGTTTTTTGGCTCATGCAACAAACAAGATAATTATGGAGGTTGCAGCTCCATACTTTGGGACTCAGCTGGTCTATTTATGATGGAACAAGCGAAATCAAGTTGGGGACTATTTACTTTTTCGCTAAAATGATCATTATATTAAGCGAAGAAGAAATATTAAAAATACATTAATTAATACCGTATAAAGCACCAACTTCCCTTACCCGCAACAACTGTTGCCCCCAATACACCCTTCCTCACCTGGTTCTTGTCAGATTACAAAACCACTAACTTATAAAACGAAATCTAGGACGTCTAGAGGCATCCACATCAAGTTCATTAAGGATTGAAGCTGACTAAGGAATGTTAATATCAGAAGTTCCTGTTCTAGCTGCCGAATTTGTCAAAAAATATGCCACTGTATTAGTTTCACGATAGCAATTGAGGGTTTGCAATTTCTGGTATCCTATAACGTCTAACTTGCCACTGGAGTCATATCCGATGGCAATACAAAAAGCGACTGATGTAAAGAAACTCTATCCAAATTCTGACGTGATACATTCTCAACGAATGATGACACCAACAATTCGGATGAAGTTCTTGTTCCATCGGTGCATGAAAACTTTGATATGCCGACGATTTGACTGAGTTCTTGCTCCAAGTAGAATGTTAGAGTTCAAATCCCCTTAGGGCCAGAGTGAAGCCTACATTACGTTCTGTAATACTCACATCCTAATATATTAAATCATTTGCTCCAAAAAAATATAAAAAGGAAAATAAATACTAATATCTTCTAAATGGCCTAATTTGGCAAAAAAAAAATGCCAAAGTTTCCCTTCATACATGGTGAAAAAAATTGATCGAGATTCATATTTTCTTTAACTATGTGAAGTTTCACTTATCACTAGAGCCGAATCCAATGGAAATACAAGAAGGTATACCTAAAATCTAATGTGCAATTTGAAAAATTCTAATGCGAAAAACCTGATGATTTATGTTTTTACATTATATATGATGAAGGGATTCTTTCTCCCTTAACAGCCAGCAAAAGCTTTGTGTTTGGTTCAAGCATTAAAAAAAAAAAAACATGTTATTAAGCAACTTGGTATTTATGTTTTATTTGTAGGTTGTTTATGTTATTTGATATTTTATCTGGAGGTTGTAATCGTGATTTTTCTTTTTAATAAAATGTTTTTTCTTACCAAAAAAAAAACTCTTTTATCTTGCAACTTGTTATTATTTTTGCCTTATAAAAATTAAAATATTCCTTTATGTTGTTGTATCCAATTATTGATTTGAGTAAGAGAGTTTTAGCAAATCGCAAATAGGTAGTCATGGAGACAAAAAGGGCAAAAATTGGCTCTGGCAAATCCATTTATTTTATTTATTTAAAAAAAAGAAAGACACGAATGAATATTATTAACAAAAAAAATGATATTGATTGAAGATAATAGATGAAAGAGAAAGCTTTTCTTAACACATGATGAATATAATTGAAATTCTTATTTTCCTTTTTTAAGCGGAGTCTAACTTGTCTCATGGAAGCACATTTGATGATTGTACAAGAGGAATAAATGAAAAGAAACTCTTATCCAAAATCAAATATCTAATATGACAAATTCCAATGTAAGAGATCTAAATTTGATCAATATTTTTCAAAAAAATAATCACATTATCAATAAAGAAACTTCACACGAGTGAAGGAAAGTTCGCTTGCGGCGAATCTTCCATAAAAATTACCATCGCAAGCCTAGAGCCACTGACGAAAGAAGCTAAGCATTAAGCTCTTTTCCCCTCTTCTTATCCCTAGAAAGATTCCCTTTCCTTGATCAATGCATTTAGTTTACCCTTGGGTGATAGACACAATCTTTGTGATCTTCTTCCTTTACGCTTCAACAAAAAGTCAAAAATTGGGCCAAGTCCCTTAAATCTTGGAGCAAGCAACCTTTCAAGTTGCCTCTAAAGAAATTGCTAGGCTTACCATGCTTCTTGAGGATTGCCAAAACAACCTCCTTTTGACTCTTAACTCTATGAAAAAACCAGCCTTAGGCAACAACTTGAGGCCCAACTCATAGTTGAGGAGATATACAGGTACCGAAAGTCTTGGATCCAAGGGCTCAAGGATTGGGGAAAGGACAAGATTATTCCATGCTTCAACTACTCAAAAAAAATGCAATTCTTGGAAGCTAGATCTGGGCGGGGGCTTTATGATCAAGGTCACACAGAGGCCGCGATCCAATCTCATCTCTCCTCCCTCTATTCCTCATCCTCCAAGACCATTTTTCAAATAAAGGGCTCCAAAGCCCTTGGATTGATGGCCTCATTGCTAGATTCTACCAAAGGAATTGGGAGATTGGGGGACAAGATTTAGTCCAGGGTGTTCAATATCCTTTCAAATGGGCTATATGCTTAAGTCTCTCAATAAAATTGTACTCTCCATCATTCCTAAAAGATCAAAAGCTCAAGAAGTTTCTCACCTGAAACCCATTAGCTTATGCACTATCCCTTACAAGGTCATCACAAAGTGTTTGTCTAATAGATTGAAAGCCATCTAAGGGAACTTAATTATCCTAACACAAAGTGTTTTTGTACTTGGAAGAGCAATCACGGACAGTATTTACTTGGCACATGAATATATTCAATTTTTTCAAAAAAATTCAGGTCCAAAAAAGGGTACATGGCTCTTAAACTTGACCCGTGCTAGGCTTACGACAAGCTTGAATGGTCTTTTGTGGAATATACTTTGAAGTATTTATGGTTTGATGGTAGGTGGGTTCATTGGCTTATGCAATAAATTACCACTATAAAATATCTTAGCAAATTTAATGGGGATCTATCTGACTGCATCACCCCCCAAAGGGGTATTAGTCAAGGGTGCCCTCTAAGTCCCTACATTTTTATCCTTTGTCAAGAAACCATCTCCCAAAGGCTAACTTCCAATTTAGGTATTCCTATTTCCCAAGTATTAAGCTTGCACATTTGGGGCCAATGATTAGTCATTTATTTTTTTGCAGATGACTATAGGTTTTTTTTGCCCAAACACTGTTCAAAATGCTTCTGCCATAAATGTACTTCTTCAGGACTATGAGATTGCCTCTGGATTGCACATTAACCTTGAGAATTCTTTCGTCATGTTTAGTTGTAGGGCACCCTCCAACACCAGATTGGACATTGTCTCCAACATTGACATTCAAGAAGTCCAAACTCACGGTATGTACTTTGGCATCCCATCATCCATAGGAAGATCAAAGAAACAAACTTTTCTTTTTCTAAAAAAAGTGGCATCCAAGCTCAATAGACGGAGGGCAAAGCACCTCTCCCAAGCTGGTAAGAAAATCTTAATCAAAGTTATTACACTGGCTCTTTCAATTTATACCATGTCTTATCTCCTACTCCCTATTGGTCTTTGCAATAAATTGAAACAACAGATTAGGCAATTCTAGTGGAAAAATGATAAGAGAAAGAGTATCTATTGGATAAATTGGGCAACACTTCACAGGAAAAATGGTGAAGGTGGCCCAGGCTTTACAGACCTAGTATGTTTTAATAAAGCTCTTTTGGCTAAACAGAATTGGAGGCTACTTACTCACCCCGAATGTCTTTGGTCCCTAGTGATGACTCATAAATACCTCAAGCATAGATCCATTCTTGAGGTGGAGGCCACTTGTAATGCTTCTTGGGGTTGGCATAGTCTTCTAGTTGGGGGAGACCTTTTGGTGCATGGTGTTGTGAGGCAAATAGGAAATGGTGCCCTCACTTCTATCTGTGGAGATTCAGGGTTACAAACTCTGGCTTAGAAAGGTATTTCTGGTCCTCCTTCCCCCCAAGAGCCTTCTATGGTTTATGAGCTCATTTATTGGCATTAGCCTTCCACTTCTGTCCTTTCTTTTCACCCCTCAATTCCTATCCTATCACATTATACCACAGATTTATGGGTGTGGAATCAAACTTCGCCTTTAATGTTAAGTCAACATATAATCTTTGTCTTTCAATTTCTGATAAGCATGGTAATGTTACATCTACATCTTATTTACCTTCATACTGGAAATACATTTGGAAAATCCAACTCTGCCAAAAATCAAACACTTCTGGTAGAGATTAGGTCATGATGCTGCTACAGTGGGAGAATCTTTATTTTTCAGAAATACTACCCTATATTCACTCATGGGCCAAGTATGTATGAACTGAAACATATCAAGGATTGTTAACAATTATAGATTGTCCACTAACTTTGCATTTGTCATTCAGCATTGCTTTAACATTACAAATAGCATTCAATTTGACATTAGAAGATACAACACAGTCATCAGCAAACAACAAGTGTGCGCTAATTCAAATCCGTTGAATTTGCAATTCCCCTTCAACTACACCTAACATAGCACTCAAGGTTTGATCGATTGCAAAGAAAGAAAGGGAGAGAGGATCTCTTTGTCGAATCTCTCGGGATGGTTTTAAGGAACATTTAGCAGCTCCATTAATGATAAAAGAACACTTTACTGAGAACACATTAAATAATTCGCATGTGTATTTAGTTTATGGTTCCTACGAGTTTAAGTCTAGCAAATGTGTGTATCTCTCATTTTTGCAACTTTTTCTTCGTGTTGTCTTATTAACGATATGTTCTTTCATCTTTTGTCTCCCATCATTAATAGATAGATATTCTTCCATCTTATCCTCTCCCACCATTGATTAGAGAATGTGTGGTAAGGACAAGAAAAGAAAAGTTTACATAGTTATTAGTTTCAAAATAAAATTCAATTTATCAATTAAAATAAAACAAAAGGAAAAAATTCTTCTTCAAATATAAAAAGAGTCACATTTCATTTTATTTCTAAAGTAGAATTCTTGTCTGTTTTGGAGTCTTAGAGTCTTCTTTTCTAAAATTTCATTCAAATATCACTTTTGAAAAGAAAGAAGCCCTAAGGAACACATAAGGAGATTGAAATGACTATCTCACTTTCGAGGAAGACAAAAAAAATTGATACACATATTTGCGTTGTTCATGTTTTTCATTCATGGAAGTGTTGGTCCCTGATGATGATACAAAACAAACAATGATCTTTTTGTCCATATTTTGTGTAAGCTCACGTCTTTCTGTAGCATTATTAAGTCCGACAAGGTAGATCCTCAACCAATACAAAAAAAAAATGATATTAAAAAATTAATAAAACCCCAATTGCTCCCCTTTCACAATTATAGATGCATTTTGGACACTAGATCACTGGTTTTATCCTCAAATTAAATTCTGCAAAGGTGTTGGGTGACCTTTTTAGTAAAAATGATGGTTAAAAAAATATAAAATAAGCATAGTTCCATAAAAATTTAAAATAAAAAACAATATAAGCAACTCTACAATAAATAAATATAAATGAATACTATGTAAATAAATCTTACCATTAAATTTATTAAATTAAATCTGAACTTTTTATGATGGACTATTCAAATTTAATTCTACCAAATTTAATGGTAAAATTTTTAAAACCACTCAACCACACAATTTACACGAACGTTCAGCCACCACCTTTTCAATAACTGATTAAAAATAATAAAAACAAAAAATCTAACTAATAATTATTATTATTATTTTTTTTTCTTCCTTCATAAATGCTCCTATTCTTAGCTAATTGAAGGATACCTATCAACCAAATGATTGTAAAGGTCTTTTATTTTTATTCTTTTATATGAAAATAATTTATTAAAAAAAAAAAAAAAAAAAAAAAGAAGAAAGAAAGAAAGAAAGAAAGAAAGAGAAGAAGAAGAAGAAAGAAGATTGTAAAGGTCTTAAAGGGAGTCAAAAAAATTAACCATTTGATCAAATGAATCTGAAGAGGAGTTGGGATTGGTCTTCGTCAAAACCTAAAATGGAACTGTTTGGGCGGCTTTCAATTGTCACATTCAACTTTGCTTTTTTGTCTTCGTTCTGCAACTTTCTGATATCAAAAACTTCTTTTTGATTCCTCTGAAAAAAGTAAAAGAAAAAGTAAATTTAATTGTTTCTTTTTGAATAGTTGCCAGAACCCTTTAAAGATTAATATAAAACAAATTACATCGTACTGATATTGATAAGACATGAAAGCACTTCCAGCACAACAGTGATAGATTTCCAGAGAGACCAAAGAAATCTTGGAGTTATTTGGTAATTTCTTGTTGAGAAAACGTTTTTAGCCTTCTTTTGTTCGAAGAGAATAGATGGCGTTTGTTTAAATGATTCATTCTTTTATTTTCGAAAAATAGATCAGTCAGAAAAGTAGTCTGAAAAATGCTTTTTATAGAATATAAAAAAGACATTTTTATTAAAAAATATAAATAAAATTAGAAATTGGTCAGATTAAATTATTAAATGAGTTTATCAAACACCAACTTATTCTAGGATTTTATTTGCGGCAGCAGCTGCCTGCTGCTGCCAATGGTGGGGATTTCACCACAACAATCCAACGGTGTGGGATCTATAGGCAAGTTAAATTATAAATATAATATTTTTTTATTCACATTCTAAGGGTTCTAAAACTTTTCAAATTTACAAAACGGATCCCTCACTCTAACCAACTCGAGCGGTGTTAATGGCAATCGCTCGACACTCACCCTCTAAATGATTCATGGCTTTGTCTGGATCTCTTTTACATCCTCTACAAACCCAACTCCGCTTTCCAATTCCATGATATCATGGATGGCAAAGGAAAACATCATACTAGATCAAACCGCATAAACACCTCATTAAAACATCGATTTCATCAAACGACATCGCTCATTCACGGTCGACGGCTTCACCATCGCTTACAGAATGTTCCTTCAAAGAGAAAAACGATGAAGATGGATCTGAGAATCAAAGCGAGGATTGATCGTTCTCACCTTGGTTTGGTTGAGTAGTTGTCGGCCAAGAACCCACATCAAGATTGTTGAAATTAAACAAAACCCTAACCTTGTTCACCAGATCTGAGGTTTGGAATATTACTTCAGTAGACCCTAATTCTATCAAGCCATTTGCAGAGGGAATAAAAACTATCCTCTGTAATCCAAAGACCTACCCTTGCTGAACCTGCTCGCAACAAAGAGATTGAAACCGATCTGAAGAAATTAATTGAAGGAAGAAACAAAATACAACGCTAATCTAGGTTGGATTTGTCATGGGATATGAGATTATCCACCCATATTTCCCTATTATTCTCCAAGTTGCTTCATTTGGAGAATCGTTGATTCCGAACCCGAGACATGCTCCAGCTAGGGCGAAACAAGAAAAGGGATCAGTCGGATAGGTGAGGGGCTCATTTTGTAAATTTGAGAATTTCTAAAACCCTTAATGTAAAAATAAAAATTGTATTTACAATTAAACCCACGTCTGTTAATCTCACACCGTTTGATTGATTATTGTACATGTGGCAAAATCCCCACCCTTGGCGGCAGCAGGCAGCTGCTGCCGCAAATAAAAATCCCTTATTCTAATAGTATTTTAAAAATATTTTAAGGACAGATTTATCAAACATCCATTTCTAAGTAAAGAATAGTCTTTTAGCAATGAAAAACTAAAAAATGGTTTCTCATAAGAACCAGTCTCTGAGAGCAAAAATGTTATCAAACTCATACACACATTCTCCTCCTCTTATTCCCTCAGCCTAAGAGGCCCTAGTCTTTACAAGGGTTTGATGATGATCAAGAAAATTTTTTGGCTTGGCAAGCCTGTGTTCATATAAAGTTTACGTAAGCCTTTCAATGGTTTTTTAGGATTCCATCCTCTGGGATAAGCTAGTGTTGAGATTTCTAAGCTCTGAGTTAAAGACCAACTCTAGTGAGGACTAATGCACTGAGTCAAATTTAGTAAGCACAACCTTGTATAGATATAAAGTTTTTCGAGCTACATGAAGAATGAAATGATTACCATGCTCCCCATGAAATGAGGAAAAAAATCCTATCCTTATTGTATATATGATATCGTTCGACTTTGCACTGATATAGTGGCTTCACGACCAACAATAACCTCCTTGTCTAAGGTAGACTTGTAAATGGATAACCAAAATCCGTCTCCGAATTCGCATTCGTATTCGTTTAAGGGTATCCGTATCCGTCCGTTAAGCAACCGGATTCGGATTCGGATAATTGCTTATCGGATCGGATAATATCTGGATAAATAATTATCCGGATAGAGTAAAGTATTTAACATTTTTTCTTTAAAAATATATGATAATCAGATTCGGATACCAGTATTCGGTAATTGGAAATTAGAAATTTATAATAAAAATGTAAAAAAATGACATTTATCAATCAATAATTGAATATTTTATCGGATCGGATTATTATCGGATATCCGATAAAGTTTCGAATTCGGATTCGGATTCGGAGGCCTTCTCTAAATTTTTGCCGGATTCGGATAACGGATTTACTAATTGGATTCGAATTCGGATACTAGTGTATTCAAGCCAAATCCGGTCCTTTCACAGGCCTAGTCTAAGGGTGTCAAAAGAACTAATACCTAACAAAAAAATTCCAAAGTATTTTTAGGAAAATTTACATCCATTAGTAGTCTCAACTTGCCTAACAAAAGAGAGAGAGAAAGAGAGAGAGTTAAGGAAACCCAAAGCAGTTGGGCAACAACAGTAGACCTGAAACCTGATGAACCATTTCTAGGGTTCAATTTTAATTCCACTATCCAAAAACTAGAAAAGAAGAGAAAGGAAAATCCAATAAGAAAAAGAAGAGTGGTGGTTCAGAAAGTTGAGTACTGATTCCAACTAATAACCTACTCCAAAGAAAGGATAAAAGAAGAATGATCAAAATTTAATAAAATAAAAATAAAAAGAAGACAGCTTTAAGTAGAATTCTGAAATCTCTGATCATTTGGAAAGTTGCATCGTACAATAAGAGATGTGATCTTTCGGAAAAGAAAAAAACAAAGAAGTTAGAATAACATCAATTGAATTCAATTCATTGCATTGCATTGTACAAACAAGAGATGTGGCAGCACCAGCACAGCAACAAAATATATGGATTTGCATGGCATGGAAAGCATGCACAACCATCCATGGAGTTGTGGTTACCATCAAATATATGGGAGTCCCACAAAGCACAAACCCACCCATATGCATAAAAGCTTTGAGAGGGACTCAGGGACCACAACCCATTCATTTGTTTTGATTGTGAGGCTATGAAAGTTGCAGTAATTTTTAGGCTACATCTGCAAATGAATGGAAGCATTGATATCAGCTTTTCTTATAAATAATCATATCTTATGTTCTGCTCCTTTCCATGCAACAATAATTCTATGGTTGCCCATCAATTGTTTGTAGATAAGCCTGTGAGAGGATCATTTGTAATATTAAACGGTGGGCATTATCCATGCTTACAGTAGCAGTATTTGAAAACTTCCATGCTCGAACGGGCCCCATATCTTCAGCTGCCATCAACAAGTTGCCACGCCTTCCATCTGCAATTTTGTCCTTTGCTATCTTAAGTTTACTTTAAGGGTTTTTACCTATACTTTTATCTCATTGACAAGGAACATCAACATCCATGAGAGCAACAGACACTAGCCACCTAAATTGTTGGTGACAGGCCACCTACACCTTACCCAGTAATCAAACCTTGTTTTTAAGGACTCAGAGCTTCTTCTCCTCCTGGGTTGAGAAAGATTGTGCTTTATGTTATGTGGGCCAAACCTCCTCTACACATTGGGTTTGACATAGTTTCAGAGGAAAGAGCTCATCATGCATGGCAAAATTCAGCCATTGTGGATGAACAGATTGATCTGTATAGGTCAGATATCCGTAGCAATCACGGGTGGTATTTTGAAATGACCAAAGCCTTCAGTTTTAACCTTTCATCATCAAATATTGAAGGAATAGAAAGACAAGGCTAGCATCAATCGCTTGCCTGTCTTGAGCTTTTTAGTAGTGACTAAGGTACCACTGCCCCATTAAAGAGTGGGTTTTCCAACTCTGCATGTCACATGGGCATTCTGTACAACAATATAGCTCCCAAATCGATGAACAGCACAACACTTTTATCTTTTTGTTTTCTTCTTTTAGTGAATAGAGAGGAGCAGAGATTGTTTGATTAGATTTCTTGGATCATTCCTAAGGCCCTTGCACGCCTAGGCAACCCAAATTGTGTCTTTTTAGTGAACATTTTTGGCATGCCTAATGAGACCTTAGCTAGAATAGTAACTAGGTGAATGGCAAGGTTAGAAAAAGAGCAAAATTCTTCTCCTCTAAATTGGTCAAAAAGATGAATCTAGACGAAGTGATTCGTGAAACCTTGCTAAAAATGGCGTTTCAGTGGAAGAAATGTTTAAAACAATGTGTCTGAGGCTGGCAAAGTCAAAGTGTAACAGCTAGTTAGCATTACAAATGTTTGAGACAAAACTCCAACGCATAGATGAGTCTTTGTCACAATCTGTTGAAATGTTGTTGAGGAATCTGCAAATACACTTGATCTTACAATTTTACTTGAGAGCTGAAACGTACCAAAGGTACTTTCTTTAACGTATTTAGACACCCCGATTTGTGCAATACAGGTTCTACAGTGTTTTCACCCCAAGATCAGTCAGCCCGCAACCTTTAAGGTTGCACCCTAGAAAGATTACTTAAGGTGTATCTGGTAATGTTCATTGCTTGACAGAACAACAACAGGGAGAGAGAGAAAGAAAGAGGAGGAGGTAATTCAGTACTTAGAATGAACCCGAAAATAGGTTTATATAGAGCTCCAAAGGCTGTGGGTGAAAGGGTAAGATCAACTTCAGCTCAACTCCCTTCAAGAAGGTACCTATTCAGCTGACCTCCCTACAAGAGAGTGCCTCTCTAATGGCATCTCCACGTAATCACCCAGCAGCGGGCTTTCCAGAATAAGGCCCATGACAAAATGGGCCTTCCGGATCAAAGCCCACGACCCACGGGCTTTCCAAAATACGGCCCATGACAAAATGGGCCTTCCAGATCAATATTAATATATATTTATACATCTATATAATCATAGCAGGGTCACAACAGGATTCAAGCTCGATTCGTGTCGCACAAATTAATAATACATGGGTCATTACCATATATAAACCATATAATCAGATCCTCTCAACCCAATGTGGGACTAAATAAAACCATGAATAAAAGACATAATTAAAACAGATATTTATATAAAATAAGTTTTAAACATCTTTACAACACAATCCAAAACAAATGAAGACAATCATAGCATCAAAGAAATTAGAAACCTCAGATGTAAGGAAATCATCCTAGGCTGGAGAATTGCATGTGTATGATAAGTCACATGTTTTATCAATTATTGTAGGCTTCTATGAAAAATATAAAGTAAGCTCTTATATACACATTTTACTTTTCCTTTCTTTAACTTTTATATTCGTTTACTTCGTTTTATGAGTCTCATATTTTTAGTTGTTGTATCTCTTTCTCTCGTGCAAACAAAAATTATCTTATTACTTCTAAGATATTTTCTAAAACTTCGATTACAACAGTGAAGTATTACAAAGACAAAAATCACATGACAGAATTATAGAAGTCATTATCGAATTTATGATGAAGTAAAGGGTTTACATTCTTTTTTAGAAATTAACATTTTTTTCTCGTATTTAGGGAGGCGGTCTATCTTTAATTTACTCAATTTGTTATTGTTTCAAGGTCAACCCTCCAAAATGTGAAAAGAAGGATTCAAGAAAAATATAACAAACAGTGAAATCATGACAAAGATCCACTAGGATTGCACTAGGATTCAGGTGGTGAGTGTTTGTGGCTCGTCTCCTTGAGGAGACATTAATTTTCACTATTTTATTTCAATCACACTGTCAGAATCAACTGGGCTACGAATTTATCTCAATATCGATCGTGTTTTGAAGATTTCCAACATTCAATGAATCATGTAGGATCCTCTTGTTTCTCATTTTTCAATATAAATTAATAATCTGTATTTAAAAATTATTTAAGGGCATGTTTGGTTACATGAATCCAGAGATTTGAAATCTCTAGATTCATGAATGCAAGATTTATACTGGTTTGGTAATGAAAATTCTTAGATTTATAAAATCGTAGAGATTCATCTTTTTACACTAAAAACGAAAATCGTAAACTTATGAGTATGATCTCTAGATTTCACCCTTACTAAAAATCCGCTAAACATTAGAACATTCACAAAAATCACGTTGACTAAACAATTTTTCATGATAAATCCAAAGATATCATTCAACAGAATCAAGTTAACTAAACAGTTAATTTTATGAATTATGACTTTATAGATTTAAAATATCTCGACTCATGTAACCAAACAAGCCCTAAAGTTAAAAAGAAAAAACAGTTAACATTTATAAAATTCCTATCCAAATGATTGAGTTATGTTTTTAAGAATCTTCTATATAAAGTTGTGTTGTGGGACCCATGCCTTAAAAAGAACCTTAACCATGCCATATGAATGGTTTAGATTTATCCCCACCATTGCGCCCCTCTCTCTTTCCTACACAAATCTTTAGATAGATTCATGAGAGTGCAGACATTTGACAAAATTGCCATTTATGAAGGTCTCATCTCAATGATTGAGTTATCTTTAAGGAATCTGCATAGAAAGTTGTGTTTGGCTGCTATTACAAGCTAGAGCCTACCCTGGGTGTCACCATGTCACGATTCTCCACGTAAGATTTATAAATTTTTGAGTGTGGATCATCTCTCTTACGTCAGTTCTCTAACAGCTTTATAATCATAATCTACGTAGGACCCACAAGTAAAAAATAATAAAATATTTAAATAAAAATCTATCACCTCAATCCTGTGATAAAAATAGGGGCCGTAAAGCACTAACACCCCACTTTATGTTTAAAAAACATAAAGAATTTAAAATTGAATTTTCGTTGGATATATTTGCCAAATTATCACTAAAACAGTTAAAACTCTATTTCCTTTCAAATTATCCCTTTATAATAAACAGTATCTGAAAGATTTTCAGTAACAAATTAAACAAATATATCCAATGAAAATCAAATTTTGAGGTTTTTGTGCTTTTTAAACATAAAGTGGAGGTGTCAATACTTTAAGGCATCTATTTTAGGGTGTCAATGCAATTTGCTCTTAAAATAATCACTTCAATGTAACAACATTCTTTTTATTCTATTTCACTTCTAAATTCACCCAAAAAAATGATTTGCTTAAAAACTACTTGGTAAAAGAAATCAGTTCAAACCAGGTAGAAAATACAACAAAGCTGATATGACATGATGTTACTTGGGCCTTTTGATAAATAGATTAAGGGTGTCAAACTCTAGCATAAATTGATTGAAATCAGGTTAAACTGAATCAAAAACGAAATGATTTTATTTCAATCTTGTTTTGACAGGAGTTCTTTGACAACATTAAAATCAAACTAGACCAAAGGAAAATCAATAAAGACACTTAGACACCCAATATATATACATATATATGTATATATATAACACTGCTATAAAATCATATGAAGTTCAATCTACAAGTAATAGAGCCCAGATCTATGTGTCCATAAAATTTAGACCTACAACCATAACCCCTATAACAATATATTGTATTATCATTTAAAGTGGATGTAAAAAGAAAAGAAAAGAAAAAAATCGAAATAAGTATCACAGAATGACCAACATATTGAATCAAGTAAGTGGAAAACAAAATCTATTCTTTCCAAGTGGTGTATTTTACTAGTTTTAAAAGTATTGTTTGAGTACCTTGAAGGATGTTTAAAGTGTATAGCAGTAACCAAAAGGTTGTCTGGCCTTCCATCAGGAACAAATTCTAGTGCTTCTTTTGAGTGAGAATTTACTCAAGTGTTATTTATAAAGGAAAACCCTTTATGGTAATGGAGATTAAGGTCTTAATGAAAACCTTTTCAATGCTTTCTGGGTTTGGATTAAGGGCTAATAGAGGAACTGATTAAGATTAATAGAGGATCTGTAAGTGACGGCTTAGCTCTACTTTTCTTCCACATCAAAATCTGAAATGGGCATGAAAGATATATGCTCACTTTTAGTTATCTTGTGTGTTTGCTTATGCTCCAAGGAAATTAAATAGGAAATTAACAATCTTTACAAGGAGACAATAAGAGAACAGTAGTGAATGCATGAAGGAATGGGATGCTTTAGGGTGAAATGGGTTATCATATAAAAATGGGTGGTTGGTGGGTCATCAACAAGTGATGGGTGTTGGGACTTGAGTTGCTTCTTTGAATGAATGAAAGAATACAGTTTGGGTTATCATGCCAACCTTCTTTTAACAAAGTTTTGTTTTAGCTGATTACACAGTGAGAGTGATGAGTGAAACAATGAACAAACAACAACAATATGGGTTAATTATCTGCTCTCTTTGTACGTGTCTGTCAAGGTGGTTGATTTCTTTCAATGGAGACCACATCACATAGACAGCAAGTCCCCACCAGGAGACAAAAGACAGTGACCATTGGAACTGGGAATTAATCACACCCTTGCCTTGATACTTGTTCTTGTTAATTACCCAGATATCTAGAGTCTTGTAGAATTCTAACATGCTCTCTCAAGCCAAAGGAGAAGCATTCAAGAGAGAGAGAGATGCTTTCTGGGTCTTCAGAAACCCTAAATTCTCTGGAAAGCATGCTTTCTGGGTATTCTGAAACCCTAAAATCTATCTCTAGGCTTGAAGTTCCTTTATCATGTATGAACTAATAATAGCATTACTTTATAGAACCGGTGGAGGTTTTCTTGTAGTAGAAATGAAGAATCTTTGCAGCACCAGGTAATAATGGGTTTAAGCAAGCACTACTGGGAAACTAGTTTTCCAACAAACTCTATTATGCCTTAAGTGGATCTTAATCTATATTAATTCTAATTAACGCATAAATTAATAATAATTGAGAAGGTATATATATTTACTCAGAAGATTTTTTAAGTATAGAGACATATGTAGAAGTATGGTTGGTATAAAATTTTTAAATACAAGTGAGAATACATAATTAAAAAGATTAAGAGGTAGTCGAATAACAATTTACAACTCCAGAGGGTGTGCTTGTGATTTGCTCTAATATGAAAGAGTTCTTCCAATTGCCCAACCACCTTTTCTCTAATTTTAAAGTTGTGATCTGAGAAGGTAACCAGTCGCTTTCTTAATTTTATCAGAAAGATTAACTTTGTTCTGTCACCATGATAATCTTAATCCAGTCTTCTTTTTTTAATGAAGTCTCCATCAATACCAATCCAATGGTCTCTATCAATCTCAACCAGATTTACATAGAAATCAACGCTAAGTTAGTTGCATTAAGTTAAAATCGACGAAGGAGTCAATTTTGATTTTGAGTAAAATAAATCGATTCCAATCCAATGATCCATTTAAAACGAACAAAGAAGGTTGACGTCAATGCAACAATATAGGTCTCATGCAATGAATTCCATCCATACGTGAATCTCGTATATATGAGAAAAATATCTCAACACTATTATTCGAGGTGAGAAGTCTGAGAAGGGAGTGGGGTTCTCTCATTTAGGTCTTTTAAGATGTTGCATCATATTACCAAAAAATATATATAATTTATTTCTCTTTCTTTCTGAAAAATTTGCTTTTGATATCATCTAAAGATATATAATGCCACCATAGCCCATTAAAGAAAAGTTGAAGGCTTTAAAAGCTTGAAACAAATGATGGTCATGCCATTGTAAAGAAGATGAACCGTGGGCTCTCTCTCTATAATACCATCATTGACCATTAAAGAAAAGCTTGAAGTAAATGATGGTCATTGCCATTGTAAGAAAGTTGCACCATGGTCTCTTAGTAGTTTGCATATATGTATAGAGTAATGGTCATACTAATGTTAGCATTGAGTAGATATTCAGATTTTGATTGTGTTCATAGTCTAGACCCTTCATTTCCAACTTCAATCTTTGATAAAGAAAGGTAATAGTCGAAATGCCAAAAACTATTCCTACGAAGGAAAAGAAAAAGAAATGCGGACATGATCGAAAATGTCCAATTTGTAGAGAATATAAATTAAGGAAGTTTTCCTCCACATATGGTGAATAAAATTGAGGTTTGTAATTTCTGTTAGACTCGCCACAAGAGTCACATCAAGCAAAAGTCTCTCCAAATTCTTATGTAACATATTTTCAAAGAATGATGATATCAACAATGCTGACGGAGTTCTTGCTCCAACAATGGAGGAAAACTTTGATATGCCCACGATTTGAATGAGTTTATTAAATCTACAACAATGGGAAAACCTTTTCTCTAAGAAGAAATATAAGAAAACGACTACTGAAATCATCTATGGCTGAATTTGGAGACAATAAAAATGACAAAATTTTCCTTCACACATGATGAAAAGTTGATCAAGTTTCATATTTTCTCATATTGTATGAAGTCTAACTATGTGTGAATGGAGGTGTATCAAAAATCTAATGTGTGAATTTCGATTTTATTGGTTGTTTGGCATTGAGAACCACACCAAATTATTGTAAAGCTACTTAACATGTTAATCATTCAAATGAATCTGAAGGGCAGTTGGAACCAAGTCTTCATCAGAAACCTTTAAATTGGATCGGTTTGGGTGCTTTCAAAGGTCATGACTGTCACATTCAACCTTGCTTTTTGGTAGATTTTTGTCATGTTCTGCAACTTTCTGATACCTAAATACCTCTTTTTGATTCCCTTAGAAAAGTAATTTTTTTTTAATTTGTTTGTTGAAGACATTTAAAGATTAGTATGGAATATGGGTTATGTCATCCTAAGCTTGTCAATTGTATACCAAACTACCGTCTATAATCGCACCGTTCAAAATTTAGTATGGTACTGATTTTGATGAAACCAAACTGCAGTATGTCCTGAAACTGGACCGAATTTGTATAAAACAGAATGGTACAACATAAAACTATCTATCGTATCAAATATAGTTTTTATGTGTAATTTTGCACTTAGAAAGTGCATTTCTATTCTGTGAGAGGATTATCTAATGTTTAAAGTCTACATTAAATATTATTTGCTTGGTGTTTCAAGTCAAGTAAGATGATTAGCCCATTGACGTTTAAAGTAAACATTGTTGGAGGTTCCTTGGTGTTTAAACTCCAACTCTCCAAGCCTACCGTGAAACCACTCTTCCACTTCAACCTACAAGCTGCTGCATTGAAGATCATATCAATAATGACCCAATAAAAATCTTATTCTAAGTTATGTTCTTCTTGATCAAATATTTGATGATACAGGTAAAAAACATTGAATTATCTTTCATGATCTTACGATCATAAATACATATATTGCCACTTTGGACAATAAGAACTTTCTTTTAGAGCATAGGATCCTAATAAACCAATAATGGGTTCTTTGGTACCGAAATTATACCACACTATATACCGTGTTTAAACCGGTTTTTTCATTCCAATTTCATACCGAAATCATATCACTGTTTTTGTAAATACCAAAACTGTATCATACCGTATAAATTCGGTACAGTACAGTTCTAGTTTTTTGGATTCAAAATTGGTATCGAATTATCAAAACCGTACCGATTGACACCCTTATGTCATACTGATATTGATGGGATGTGAACATACTTCTGATAGTGGCGGCAAGTGCATATATAGAGATATAAGTAAAGACTAAGAAGATCTTAGTTTAAACCTCTATCATTTCACACTTGTACTCTCTCCCATCCCTTATGACTCGTTTAATGATATGAGAGGAAACAAGAATTTGGCTTGGCAAGCCCATGCTCATCTAAAGTTTACCTGAGCCCAACAATGGTTGGATTAGGATTTCATCCTCTAGGATGGGCTAGTATCGAATTTTCTAAGCTCGAGCATTAAAATGAACTTGGCCAAAGCACAACCCTATATAGATATAGAGTTTAAGGGCTAAAGAATGATACTTTGGGTAGGCCTATGTTAGGCCTTATGTGAGTGTGGGAGATGGGGGGACAGATAGTTTGGGTGGGGAGGATAGATCCTATTTGTTCATAATTAATGAACTTATTTTGTGAAAAATTGGTACCAAGCTCAAAATTGAAATGGGCTTGGGCTTAGGCTGACTTATCCATGCATAGCTTTGGAGTTTGGACCATGTCATTTTTCGGTTAGCCCCAAAAGGTTAATCAACTTTTCGCCAACATAATCTAGTTTGCATGCCTAGTGAAAGCCAGCACTGTTGAAAAAACAATTACAAATATGGTCAATGCAGAGTTGGTAGAGTGGTAAGATCCATACTTCTCAGTGAAGAGATCATGGGTTCGACTTTTGCGAACGACAAAGCTTCTGGCCAGATGAACCTCAGATACAGAAAAACAATTGCAAATATGAATCACTTAAGTGAATTGGTTCATTTGGGTTCAATTGGAAAACTAGTTCGAACTCACTTAAATGATCCTATTTTATATATGATTTTTTTAACATTGAGAATTTAACCTACATGGTGTGGCTACCATTTGACCACATCATCTGATGTGCCCACATCAGCAACATTTGCTTCATCTGACCAATCAAAAGTAAGAGTACAAGTATCAGATTGGACCACCCTAACTCCATCAATTCTGGAGCTTTTGATATATTGATGTAAGTAGTTAAAAACCCATGAAAGAACTAATACCTAAAAACGAATCCCAAACCATTTTTGGGAAATTTACTACCATTAGTACTCTAGAGTCTAGACTTGCCTAACAAAAGAGTCTGGAAGAGAGAAAGTTAAGGAAACCAAAAGCATTGGGCAACAATGGTCAAGCATTGGTGTGTTGGCCTCTGTACAACATCAAGAGGAGGACCAGATGAAGCTCTTTCTGGGTTCTGTTTTAATTCCACTATCCAAAAATCCAAAAACTAGAAAAGAAGATTAGGAAAAAGGGAGAAAAAGAAGAGTGGAGGTTCAGAAAGTTGAGTACTGATTCCAACTGACCTATTCAAAAGAAAGGATAAAAAGGAATGATAAAAAAAATTAATAATGTAAAATAAAGAAGACAGCTTTAGGTAGAATTCTGAAATCTCAGATCTTTTGGAAAAGAAAAAACAAAGAAGTTGGAATAATAACACCAATTGAATTCAATTCATTGCATTGTACGATCAAGAGATGTGGCAGCACAACCATCCATGGAGATGTGGTTACCACTAATTTCACGCAACCATCAAATGGAGTCCCACAAAGCACAACTTCTTCTGAAAGGGACCACAACCCATTATTCATTTGTTGTGATTGTGAGGATATGAAAGTTGCAGTAATTTTTAGGCTAGATCTGCAAATGAATGGAAGCATTGTTATCAGTTTTTCTCCTTTTGCTTTTCTTACAATCATAAAGAACTCCTGCTCCATTTCATGCAACAATAATAACCTTTTTCTCAATTAAATTGTGGTTGCCCATTAATTGTTTGTAGATATGCCAGTGAGAGGGTCATTTGTAACATTAAACGGTGGGCATTATCCATGCTCCTAATAAGCACCTTTCCATGGCTGATTTTGGTCCACAACAGCAGCAGTACTTGCATCTGAGAATTGAAACAGAGTTTTGGATCAATTACTATTATAAAGGTAAGATTGATGTTTTCGGTTTCTTTACAAATAGTGTTTGTACGATAATCTAGGCAACAAGACAAGAAAAGCACTTCGTAGGTATCTACGAGGAATCATTTGGACAATAAGACACGCAAAATAAACACTTTGTAAGGTGTGAGAGTGAATGAAATTTCTTTTTCTCTCTGTTGGACGTAGAAAGTATATCACGACAAATTTCTTCGGGTGCCATCAGCAGGGTGCCACGCCTTCCATCTGCACATTTGTCTGTTGCTATCTTAGGATACTTGAGGGTTTTTACCTATACTTTATCTCATTGACAAGGAATACCAACTTCCATAAGTGTAAGAGACACTAGCCACCTAAATTGTTGGTGACAGGCCACCTACACCTTACACCCAATAATTAAAAAACCTTGCTGTGAAGAACTCAGAGCTTCTTCACCTCCTGGGTTGAGAGAGATTGTGCTTTATGTTATGTGGGCCAAACTAGCTCCACATTGGGCTTGACATGGTGCAGAGGAAAGAGCTCATCATGGTGAAATTCAGCCATTACGGCAGACCAGATTGACCTGTACAGGTCACACATATATATCCGTATCAATCACGGCTGGTATTTTGATGGTGACCTAAACTGTATGGAAGTTCATGACCAAAGCTTTCTGTTTTCATCATCAAATGCAGGAATAGAAAGACAAAGCTAGCATCCATCGCTTGCCTGTCCTGAACTTGTGAGTAGTCTCTAGGATACTACAACCCCATTAAGGAGTGGGTTCCCCTGCACGGATGGGTTTCCAGCTGTGCATCTCACATGAGCATTCTGCTAGCGTTCTAGCACACTGGTTGAAACCATCCTAGTACAATGATTGTTTTTTCAAGGGTCATCAACATTTCATTGAAAACGAGTCAATGGAGTGGCTGAACACAGTTGTACAAGTCCCTCAGTAGAAATAGACCATTCAATTGGGCTTTCAACATTGAATGCCTTCCTAGATGGGAGATCACAACATCATTGGATCGCCGAGAAATATGGTGGACTCTATAGTTCATAAACTGTGAAGTTAGGAATTGAATATCGTGTACAATGGGTAAGATAAATGCCGCGGAGGGTGGGGGGGTGGGGGGTTTGATCCTGTGTTACAAGCATATCAACCAGCTACTTAAAATCAGATTCGACCCAAATGTAGTCTATCCCTCCTCCAAGTGCCTCCAATAGTCCCACCCTCATCGCCAGCACCTCAGCCTACAATGCCAACGAACACAAAACAGGTTTGGATTTAGCCAAACTTAGCTTTCCATCTCCACCCCGAATTACGATACCCAACCCACCTAATTTCCTCTTTTCTCTCCAAGATGCATCAACATTTAATTTCCAAAAGGGAGGTTTAGATGGTTCCCAATTACCTTAGTTTCTAGGCATACCCAAGTTAGGCTTATTCTTCAGCGAGGGTAGTTTCATGTTAGTCCAAAATTCAACATGAGCTCACAAGGCTTCATCTAGAATCTCTTACGGTGACCATCTCCTTTTTCTAGATACTCCCATTTCTTCCCTTCCAAAATGACCATACAATGAAAGAGCCGAGGCTTTGCAACTGAATTAAGTCTCCATCATTCTTGTTCATGCTATATCTCTAAGAAGCAATCCATTTCCCAAGGGAAACATCAGTTGTTTCTGATTCCCTCCACAAATAAGGGCTTCCAAACCATACTAGCTTAGCTAATTTATAGTTAAAGAGAATGTGGGAAATTGACTCTTCTCCTGCTCCACACTCGCCACAATTAGAATATGTTTTCATACCTCGAGCATTCAACACCTCTGCCGATGCCACACCTTCATTACGAGCTCGCCACATATGTGATTTTAGGAAGTTCTAATTTTAGGAAGTGTTGGACAGTTCCATATGTGATTTCATGTTGCTTTAGGTAAAGTTCCCTAATCCTTGACTTTTGAGGAAGAGGCTTCAAACTCTTTGGACTCTTCTATCTCCTTTATTTGCACATGATAGGTTGCTTCAAACCATTGACAAATTAATTCCTCCTTCCAAGTTTAGTTGTATTAACAAATCAAATCTACCACCCACTCTAAATCACATCCATTATCCACTTATCATCCCAAATTTTAATAGTTTCTTACTTCCTATTTTTCATATAAGCCCCAACTTTAATACTTCTTTACCTTCAAAAATACTTCTCCATGCCCACGATGGATTATTACCAATCTTTGCTTCTAGAAATGAGGTATTAGGAAAATATATCCTCTTGACAAATTGAGCCCAATCAATGTTGGATCTGAAAATAATCACAAGACCACTTTACATAGAAGAGCTCTATTTTGAATGTAAGGATCCTTTATTCTAGCCCACCTTTGCATTTTTACCTTCGTTACCATATCCCATGGGATCCAATGAATGATTGACTTGGCCTCTGATCCTCCCTAATAAAATCTTGTTGCTCTAGATTTTATCTATTGGTGGATGCTCTTAGGCAATTTAAAATTGGAAGTAACATAATTTGTAGAAGGAAGAGCCACAGATTTAAGAAGAATTTCTTTACTGATATGATTGAGAAGCTTCTTTGACCACCCTTGAAATTTTTGATCCACCCTATCCCCCATTGCTTGAAATAACTCCACCTTAGACACTCCAAAATCGGTAGATAATCCCAAATATTTTAATGGGCTAACTCCATATAATATTTTCAAGATTTTTGAAAACCATCTTTTCACCTTTTGTAGTGCATTCGAACTGAAAGTTAAAGATGATTTCTGATAATATATAGCTTGACATGAGGCTTTGTAATACTTCTCCATACTCTCCTTGATGTTGCATACACTTGATAAGTTAACTTGAGAGAAAAGGATTATATCATCAACAAAAATTAGCTCAGTCAATGGTGTTGTTCTCCCCCTCATTTTCAAACCCTTCAATCTTCCTTCCTCGAATTCTTTTGACAATAATTGAGCCAACCCCATAGAGCACAATACAAATAAAGCAGATGATATAGGATCCCCTTGTGTGATCCCAATCTCCGGATATAGAGAAAATCTCTCAGCCCCATTAATCAAGAAAGTATATTTAACAGAGGATAAAGTATTAAAAATCATATCAATAAACTTACAGCAAAATCCCAATTTGAATAGAAGAGCAGAGATGTACCTCCATTCAATTCAGTCATATGCTCTTTTCATGTCCATTTTCACTGCCAACAATGTTTTTTTCCTTGTTCCTATTCTCCAAATAATGAAAAGCCTCATGCACCTTAAATATTATCTGATATTAGCCTCCCTTTAACAAACACCGATTGTGAAGGGGGAATCATCAAAGGTATTACTGCATGGAATCTTGATGCCAATATTTCATAACAACCTTTACTGCAACCGAACATAAGCTTATGGGGCGAAAGTCTTCAACAGCTTCAAGGTTGTCCTTCTTCAGTATTAAGGACATCAGGGTATCATTTGAACCTTCTGGTAAAAACCTGTTTCAAAAAATCTGAAACAAACACATATAAGTCATTACTTGTTAATCTCAGAATCTTTGAAAGAACAATCATGAAAATCCATCCACTCCAAGGCTTTTGAGAGGTTTCATATCAAATAATGCAATTTTCACCTCCTCCATATTCAGTTTTGCCATCAATGAGGTATTCAGTTCTGCAAAATTTTAGGTTCTATGCCTCACATAATATGCATCAAATCTTCATCAAGCACCTCATCTAATGTAAATAGAGTAGAATAATAATCAAAGATATCATAAATTTCAAATTCATTCTTACTCCATTCACCTGCCACATTGCTGATTTTTAAAACTCGATTTCTTCTCCTCCTTGAGACAGTTGAGGCATGAAAAACGATGTGTTCTTTTCTCCTTCTTGTAGACACTAAATGTGAGATTTTTGCTTCCAAAAAAATTTCTTCCCTTTCTAATAATTCTTCCACTCCTTACTGAGTACATGTTCTCTAAATTGAGTTTTCTTCCTCCACTTCTTGACTTAGCAATTTCAAGATTGCTTTTTGCTTTTCAATTTGTGATTGTAGATGGCTAAAACTCTCTTTAATCCATTCTTTCAAGTCCATTTGGCACCAATAAAGTTTACAAAACAGTAAAGAAGGAATTTCATTTGAGGTGGTAGATACTTCACTCCAAGCTGTTTGAACAGCCCCTTTGCATGCTGGATGTCGAAGCCAAGGACAATGATTTAAGTCTTTAAAACATGGGTTCATAGAAAAGTTCCTGTACCAAAGGAAAATGATATTTCCATTATAGAAAGAAATGTTTTTTAATGGATGGGCAGTGGATTAACTTAGAAGTTGGATACAAAAACTATAACCAAGTGGGTCTTACTCTCATTCTGAGTCCTTCTCTTATGTGCTTAATAGAACTGTCTAATAAGGCCCTTGGACCAGTCTAGTATGAGATAGATGGGGGGGGGGGGGGGGGGGGGGGGGGGGGGGGGGGGGGGGGGGGGGGGGGCCCCCCCCCCCCCCCCCCCCCCCCCCCCCCCCCCCCCCTAAAGGATTTGACTCAACTCGTTCTACTAGTTTCCAATCTTTTGACACAATAGTCAAATACCTAACATTTGGTAACAGAACTAGCACTAGTGTCACCTTTAAGAAACAAAGGGAACAAAGTGTAGCCCCTTGTAAAGGGTCACCTTTCTCTAGAGTTTGAGCTGCCAAGAGTGAGACTCATCGAGGTTAAAGGATTTAATTTGTTCCATTAGTTTCAGAGCTTTTGATGCACTAGTAAAATACCCAACCACTTCACACTGCATTTTTTATTTATAGGGGTAAGTTCCCATTGTATTTGCAATGCTAGTCTCTTCTGATAATTAATTCTTCAAGTGCCTTTTAAACGCCTTTATTAGCATGAAGAATGCCACATCTGGTCTGATACAGCAAAATTAATATAAGATTGTCTTACACTTGGTTTTCTGTTGCAAAACAATCATCAAAACCATAATGACCAAGAAGGATAATGTTCTTATCTACAAACAACACCCCTCAAGTTATTCAAGATAGGTCCTCTATTTAAGCCCCTCAATTAGAACCATCTACTGACTGATTCCATAGATGTTTTTGACCTGCTTCCATGGATCCAACAAAACTCAAAAATTCATAACACTATGTTGGTCTCATCCAATTTTAATATCCCCTGAAGTCATCAGAAAATTCTTAAGTTTGACAGAAAATTGTTTATTCAAAAAAAAAAAAGGCAAAGGAAGAAGAATCTGTTGAACATTATCTAACTAAACTCATAAACAATCTCAGGCAACAAACTCAAGTAGCATATTCCCAAATATGAGATCATGACATGAAAGGAAACAACTACACCATTTCACAGAATAAAATCTGAAGCTCAATCTCTGGTTTGCTTTCCCTAGATGACTCTACCATCAAATGGTAGAACTTATCAACATACATTATAACCACATCACATGAAGTACCCCTCAGTCTCTTGGGCAGCTAACCGAGTCACAATAAACCAAAGAAAACATGCTAAATAGTAATCTCAAACAAAATCGCTTCAACCACGAACCATATGCTGAAAATTGAAGTAAATCTACTTGAAGCACAGTCTAATCAACCAGTTTCAGCATTGTTCAGTTAAATAGACAAACAGGTGATCAAATGGTTTGGAATGGATATAATTTCACAAATGAGCTACTTACTAATGAGTGAACCACTAAGAATCAAGACAGGATATTGGTTTTGCAAACTTTAACAGTATCCAAAGCCAAAATTCGATGTAACAGTTCATATTCAGACCAAGAACGTATGAAGATACAAACACATTAGAGTCTAGAGTTGCTTTTGACAATAAAAGCATTAGTGATCCCAATATGGAATTATATTCCAAAAACATACAAATTGAAGGGAGCAACAGCCTAATCTGTACCCTAGACAAACCAGTGGCCAACAGCAGACAAACACGCCATACTTGGATCACGAATCCTGCCCATAATGCACTAATTCAGAACCTGATCAAAGACAAATTTCAGGGTCACTGTTGCATGGAAAAGGAACTTAGGCCAAACAATCTGGTTGTTCTAGTGACAGAGAAAAAAAAGCCTTCATGTTTTCGGCAAACCATAGTAGAACAAAATTCATATCTGCGTAGCAGAAACATTGAAATTTTTGGTGTCCTACCTAGTTGACCAAAACTTGTTCAAGATAAGATTGTCCAAGACAAAACTATATATTAATAAATACTAACTTATTCAAAAGTCTACATGAACAACCCCCCCCCCCCCCCGCCTCTCAATGCAAGAAAGTAAAACCACAGATGACCTGAAACAAAATTATCAACTTCATTGTGTGATCCAACAGAACCAACAATGTTCTAACCACATACTAAGGCGTTAGGGGCCATGCTGCTTTTCAGTGGATTACAGGTTGACCCCTGACTTGAATCAAGATCCAGGATCTAGGGAACCACAAGCTACTCAACAAAAAGTCACTTGTATCACTCAATTAGATTGGATGATCATTGATTCACAAAATTTTAATTTGAGTGAACAAGTTAAAACTCAAATTTCTATTTGGACCAAAGAGAGGAAGTTACTTGTCAGCATGCTTTGTTTGTATATTTAACTTGGCATCTTTTTCCCTATTTCACTCCACTTCTTTTAATCTTCTACAACCCATATGTGTAGCTATGAACATATAGAGAAGCCAGACAAGGTATGTCTGGTGATAACTGTTTGGATTAAAAGATGATGTAAATAACCAAAACAAAACTACAGGGGGATGGATAAGACTTCAGGATAAAGTGGGGGGAAGAAAAAATTGGTGCAAATAAGATGCACAGGAGGAGCTATAAATCTAATTCCACAAGCAGAAGAAACAACTACAGCTACATCCTTCAACCCTCCACCCCACCACCCCCCTCTCCACACTAAAAAATAAAAATAACATCTAGCTCCAAAGGCATCATTAGATTATTACACTTAAAAAGAAGAAGTTGTGAGAAAGGAGATACATGGCTTAGTATGCCTCAGATAGAGCTGATTGGAAGGCAAGGATCCATGTAGTGGAAGCCATATAGTTGGAAATTGGAATAAGGCTTCTTCTTCTTGTAGTTGTTGTGGCCAAGGGATACCGCATAGAGTTATGATTTTCTGTTATCATGGACAATTACCATAACAAATTTCAAAGAGGACATTCCCATTTGAGTTCGTATAGGATGGTAAAAGTTAATGCATAAATTTAATGAGGAGAGTTTTTCCAGGAAGCATTACAACCTATCATGCTCCATACAGTGTTGAGCTTTCCGAATATGAAACATCTGTGGTACAGTAGGCAAGGATAAGGATATTGAGATATAAGAACAGAAAAACAAGAGTGAATTGTAGAAATCAATGAATTTTATGGAACAGAATGAAGAAAATTAACTGAAAAGGTTAGGTTATGTGTAACAAAGACCAATAGACTACATAAATGACAAAGATCAAACCAATGCAAGTTGAAGAAGTCAAGGAACTAAAAGAACAAGGGCTGGATTAGAAAGTGGGTTCAAATAGTGGGCTATTCATGGGTTGGAAAGAGCATGGCCTAAGTAGAGGGAATGGTGATAGAAAAGATTCATGTAGCTGATTTGAATAGTGAAACCATGTAGTATGCACCCGCATGCACTTGTGTCTCTGTTTGAGTTTGTGCGTGTAAACTCTAAATTCATTCTCATATCCTATAAACTATACTCTAAATTTATTCCCATATCCTAATACACTATATCTGTCTAATGAATTCAAAATATCTAATAAATCGAGTTACATTAGGAATTCCTTTCCGTCTAAAGAGTCTACAGTCAAATGTGAAGTGTAAACCTTATCAATAACCAGAAGCAAGCAATTTTCTCTTAACTTTTGAAAGCCTACCAATCCCCGTGGCTTTTACATAGTCGTCATGGGGTCTAGGCCACCCAAAGCATCTGACTAGGGAAGCAAGGAGACACCAATAAGACAACAAGGAGCCCACAAGTGACCACGGATTTTGATTTGCTCTTAAATACATGTTTAACTTGTTAGCTCCCTTAAATATCTGATACTTAAATTATGATAGGTACGACATAGACAAATGATCTTACCATATGTCCATATGTTAAGGGAAGATCAATCTTCTCGACCAACTCCTTGGTTCTGGAACTCCTCAGCTTCCTGAAAGCAAAGCAAAAGTGAGAGTGGGCCGCCTCAGAGGACGGGAAGCCCCCTCCAATGATTAAGTCAGTCTTAAGGAAGAAGCTGAGAATCAAAGCTTGCAGAATAAATGCTAAAGATTCACGGAGGAATGTTTTTCATGGAGTTATGAAGGAGAGTAATGGTTGGAGAAGCTCTGGTTATACCTGGGAGTGCCGCCACTATTTATAACGAACGTGTGACCCTTCCTTGCCTGCAAAGGTCGATTGACCCTTCGTGATGGAGCTCAATAGTGGAGATGGCTTATGTATCTTGGTGACGTCACCCTCTGGCAACCGCAGTCCTCAGGGCTACTATGAGCACCTTTTATAATCAAGGAGTCAACTCAAGTATCAACTTGATGTGACATTGTTCCTTGGTTAAGGAGACAAAAAGTGGTGTCGATGTCCTCATGGCAGTCTTAGAGCGAATGTGGAGCATCCAAGCTGTCCCTTGTCATTGCACGACCCACGAGACATTTGTTGCTGAAATTAATACTAAGAGGCACTGCCAACGAGGAGATATCAAGGATCCCCCAAAGGCCGCTGGCTTTGCTGAAAAGACACTGGGCCACTAGGTGTCTGGGGCATCTGGGCTTGTCAACGAGCCGTTCCTGCACCGCCCTTCATCATCCGAGAAGTCTTTTGTTCCAACTGGCAAGCGACATTTGTTTGAACCACCGAACCGTCCGGTTGGTTCAATCGAACCATTTTGATTTGGTGGTTCCCTTCGGGTCACCCATAACATTAGCCCCTAGTCTTTGTAACACTTTTCGGTCACAAAGAGTATCCTCGAGCCAGCAAGGACAACTCCCTCGGTTATCATTCGAAAAGTCCCATTATCATTTTTTGACCATCGTATAAAGTAAAGGAGGCGACTCCCGAGGTGCCAGCGCAAATGGGTGCCAACTGTCCTTACGGTTGTCGTCAGGAGTCACTTCGCATACGTCGCTTCCTGAACTGACGCCTTGGGTGAAGAGACACACTTAAGTGACACTCGGAATCAAAGCTTGCAGGCGAAGCATTCATTGGATTTAACCCTGAAGTCTTACGCTATTTATAGCAACTTCAGGCCGGACTCTCTCCGATTGGTGTTCTTAAATCACCTGCGATTCCTCCAAGCTTCGTCTCAGAGCTTCCTTTGCAAGTCGGGTGGTCTCTTTTCTGAGTATGTTTTCTTCTCTGCCTAGAGTCATGGGTTGAAAATTGGTAAAGAAGCGTAGTTTTGTCACCGTCGCCGGTGCTCCTCCTCCTTCAGGGTCGTGGGCTGAACATGGGATCTCCAGTGATCCCTTCACCGACAAATCCCTCTCAGTTCCTTCTACTCCTACCGCAACCGCGAGGCTTGCGGTGAAACCCCAATCGCTTGTTCGCAAGGATACAGCTTCAGAACCCCATAGGACCAGGGGAGCGACCTTAGGGGTTGTCCCTTCGAGTCCTCCGGTTTGCGACAATGTCGACGACGAGCCTAACTCTGGGCCGTTGTCCTTTCCCAGTCTTCTTCGTCCTCATCACGTTCAATTAATGAAGACTGCCTTCAGGATTCTTGACGAGTTTCCCGTCAAGCTTCCTGGCCCTCGCGAGAGGGCATGCTTGCTGAAAAAGGGGGAGATCCCTCTATATTTCGACTCCATGTTGGGCGGTCTGAGGCTTCCCCTTTGCGCTTTCGCTATGCAAGTTCTTTTTTATTTTGGACTAAATCCTGGGATGCTGGCGCCCAATGGCTGGAGGAGCCTTGTCGGCTTTATGGGATACTGCAAGAATATGAGCATCGACTATAATTTGAATGTCTTTAGGTCTGTCTATTTCCTCAAAGCCCTTAAGCAGGAAGGTTGGTTTAGCTTCTGCAAGCGGGGCACTTCCTCCCTGAAGTTCCACATCTTTGAGGAGAGAACTCTTCCTACCAGCCACAAAAGGTGGAAAGTCAGGTTCATTGCCTGTTGCGTCCCTTCCGATAGTTTCATTTTAGGTTGGCCGTCTCCGAGCTAGAAATTTGTTCGACAAATGAATATCAAGCACTCGCTGAGCAAAGAAGAGTTGAGACTATATTCCCTCTTCATAGTTGGGAAGGGGACCCCCATCCATGGCCGAGAGATGGAGTTTGAGGCCCCTCTGATTCTCTGAGAAGTCATGGCTGGTAAGTCCCTAAGCCTTCTCCTCTTTCGCTGTTTTCCTTTGTTGGTGTCGTCTTGACGTATATGCGTTTTTGCAGATCCTAAGATGTCCGTCAATAAAGATTTCCTTTTTCGACACTACATGGACTCTCGTGCTGTGGCTAGGGGGAAACATGAGAAAGCCAAGGAGACAGGAGTTGGGTCCTCATCGCCAACGTATGGACTTCCGAACCCTGTGGCTAGGGTCCCTCCCGACTCAAAGTTGAAAACAACGTTTGACATTAATCGGGAAGCAGCAGAAGAGGACGCAGGCAACACTGAGGAGATCGACGGAACTCTTGAGGAAGAAGAAGAGCCTCTCGTGCATCGCAAACGTCTAGGTTCATCCCTTCCAGATAAAGGCAAGACGAAGGTGGTGCACTTTGAGGAGCCCCCTGCACTCGGATCTCATCCAGCATTCCAGAGTTGTCTCTTCCGGGAGTGGTCATAGGAGCGGTTCCCATTCGTGGGGTCCCATCCGAGGAGACTAGGAAAGATTTCGATCCTCCAGCTATTGTTCTCCCGAGTCTCCCTGAGCAGATCTCTCCAGCAGCGGTTGATACAGTGGCACTTGCCACCGAGGCAACATCCGCACCTGAAGTCGGATCTCCTAGCCTGGTAGCCGCAAGTGAGATGGTGGCATCTACCGGAGATACCCTGCCTTCCCTCCCCCCTCGGTGGATTCCACAATGGGAGCTCTTTGAGGGGGATAGGATTTTGGGAGATCCCGTAAAAGCGAGTGTGTGGGCAAAGCATGCCACAGCTCCCGCCAACCATAAAGCCTGTGATGACTTGCAGCCTTTGAAAGTTCACTCGCAGTTCGCTCAGTAAGTTCTGAGTTTCAGTTTACACTCGGTGCTTTAGCTTTTTCTTTTTCTGTGAGCTTTCCTGATCTTTTCTTTCTCTACAAGCATATGTACGGCTCTTTGAGCCTGATGGAGTCGTATGTGAGGAGATACAGGGCATCCATTTTGGAACGCTCTAGTCTTACTCACGATCTGGATTATCAGTTGGAGAGGAACAGGACCCTTCAAACGGAGTTTAAAAAAAGCTTCCTCAGAGGTTGACAAGTCCAAAAAGGAACTGGCGAAGCTAGAGCTGAGCAAGGTTGGCTCAAACTGTGAGTATTACCTGAAAAGCAGGGACAAAGCCCGGGTGGAAGCCGAGACAGCGAGGCAACGAGAGAAAGATGCTCTGGCCGCCAAAGCCGCATTAAAAGAGGAGATGAGTTCCGAGTTATCACATCTTCGCAACGACAAGGAGACTGCCGATGATACGATAGCTGAGCTCCAAAAAGAGATTGAATCTATCTCCGCCTCTCATTTCAAATTGTCTACCGAAAAGGATCGATTGGCTGTTGACTTAGCGATTTCCGAGAAGTCTGTTCAAGAGTTGATCACACGCAACTCTCGTGATGCCGAGGAGATCATCAATGAGTACAAAGCTTCAGAAGACTTTAAGGCTGAGCTTGCCAGCAAGGCCATTCCTGGCTTTAAGTTTGGTTTAGACACAGCCTTTGATCATATGGTGAAGAGGTTCCCGGAGGAATCTTTACAATTGGTTTGTAAGGAATCTCCTTTTGATGCTCGTACTTGTGAGAGGCTACAAATTTCAGTTTTCAACTGGCTGCAAGAACAAACTCCTGGGACACCTTTTTCGGAGGCCAACGTTTCTCTTTCTGGAGCTCTGCTTTCGCCTCCCCAAGATAATCTTGGGCAGACCGCTTCTCCTCCTACTTCCCTGAACGACTCACCGATTGAAAAGTAGTTGTAAAGTAATTTCTGACCTCTTAAATGTGGAATGGTAGTAAGAAACTTGTTCTTTGTAAACTCAGTTCTCAAGGAAGCTTTTATACAAGAAATTTCTCTGAAGTTGTACTTTCGCCTTCCCTTACTGGTAAAATTTCCTTAGGTGCATGGCGTTCCACGCGTGAGCGAGATCACTATTAGCTTCCATATCTCTGAGCTTATAGGTTCCCGACTGTAGTTCCCGGATGACCAAGTAAGGTGTAACATCCTCCCAGCCGGTACCCTAACTGGCATACCCGAGAGTGTGATCCACAACCCCGAAGATCAAGTATCGAGGAAATCATCCTCCCACATAATCAATAACATAATCATAAACAGGAAATAATCAAGGTTTAATATTATAAACAAGGTTCAAAACAAGAAATGAATAAACAATATAATTTAGAGTGCAGAAAAATGATATCAGATATCTGTAGATATCAAAAGAAGTAAAGTGAGGCAGAAACTCACTCCACAAATACAGCGGAACATAGTATGTAAGTCTAAAAGGAATAACAACTAAATCAAAGGAACTAAGAAAGATAAACTAAACAAAAGAGTCTTCTATCCTATAGATGACATCTTCAAAATAGTGGACTTCATCAATCCAGCTGAGATTTTCCAATTCCACGTTGTTTTTAATCGTGGTATACAACTTGATCAACTGAGGGATCATCAGAGTAATCTTGATTGTTGCCAACACCTTGCGTGTAGTACGCTTCACCGGCTTGCGCTTCGGTGTATGGTTCTTCATAGTAGTAAGTACCTGTAGAATAGTCTAACAAAACAATGTACAAAAAGGAGTAAGGTAGTTAATCCATAATAACATAAATAACATGTGGCAAAACATAACAAGATGCAATGCAATATGAAAAAGATAATGTATGTATGCATCTTAAACTCTATGTAATGCTGGTCTCTATTGGCAGACATGTTTTAAGTCATAGCACCATACTTCATTGGGTAGGTCACGCATACGGCTCCGTTTGGTAGTGGGTCTGGCATCCCTCTCGGACATTCCATGGCTGGGGGTTAAGTCATCTCTCTCTCACATCACCATTTGGTCTAAGTACTGGCGCATGTCAGGGTAAAAGCCTAGCCCAATGCAAGTCATCTACTCAATTACATCAACTCAGGTCCAGATACTTCCATTCCTCCCCTCTCGGGATCCTCTCCGGTATCCTTTCCATTAAAGTCAGCGTATCCGACTCTCTCAAATACGGACTCATCAACCCTATTGGTTATCCACATATGGTAAATGGGAAGCTCTCATGTCCTCTCACGGATATAACTCACCGGTCTTTGAGTGCCCATGAGCCCAAGTCTAACCATATGCAACCCTCCAATACATGGCCCCCACAATGTGATTCCCGTCCTCTCACGGGTTGGTTACCGGTCTTGAGCGCCCGTGAATCCCCATTGTTGCCACGGGTCGTTCGGTCTCAATACCCTTCCGATTTGGGTCTGATATAACGGGGACATCCTAACCAAACACTGCTAGATAGCCCTAGGTATGACAATCAATAATTCGGGAAAGCGTCGATGGACAACCCCGGAAACATCCCATACTATTTCCGATAATGTCCAAGGACAGAAGTGTCAAAAGGACACCTCACAATCCCAAATCATACCTAATCAGATACAATCCCAGATCAATCATGACATACACAGTCAACACATCATCATATAAACGAGAGTATACAATCATGATCTAATCATTAGACAATATAGTAATAAGCAATTCTTATAAGTTTGAATAATGAAAAAGAAAAAATAAGTAAAGTACTACTGTACTTACAGTAGTATAACAAAAGTATAAAGTACAAGAACAGTAGTTAAACTCAGAGTTCCATAAAGTATAAACTTAAGAGTATGCAATCTATGTAATTACAGAATAACAATCCTTACCTTCTAACTCGTAAAGGAACTTAGGGAAATCAAGTAAGACCTTGACTAAACCTGAGAAGAAAGTCCTAAACAAGTGTATACAACATGTTAGGAAAGATACATAGAAGGAAAGATCTCAAATCAATCAAAACAAACCAAGAATAAGGTTGTTGTACTCATTGGTCGACTGATTGGTCTACTGCCCCAATCGACCAATGAGTCGACCAACAGAGACAGTAGCCTTCAAGAATCAGAATTTTTAGATTAAGAAACCGAATTTGGTGGTTCAAAAGGGTACAAAATAAGAGGGAAACTATAATGGTAGTATCCTAGTATATAGAGGACATCAAACCACCACCCAAACCAAGTTTCCAAGTTACAACTTAGGAACCAAAAGGTTAACCTAATTAGGTTAAATCATGGATCATGACGAAAACACAGTATGATCAAGGATAAATAATTAGAGGATGATAGGATAAAATTCTTGTAAGGAAAACACATTGATTGGCTATTAACAGGGTCAATAACATATATCCAAGAATTAGGGTTTCACCCTTTTTGGCTCCCATAAAAAGGTTGAGATCACAGGAGGAAGGGAAGTAAATTATTGGCCAATAACAACAAGAAAAACTATAGAATATTAAATTTAGATCAACCTAAATATTACCCATGAGGTTTCCCTCACATGGGAGGTTACCGAAAGGTTTCCAAAAAGATCATACAAGGGTTAGGGTTTCAAGAAATAATTGGCTAGGGTTTCAAGAATCTAACTAGTTAGGGTTGAGATCATGACGATGATCATAGATCTCAAGGAATCGAATGAGATCATGGAATAGATGGTTGCAAGAATGCAGCATCTCCTTCCTGATCTCAATCAAGAACAAGGTTGAAGAAAAGAAAATCAACGATAGAAAAGAAAAGAGATCATAAACATACCTTTGATGCAGGAGGATGAAGATCACTTGAGTTCTTGCGAGATATCAACCAAGGATGCAATGGAATTGATTAGAATGGAGTTCTAACTCGTTCCAGAGGCTTAGGAGGCAAATGAGGCGGAGTATTCCCGAGACTAGATTTAAATAGAGTAGCCACGACCTAATTTTCAAAAACATAATCAATTGATCGATTGATTGGTCGACTGGTTCAGTCGACCAATCAGAACAGCAACTTCAAAACAGGGAATTGAAGGCTCAGATCAAGTCCAAACATCAAGGGGTTTTGCACACACCTAGAGTGACATACCTAGTAGGTAGAAATGCCTTTGAACCAATACAGAGAGCACTCCAAGTCCATCAACTAATCCGATCTTCAACAGGGTGCAGTTTCCATAAATGGAACACTGACATCAACACTCAAGGATTTCACTCCAGCCACCAAGTCTTCTATTGGAATGGCCCAAAGCTGACTTCTTGACTTTACTTCGGGTTGCTGGACCTACAAACAACACGGTTTCCTGGTCAAGGTTAGGGCTGGGTTTCACATTCTCCCCCCTTAAAGAAATTTTGTCCTCGAAATTGAAAGCGTACCTGTGCTTCCAAAGAGGTGAGGAAACTTCTCCTTCATATCTTATTCCTTCTCCCAAGAAGCTTCTTCAGGGGTATGGTTCTTCCAACGAATCTTTACCAAAGGGATGGTGCGATTCCGCAATTGCTTGTCCTTCTTTTCCAAAATTTTGGCTGGCTCTTCATCATAGGTGAGATCGGCACTAAGTCCTTCTTCAGGTACTTGCTGTAGAATGTGTTCCAGAGTCTCTATATATTTCTAGAGCATCGAAACATGAAACACATTATGCACAGCAGCAATAGACGGAGGTAATGCCAATCGATACTCAACAGGTCCAACCTTCTCCAAAATCTCAAAAGGTTCAATGAAACGAGGGCTAAGCTTTCCTTTAACATTGAATCTCATCACACCCTTCATTGGTGAAACCTTCAAGAAAACTTTCTCTCCAACTTGAAATTCTAAATCAGTCCTTCTCTTATCAGCATAAGATTTCTGTCTTGACTGAGCAGACTTAATCCTTTCTCTGATCATATCGACCATCGCACTCGTAGCTTCAATCATCTCAGGACCTAAGACTTTTCTTTCACCAGTCTCAGTCCAATACAATGGTGTCCTACAAGTATTACCATACAAAGCCTTAAACGGAGCCATGCCTATTGTTGCTTGATAACTGTTGTTATAGGCAAACTCAACCAAAGCTAAGTGTTCATCCTAATTTCCACCCATATCCACCACACAAGATCTGAGCATGTCTTCCAAGGTCTGAATTGTCCGCTCAGATTGTCCATCAGACTGTGGATGATGAACTGTACTCAAATTCAATTGGGTTCCCAAGGCCTTCTGCAGACTGTTCCAAAACCTTGAGGTAAACCTAGGATCACGATCAGAAACAATACTCATTGGCACTCCGTGCAGACGAACCACATTGTCCACATAAAGCCTAGCTAGCTTATCCAGAGTATGAGTGATCTTCATAGGAATAAAATGGGCTGATTTGGTCAACCTATCAACAATCACCCACACAGTGTCATTGCCTTTACTTGTCCGAGGCAAGCTAGTCACGAAGTCCATAGAGATATCTTCCCACTTCCAACTAGGAACAGGAAGGGGTTGAAGTAATCCAGATGGAGGTTGATGAACGGCCTTCACACGCTGGCAAGTCTCACACTTGGCAACAAAATCATCAACATCGGCCTTCAAACCAATCCACCAAAAATGTTCCTTCAAGTCCTTGTACATCTTGGTGCTTCCAGGGTGTACTGTAAAGATCGACTGGTGTGCTTCCTTCAATATTTCCTTCTTAACTTCCTCATTTGCCGGCACACACAATCAACCTCTAAACAATAAAGCACCATCCATGGATATACCAAAGTCGGGATCCGACTCAGGATTCGAAGAAATCTTCTCCACTTTATCCTTAAGTTCTTGATCAAAACTCTGCAAGGCAACAATCTTATCTCTAATACCAGATCTTGCCGTCATGGTAGAAAGAACAGAATTAGAATCTCCAGGGACAACTTCCAAATCAAAACTTTCAATAGAAGACAACAAAGGTAGACTCAAAGTAAACAGATCCAAAGTCTTCTTCTGAATCTTCCTACTAAGAGCATCCGCAACAACATTTGCCTTCCTAAGGTGATACTGAATATCACAATCATAATCAGAAACTAGTTCCAACCATCTTCTTTGCCTCATATTCAACTCCTTTTGGGTAAAGAAGTACTTGAAACTCTTATAATCCGTGAAAATGGCAATCTTCTCACCATAGAGGTAATGTCTCCAAATCTTTAAAGCAAAAACCACCGCGGCAAGCTCTAGATCGTGGGTGGGGTAATTCCGCTCATAATCTTTCAATTGCCGAGAAGCATAGGCTACGACCTTACCATGCTGCATCAGTACACAACCCAAACCAATCATTGACGCATCAGTATAGACTGTTAGACCACCGGAACTATCAGGTATAGTCAAAACCGGGGCACTTGTCAATCTATCCTTCAACTCTTGGAAATTCTTCTCACAAGCGTCAGACCAAACAAACTTCTCTTCTTTCCTGGTTAACTTAGTCATAGGAGCAGCCATCCGAGAAAATTTCTCAATAAATCTTCTGTAGTAACCCGCCAATCCAAGGAAACTTATTATTTCCGTAACCGTCTTCGGTCTTTCCTAATCAGCCACTGCTTGGACTTTTCCAGGATCAACACGAATACCTTCAGCTGAAACCACATGGCCGAGGAATACTACACTCTTGAGCCAGAAATCACACTTGATAAACTTAGCATAAAGCTTATTTTCTCTCAGTCTTCGCAAAGTGAAATCTAGATGCCTTGCATGCTCTTCTTCACTCTTCGAATAAATCAGGATATCGTCAATGAAGACGATCACAAACTTATCGAGCACATCGTGAAAGACTCGGTTCATGAGGTCCATGAACAATGCAAGAGCATTAGTCAATCCGAAAGGCATGACTCTAAACTCCTAATGGTCGTACCTTGTTCGGAAAGCTGTCTTGAAGATATCACTAGGCTTCACTTTCAACTGGTGATATCCAGATCTCAAGTCAATCTTCGAGAACACAGCTGCACCTTTCAACTGATCGAAGAGATCATCAATTCTGGGCAGAGGGTATCTATTCTTGATGGTCAGCTTATTCAACTCACGATAGTCGATGCATAGACGCATACTACCATCCTTCTTCTTGACGAACAAAACCGGAGCTCCCCAAGGTGACACACTAGGTTGTACAAAACCTCTATCAATGAGCTCATTCAACTGGTTTTGTAACTCCTTCAGCTCAGTAGGAGCCATCCTATATGGAGCCTTAGATACCGGAGCGGCACCAGGGATAAGATCAATAGAAAACTCAACATCCCTATCCGGAGGCACTCCCGATAGATCATCAAGGAAGACATCAACAAAGTCACAGACAATCTTGACTTCGTCAACTCTTTTCTCCACTTTACTCTTGCCTTCAGATGAAGCATCATCTACTAGGACATAGATTTGCATTAGTGCAGACAGTATCTTCCTACAAACCCTTCTTTTCTCACCTTGAAATTCAAAAACCGGACTTCCACAAACATGGAATTGAATCTTCTTTGAGGAACAAAGAAACACAGCTTTGTGGGCTGTCAACCAGTCAATTCCCAAAATGACATCAAAGTCCTTCATCTCAAGAAGTACTAAATTGGCTTCCAAGTTCTTCTCACTAATCAACACAGGACATTTAACTAACCCTTTATCTAGTTTCACAATAGGACCAGTAGGTGTACTAATCAATAAACAACTAGATAATTTCTCAGAGATTAGGTCAGTCTTCTTGATGAATGCAGATGATATGAACGAATGAAATGCACCCGTATCAAATAAAACAAATGCAGGAATAGAAGCGACTGACAAAGTACCTGTGATCACATCATGGCTCGCATCTTGCTCAGTACTGGAGATACTGAACACTCTACCAGAGGGAGGAGTAGGGGCACTCTTCACCACTGGGGCAGGCTGCTGGGCCGGCTTCTTGAGACATTCATAAGCAAAGTGACAAGTCTGCTTACAGTAAAAGCAAACAGGGTTGCTAAGTCCTACTGAAGTAGCCGCAACAGGGGGCTTCTGAACCAATGGCCTTGGATTCGCATTCACAGGCCTAGCATTTGCATTCACTGATTGTCGATTCCCGCCATACTGTCTAAACTGGCCGGGCTGCTGAAAACCAGGGCTCTGACCTACACTCCTAGGCTGAAAAGCAGGAGTGGGATAGGGTGTAGGTCTCACAAAATGTCGATCATTACGATCCACCAAACCAGGATTCTTGGGCTGCCAGGGCCTTTGCACACGTGCATTCTCCTTCTCAGTTTCTTCCAACTTCTTCGAGTTCTGCACCACTTGGGCATAGCTCACTATAGGCTGGACAGTGAGGTAAGCTTTAATGGCAGGGCGCAGTCCTTTAAAGAATTTCTTCACTTTGACAAGATCAAGCTTCAGAGAATCAGGAGCAAAGAAATGAAGCTCCTCAAACTTCTGTTGGTACTCCAACACAGACAAAGATCCTTGCGGGAGAACCATAAACTCAGCTTCTTTCGCATCCTTCACTGCCTCAGGGAAATAATTCATGCAGAAAGCTTCCTTGAACAAATCCCAAGTTATAACACCCGCATGTAAACCTTCCAAAACAGGCCGAGTGGAGGTCCACCAAGCGTCAGCTTCATATTGCAACTTCTGTTCAGCAAACAGAATCTTTTGGGCTTAAGTACATTGCAAATGACGAAAAGCCTTCTCCAACTCACGAAGCCACTTATTAGGAAACAAGAGGTCCTTGGTAACTCCAGTGAAACTGGGCACTTGCATCTTCAGAAAACTCTCCATCAGACGAGTATGAGGAGTTCCAGCCAAACCTCCCGCATTCGGGACAACAGTATGAAGATTTCCATTAACACCTACACGAGTCTCATTATGTAGAGTCATGAAACCCGTCATCATTTGGTTAAACTGGGCAGCTTGCTGCTGCATCATATTACCCATAATATTGGCAATATCACGAAAGCTTCCAACATTCGGGGCATTGGGTATGTCATGGGTACCCTGATCACCAGTATTGGTCCGCTGATCATGACCATCTTCAAGTATCTCATCACGACCATGACCACTAGATTCCCCACGTCCACTTCTCAGAGTAACCATTCTGCAAAAACTGAGAACATCAAAATACCGAATTTCGAAGTTTCAACACAATTCACAAGTCCAAATGATTTGAAAATTTAAATCATGCTTAAATAGTTAAATACATCCATATAGTCATCCAACAACAAACCATAGGGCAAAAATCACATTTTCCAAAAATCCAACAGAAAATGAGTTCACTGGGTCCATTGGTCGATTGATTAGTCGACTGGTCCAGTCGACTAATGCTCACGAATTACGAAAATTCGCATTATAAGCCTCATTTTCACATTCCAACTTCATTCTAACTTCTTCTAACAGTGAGAGAGCTATGGAGAAAGACTCCAAAGGTTCTTCCAAGTATTCTTGAGGTCATTTGGTGCTTCAACAACAACACAACAACCTACATTCATCTCACACAAGGTAAATCCATCATTTTCTCTTCCATTTACATCTTCTCATGCTTGCATTTCAACAAAATCCATGTTTTACTTGTATCCACTTGGTAGAAATCATGTTTAGGAATACTTAGAAACATATTCCCTAGGTTTTAAACACAATGCCATGCATAGACAACAAGTTCTAACACATTCTTGCACTTCTCGCAAAGTTTTCGTACCGAAATCGTTAACTTTAGAAAAATTTCGTTTTCTCACAAACCGCTTGGAGTTTTCGCACAAAATCAAATGCTACATGTTCAAGATGATATTGTAGATATGTCCATATAGTTTGATTTAACCAATTTCAACTTTTAAAAAATTCAATTTTTACCTAGAATGCAAAAATCCCCAAATTCTTATTGCTGAATTTTCCACTTTAACCCAAGATTTCGATCGATTTCCTTCAAACAAACTTCATAGCCATGCAATTCCAAGTATCGTGCACATGCTAGTATCTTTAAATCAAATTTTCCCCAAATTTGAAATTTTCCGAAAAATTACGAAAATACCCTTTTGGCTGAAATCTTAAAATAGCACTAACAACAATGTCTTTGCTTCTTCTACAGACATTCACCATGCCTAAAGGAGTACGAGGTCGAGGTCGCATGGTAGGGGCACTCAGAGGCAGAGGTCAGGTTCCTTCAGAGCCTAGACAGGTAGTCCGGAGACCAGAGCGATTCGACACTCCCCAGGCCGAAATCTTATACGAGGCCTACTTCAGTTATTGCAGCATTGAGCTGGGATGTCTACTTCACCTTCGCCAACTCAGAGTCTTCAGGATACAGCAGAGATTCGACACTTTGCAGTGGACACTTCTCTTCACAGAGGATTTGCCTATATATCCGGAGCTAGTGAGGTTGTTCTTCAGCAACCTTACCTACACAGAGGAGTCTCGAGATCTAGGACATCCTCTCCGGCTAGTCCTCAGGAGCAGGGTCTTTCAGACACAGATCCAATTCTCCACGAGATCATTGGCTAAGATCTTGCGGGTTCCTCACTATCCAGAGCAGTGCGTGTGGATACTGCGAGGGGAGACATGGACGACTACTTGATGCCATATGAGCTGCGCGAGATATGCTCCACACTGTGGGATAGTCGCCGATGCTACACTCCGTGGAACAACGGGTGGATGACAGATTCAGCACAGGTCATCGGTCGCATCGTCGGCCGCCGGACATCATCATCGGGTTACAGTGATAGAGGCCTTAGTCATCTACCACATCTACATGGGCTCGAGATCGACCTTTCTTACATCATTCAGCATGCAGCGCCGGATCCGGGCCCGCTGCGGAACCTCTGGGAGGCTACAACCTGATCTTCGGGCATTTCGGGGTGAGTTTCGAGGATACACCAATGGCACCGGTTCACGGGGTTACACGACGGAACTCGGACCATTCGCGATGAGGCCGAACAGAGCGGAGATCTCCCGGTCCGAGGGTGAGGATGACGAGGAGACGGAGGATGAGGAGCGGGAGTCGGAGGATGGAGAGGAGGATATCGGTCCCGATAGTGATGATCGGGCCGGAGATGATCCGAGATGCACGAGACTAAGCCGTGCATCACGAGTTCCTTCATCGCACTTCGAGACGGTGGCCCTTCCTGCGGGTTCGACGCCCCGATCTCGGGCACGGATGAGATTGATGACTTGCACGTGGAGAGGATGGAGGTCGGACAGAGAAGATGTATGAGAGGATGGAGTCACGACAAGATAGGATAGTGCATCGGGTGACTCAGCTATCAGAGGACTTCAGAGCTTACAGAGATCAGAGGAGATCACCTAGATAGACTATACTTAGGATTTCCTTTATGCTTTTCAGATGTAATCGTTGTAAAACTTTTATTAAAGTTAATAAAGTTCTTTTTGTTTCACTTTATTATTATGTATTATGCACTTTTCGATTGCATTAAGTGACAATTGTTTAAGTATAATTATTGTGCATTATTCGAAGTATTCGGCTATGCTTCATTACACAGTTTTTAGTCCAAGTGTCTATTATTCACATCTAAGAGTAGATGAGTCACCCGGATCTATGACTCAGAATGTTTCATATCGTTTCGTGGTTAGATTTCCTTGAACTTTGGGCTCTGATACCAATCTGTCACATCCTTCCAGCCGGTACCCTAACTGGCATACCCGAAAGTGTGATCCACAGCCCCGAAAATCAAGTATCGAGGAAATCATCCTCCCACATAATCAATAACATAATCATAAACAGGAAATAATCAAGGTTTAATATTATAAACAAGGTTCAAAACAAGAAATGAATAAACAATATAATCGATGCGAGAAAAATGATACCGGATATCTCAGACATCAAAGAAGTAAAGTGAGGGCGAAACTCACTCCACAAATACAACTGAACATAGTATGTAAGTCTAAAAGGAATAACAACTAAATCAAAGGAACAAGAAAGATAAACTAAACATAAGAGTCTATCCAAGATGACATCTCAAAATAGTGGACTCATCAATCCAACCGAGATGTTCCAATTCCACGTTGCCTTTAATCGTGGTACGCAACTTGATCAACGAGGGATCATCAGAGTAATCTTGATTGTCGCCAACACCTTGCGTGTAGTACGCTTCATCGGCTTGCACTTCGGTGTATCATAGTAGTCAGTACCTGTAAAAAATAGTCTAACAAAACAATGTACAAAAAGGAATGAGTTTCGAAGAAACTCAGTAAGGTAGTTAATCCATAATAACATAAATAACATGTGGCAAAACATAACAAGATGCAATACAGTATGAAAAAGATAATGTATGTATGCATCTAAACTCTATGTAATGCTGGTCTCTATTGGCAGACATGCTTTAAGTCATAACACCATACTTCTTTGGGTAGGTCACGCATACGGCTCCGTTTGGTAGTGGGTCTAGCATCCCTCTCGGACATTCCATGGCTGGGGGTTAAGTCATCTCTCTCTCACATCACCATTTGGTCTAAGTACTGGCGTATGTCGGGGTAAAAGCCTAGCCCAATGCAAGTCTTCTACTCAGTTACATCAACTCAGGTCCAAATACTTCCATTCCTCCCCTCTCGGGATCCTTTCCGGTATCCTTTCCACTAAAGTCAGCGTATCCGACTCTCTCAAATACGGACTCATCAACCCTATTGGTTATTATCCACATATGGTAAACGGGAAGCTCTCATGTCCTCTCACGGATATAACTCACCGGTCTTTAGTGCCCATGAGCCCAAGTCTAACCATATGCAATCCTCCAATACATGGCCCCCACAATGTGATTCCCATCCTCTCACGGGTTGGTTACCGGTCTTGAGCGCCCGTGAATCCCCATTGCTGCCACGGGTCGTTCGGTCTCAATACCCTTCCGATTTGGGTCTGATATAACGGGGACATCCTAGCCAAACACTGATAGACAGCCCTAGGTATGACAATCAATAATTTGGGAAAGCGTCGATGGACAACCCCGGAAACATCCCATACTATTTCCGATAATGTCCAAGGACAGAAGTGTCAAAAGGACACCTCACAATCCCAAATCATACCTAATCAGATACAATCCAGATCAGTCATCATCATATAAACGAGAGTATACAATCATGATCTAATCATTAGACAATATAGTAATAAGCAATTCTTATAAGTTTGAATAATGAAAAAGAAAACATAAGTAAAGTACAGTACTTACTTACAGTAGTACAACAGAAGTATAAAGTACAAGAACAGTAGTTAAACTCAGAGTTCCATAAAGTATAAACTCAAGAGTATGCAATATATGTAATTACAGAATAACAATCCTTACCTTCTAACTCGTAAAGGAACTTAGGGAAATCAAGTAAGTCCTTGACTAAACCTGAGAAGAAAGTCCTAAACAAGTGTATACAACATGTTAGGAAAAATACATAGAAGGAAAGATCTCAAATCAATCAAAACAGACCAAGAATAAGGTTGCTGTACTCATTGGTCGACTGATTGGTCTATCGCCTGATCGACCAATGAGTCGACCAACAGAGAGAGATAGCCTTCAAGAATCAGAATTTTTAGATTAAGAAACCGAATTTGGTGGTTCAAAAGGGTACAAAATAAGAGGGAAATTATAATGATAGTATCCTAGTATATAGAGGACATCAAACCATCACCCAAACCAAGTTTCCAAGTTACAACTTGGGAACCAAAAGGTTAACCTAATTAGGTTAAATCATGGATCATGACGAAAACACAATATGATCAAGGATAAATAATTAGACGATGATAGGATAAAATTCTTGTAAGGAAAACACATTGATTGGCTATTAACAAGGTCAATAACATATATCCAAGAATTAGGGTTTCACCCTTTTTGGCTCCCATAAAAAGGTTGAGATCACAGGAGGAAGGGAAGTAAATTATTGGCCAATAACAACAAGAAAAACTATAGAATATTAAATTTAGATCAACCTAAATATTACCCATGAGGTTTCCCTCACATGGGAGGTTACCGAAAGGTTTCCAGAAAGATCATACAAGGGTTAGGGTTTCAAGAAATAATTGGCTAGGGTTTCAAGAATCTAACTGGTTAGGGTTGAGATCATGACGATGATCATAGATCTCAAGGAATCGAATGAGATCATGGAATAGATGGTTGCAAGAATGCAGCATCTCCTTCCTGATCTCAATCAAGAACAAGGTTGAAGAAAAGAAAATCAACGATAGAAAAGAAAAGAGATCATAAACATACCTTTGATGCAGGAGGATGAAGATCACTTGAGTTCTTGCGAGATATCAACCAAGGATGCAATGGAATTGATTAGAATGGAGTTCTAACTCGTTCCAGAGGCTTAGGAGGCAGATGAGGCGGAGTATTCCCGAGACTAGATTTAAATAGAGTAGCCACGACCTAATTTTCAAAAACAGAATCAATTGGTCGATTGATTGGTCGACTGACCAATCAGAACAGCAACTTCAAAACAGGGAATTGAAGGCTCAGATCAAGTCCAAACATCAAGGGGTTTTGCACACACCTAGAGTGACATACCTAGTAGGTAGAAATGCCTTTGAACCAATACAGAGAGCACTCCAAGTCCATCAACTAATCCGATCTTCAACAGGGTGCAGTTTCCATAAATGGAACACTAACATCAACACTCAAGGATTTCACTCCAGCCACCAAGTCTTTTACTGGAATGGCCCAAAGCTGACTTCTTGCCTTACTTCGGGTTGCTGGACCTACAAACAACACGGTTTTCGGGTCAAGGTTAGGGCTGGGTTTCATATAAGGTCCCTCCCATCTTGGAGATAGCTTGTTCCTTTGCCTTGGAGCTGATCCATTAACTTGCCGGAGAAACAAATCTCCCTGCTGAAAAGTTTTGCCTTTTACCCTAGAATTGTAGTATTTCGCCACTTTCTTTTGATAAGCTATGTTTCTGTAAAAAGCCGCTTCTTGGATTTCGTCAATGAACTCCAAGTTTGCTCTAAGTCCTTCCTCGTTCTGATTTTCTTCGAAGCGTTTCGATCTTAGAGATCCTGCCAGTATTTCTACTGGGATCAAGGCCTCTATCCCGTAGGACAATTTAAAGGGAGTTTCCCCCGTTGGAGTTCTTGATGAAGTCCGATAGGCCCACAGAACATGGGGGAGCTCATCCACCCATTGCTTTTGACTTTCCTCCAATCGTCTTTTAATGCCATCTAGTAGCGTCCGATTGGTGACTTCTACCTGGCCATTACATTGAGCGTATGCCACCGCCGCCTTCTTGAAGTCAATGTGATAAGTTTTGCAGAAAGTTTCGAAGGCAGGGTTGTCAAATTGAGTTCCGTTGTCGGTCAACAATATCTTCGACAAACCAAAACGGTATACGATTTTGTTGAGGACGAACTTTTCCATTTGTTTTTTCGTGATGGTGGCCACTACTTCTCCCTCCACCCACTTGGTGAAGTAGTCAATTGCCACTATCATGAATTTCCTTCCCCAGGATGCCGAAGGAAATGGTCCTAAAAGGTCCATTCCCCACCTCGCGAAAGGAACTGGGTTGAGTATTGATACTAGAGGAACTGCAAGGGCTTTCTGGACTAAGGAATGTACCGACAAGGTTCGCCAGTGACGAACTTAGTCTTGCGCATCCTTTACTATAGTTGGCCAAGAGAGTCCCTACCTCAAGATTTTGAAAGCCAAAGCTCTAGCCCCCCTGTGAGCTCCGCATATGCCCTCGTGTACTTCTGCCATCGCGTACTTGGCACCTGCGGGGCCAACACACTTTAGAAGCGGTCCCTCAATCGATCGTTTGTATAAGACTCCTTCGACCAAGGTGAACTTCGCGGCTCGTCTTTTCACAATGTTGGCCTGAGTTGGGTCTTCAGGTAACCTATCTTGTTTCAAGTATGCTACTAACTCGTCCATCCAAGATGGCTCTGTTTCTTCGATCTCCATCATTTCCAAGGCATCAATGCTAGGTTCGTAAAGGATTTCCTAGTAGACCGAAGCTTCTATATCTGCAATGCCAGTAGAAGCCAATTTGGCCAGGAAGTCGGCTCTCGAATTTTCTTCTCTGGGGATGTGGAAAAACTTGCATCGATCGAATTGGACTTTTAAGTTGTTTTCCATATTCAGATAACTTGCCATTTTTTCTCCTCTGGCTTCATAGTCACCTTTCACCTGGCTTACTATTAATTGAGAATCGCTATGAATCCTCATATTTGAGCGCGCAGAGAAATTGCTAGACGAAGTCCTGCCAGCAACGCTTCATACTCGGCGACATTGTTGGTTGCCGGGAAGGCGAAGCACAATGCATAGTTAATGACAAATCCACCTGGACTTTCCAATACTAGACTAGCTCCGCTTCCCGCGGCGTTGCTTGCTCTGTCCACAAATAAAGTCCACATTTCCAATGGTTTTTCTTTGCTTTCGCCATCATCCCATCCGGCCGCGGACTCCACAATAAAGTCTGCCAAAGCCTAGCTTTTTATTGTCGTTCTTAGCTGAAACTTTACTTGGTGTTCGCTTAGCTCTACGGCCCAAGCAACCATCCTCCCCGCCAAGTCCGGTCGATGAAGGATCTTCTTCAAGGGGGCGTTGGTGAGAATAGTTACTGGATGAGCTTGGAAGTAAGGCCTTAGCTTCTGATAGATACTATCAGGGCCAGGGCCAACTTCTCAATCTCCGAATACCGGGTTTCAGCATCTAAAAGGACATGAGAGACATAATAAACAGGCTTTTGGATGCCTTCATCTTCTTGAATCAAAACAGAGCTTACAACTTTGGGGGATGAGGCAAGATACATGAACAGATTTTTCTTAGGAGTGGGACACACCATGATGGGAGATGAGCTCAGTTTGTCCTTCAGTTCCTCGAAGGCATTTTGACATTCGTCCGTCCAGATCATCTCTGTTGTAGTGTTAAGAGTTCTCACGGCTGCAAAGAAGGGTTGACAGCACTCACCAGATTTAGCTAGAAAGCGGCTTAAGGTTGCAACTCTTCCTGTCAGACATTGAACTTCTTTCATGGTTCGCAGCGGCTGCATGTCTAAGATTGCTTTGATCTTTTCCGGGTTTGCTTCTATGCCTTGCTGTGACACCATAAATCCAAAGAACTTCTCGGATGACACTCCAAAGGCGCACTTGTCAGGATTTAAGCGCATCTTGTGCTTTCGGAGGACGCCAAAGACCTCCACCAAGTCGCGGATGTGGTCGTTGGGATCAATGCTTTTAATAAGCATATCGTCCACATAAACCTCCATATTTCTTCCAATTTTGTTCATTGAAGATCTTATTGACGGCTCGCTGATAAGTTGCACCAACGTTCTTCAGACAAAAAGGCATCACCTTGTAATAATAACTTTCTCGGTTGGTCATGAACGTGGTGTGAACCTCATCCTCCGGCGCCATCAAGATTTGATTGTAACCTGAATAAGCGTCCATGAAGCTTAACGCTCCATGTCCTGTTGTTGCATCGATTAGCATATCGATCCTTGGCAAGGGTAACAGTCCTTCAGGCAAGCTTTGTTGAGATCAATGTAATCTGTGCACATTCTCCACTGGCTTTCTTTACCATCACCACATTAGCTAGCCACTTAGGGCACTTTATCCGCGAAATGAAGCCTGACTTGGCAAGTTTTTCCGTTTCCGTCTGGATGGCGATCTGCTTCTTGGTGGAGAAGTTTCTCCTTCTCTGGATAACAGGGGTAGCCCCCTTGTTGATCCACAAATGATGTTCTGCTATGCTCCGATCGATTCCAAGCATATCTTCCGCCGACCAGACAAAAACATAAGCATTCTGGGATAGGAAGGAAGTCAGCTCCCTCTTGAAAGTCTCTGGTTGTTCCGAACCAATGCTTGTCTCCCTTTTCGAGTGCTCCGAGCTCAGGGGAACCTTTTGTAATTTTTCTACTGGTTCACCGCGCTGCAGCTGGCTTTCATCCCTATCATCGCGCACTTCCACAGCAAAAGTTGCTCCCATGACAAGAGTTGTTGGTTGTTTGCGGATGAAGTTCAGGTAACATATTCTGGACTGCCTTTGATCCATTTTGCAGGTACCTATTCCTTCAGCAGTTGGAAACTTCATCATCATCTGTCTGGGAGAGATCACTGCCCCTAACGCTGTGAGCGTAGGACGTCCCAGAATTATGTTGTATGTTGAGAGGTTTCGCACGACCATGAACATAGTGGGTACGGTTACCTGTTGAGGGAAAATCCCCACAATCAGATCCAACTAAATGTTGCCTTCCACAGTTGTGGAGCTTCCCACAAAGCCATAAAGCAAAGCTGTTGTCGGCTAAAGGGCCTCTTGGTCTATCTTGAGCATCCGGAATGCGTCAAGGGACAGGATGTCCGTTGAGGACCCTTTGTCCACCAAGACCCGATAAATCATATGATTTTCCAGTCGTGCTCTAATGACGATAGCGTTGTCATGCGGGGTACAGACATCAATAAGCTCCTTCTCGGCGAAGGTTATGGACTCGCTTTGAACAAAGCGGGTAATAGCAGTTGGCTCACGGTACTGACAACACGCGTTTTTGCCTCAACTGGATAACTGACCCGGGATTGGGCCTCCCGAATATTGTGTTTATTCGAGGGAGATCCTCATCCCTAGGGCCCATTGGAGCCTTCCCCCGAGATCCTGCATCCTCGGCCGGAGGAGTGCGGCTGCGCTCTCCGGAAGACAGTGAGGGTTCTCGGCGATGAGATCCCTTTACATGCTAATCCAATTGCCCCCTGGCTATCAGTTTCTCGATCTCAATCTTCAACATTCGGCAATCATTAGTATGATGTCCCCTGTCTTTGTGGTATTGACAGTACTTTGTCATGTTGGCCTTGTATTGTGGGCGTGCCTGCATTTTTCCAGGCGTCCTCAGAAGTTTGGAGTCTCGTGAATAGCGAATCTGCATCAACACCGCGGATCGTGACTTATTAAGAGGAGTGAAGGCTTCATCATCCTCATCTATCACTTTCCGGCCACGCCACTCTTATCGGGGCTTAGTATCCTTCTTCGCGTAGCGAGATTTGGAACTAGGCTCTGATATTTTTCGAAAAGGGGGACCCTCCTAGTCCCTGTAATGGCTTCGATTGGCCTTCATGACTTCTTCTACAGTCACCATCCCGTACCCCAAAGTCTAGGAGTTCGGCAAGGGTTTTCGGCTTCTTTTCCACAATGGAGGTGATCAATTTTTCACTGGTTACAGCTCTTTTGAAGGTCGTGAACGCCACCTTATCATTAAGATCTTTGATCAGGATAGATATACTGTTGAAGCGAGAGATGAAGTCTCTGATGGACTCCTGTGGGCCTTGCTTGAGAGCCAACAAGTTGTCCTCTGTTTTGTCCTTCTTGATGCCACTTTTGAACCTTGCTGCGAAGGCATATCCCAACTCCGTAAAATTGTGTATTGGGAAACCTAGAGAATCCAGATAGTGGCCGGACCAGTTAGAGATGCCGGGAAGCATCTGCACTTTATGGAGTCTCCGCCTCCGCAAATAGTTATGATTGACGTGAAGTGACTTATGTGGGCCATAGGGTCCGTAGTTCCGTTATATGAAGTGAAAGTTGGGGTTCGGAACCCTATCGACAAGGAAGCCGCCATTATCTCCGAATGAAGGGATCCTAACTTAGCACTAGTTGTACTTCGTATGGGACCTTCTTATCCAGCTGGAAGAGACGTTCATTCATGTCCTGGACTTGGCAATATAAGCTTTCATCGCGAATGGATCCGGAAACGTGAGGACTCACCACTTCGGCGAGGGCCCTTAGACTCCACCACCTACTCCTTCATAGGTCGTCTGGTACCTGCTACCTGGGTACGCTTAGTGATAATCTCCGAACAAGAGAACATATCGTTGAGGGCTCCCAGCCTGTCAAAGACAGAGCCATTAGCTCCCTTTCTGGTAACCTTGGCCTTCTTCTTATCTTTGTGCTTGGCCGGCTTTTCACGTCGTGTGTCGCCATCGTCCCTTAGGGCTCTATCGACAGCGTCAACTTGGGTAGGGTTACCAGTTTCATGAGGACCGGTTGGAGGAACCGGAGAAGATACGAAATGTCCTCCTTGAGCAACCATAGAGTGTAAGGAACTGAGCATTTCGAACATCATCTGTTGCATGTTAGGTTGCGTTTCGGGTTGGAAGTCGGAGCAGGGAGCGAACCCTGGTGGGGGAAGATCAGCAAGAGGATCAGGAGCAATCTCCTGCTGGTCACGTCCCACAATGAGCTGCCCCTCCTTCGAAATCCCTAGTCCAGTCTTCCGACCGGGACCCTTCTTCTTTGGTCGCAGGACGTCCTGGAATTAGGACACCCGCTCTAGTGATTCTTCGCCAGCCATTCTCGTTACTCAGTTGTAGGGAAAGCGACTAAGCTTTCGTCAACGTTTCCCACAGACGGCGCCAAATGTTGAGGGAAAATCAATCTTCTCGACCAAGCCCGGTTCTCCTTGGTTCTGGTCCTCCTCAGCTTCCTGAAAGCAAAGCAAAATTGACAGTGGATCGCCTCAGAGGACGGGAAGCCACCTCCAATGATTAAGTTAGTCTTAAGGAAGAAGCTGAGAATCAATGCTTGCAAAATAAATGCTAAAGGTTCACGGAGGAATGTTTTTCATGGAGTTATGAAGGAGAGTAATGGTTAGAGAAGATTTGGTTATACCTGGGAGTGCCGCCACTATTTATAACGAACCTGTGACCCTTCCATGCCTGCGAAGGCCGACTGACCCTTCGTGATGGAGCTCAACGGTGGAGATGGCTTATGTATCCTGGTGACGTCACCCTCTGGCAACCACAGTCCCCAGGGCTGCTGTGAGCACCTTTTATAATCAAGGAGTCAACTCAAGTATCGGCTTGATGTGACATTGTTCCTTGGTTAAGGAGACAAAAAGTGGTGTCGCTGTCCTCATGGCAGTCTTAGAGCGAATGTGGAGCATCCAAGCTGTCCCTTGTCATTGCACGACCCACGAGACATTTATTGCTGAAATTAATGCTAAGAGGCACCGCCAACAAGAAGAGATCAAAGATCCCCCAAAGGCCGTTGGCTTTGCTGAAAAGACACCTGGGCCACTGGGTGTCTGGGGCATCTGGGCTTGTCAGCGAGCCACTCTTGCACCGCCCTTCGTCATCCGAGAAGTCTTTTGTTCCAGCTGGCGAGCAACATTTGTTTGAACCGCCGAACTGTCGGGTTGGTTCAATCGAACCATTCTGATTGGTGGTTCCCTTCAGATCACCCATAACACCATATGATGAAGCAAGGATGTTGTAGAACCAAGGAAGATTTGAACCAGGCAGACCAATTCAAAGCAGCATTAGGGGCCAGCTCAAACAGCCAGCTGGCCCAACTAGAAGATCCCCTTGCCCCACAGTTTTGACCAGTCGACTTGGACTGCTGCTGTAGGACAAACTATGAAGCAAACAGGCCTAAACACTGTTCACATCAGTGTTTATGAAACAGTGTCACAAACCAATATTTGAATTGTGGGAATATTCCAAGAAGACATTGGGGGATCCACATTCAAAGTTCAACTGTAGTTTAATTACTAACTTTATAATGCAGCCTTGGTAGTCTACTTTGTATCATAGGCTGATATAGTTTCCACTTTTGCATGGTTGGCTGATTTATAAAGCCTAATTTCTAAATTCAGTTTCTAACCTAGAAAGTTCCTCTGTAATTGTTGAGAAGATCCATTCCTCAAGAAAGTAATCTCTAATTTAGAACTTAGTAGTTTCTATTTCTTGTAAAGCTTAGGTCAGCTATTAATGAGCCCCCATTAATAAGACAGGTTTTTAATAAAACAATTTTTTGCCATGCTTCTTGTTGATTATGGGGCATAGTCCTTGTTTCAAAAGCTGGGAGATCTGTGGGTGCGAGACCCAGATTAAGTAGACATTTGCCTACCTCTTCTCTTTTATCTTCTCCTCTCTATCTTCTCGTTTAGTCCATTCAAAATCCCCTTGCTGCTGCCACTGTGAAGCTTTAATTTGTTACTGCAACTACACACTTTGAAGACCTAAAACAACAATTAATCACTGCAAAGATTTTTGCTGCTGATCACCATCAGAGAAGAATCAAAGCATCTTGGCAGAACCAATATCCTGCCCAGTTCTCCTGCAACTTCCAGCCACAAGATCCCAGCAATCTGAACTCTGAAGTCTGTTTCAACTGATACTTGGAGCACATAACCTGAAAACCTAGGTCCTCACCTCATCCTAATTTTGGAATTCTGCCGGCTAGATTGCTCCACGCCCATAACCTTCTATTTTCATTCCATCTTCACAATTTCATCTCTGTCCATCACAATTCCATCAAACTTGCAGTGGATCATCACCAACTCACCGTCACAAGGTGTCCACTGGATCCAAATTTGATCCCAACTGGTGATAAGTTCGTCCTACATGGTTCTAGTTTCTATCTAAGAGGCGCTGCCCAATCTTCCAATTCAACCATCACAGTCAAATGAGAATTTCAGAAAGCTTCTAGTCCATACAAGGAACCGTCTATCTAAGTATTGTTGAATTCCTAATGCTAGTTAGGTTGATTTTCCTAACTTTTCTAATTCTGATTTAGAGCGTGAGTTTGTACGCTGATTTTATTGGAGCTTCACCATCATACTTTGGACTCTTACCCTTCAGTTTACAGTCCTAAATTAGAGGAGATCAGCTTATGCTATTCATTCAATCATAAAAGTTAAGCAATTCGGAAACACGATAATTTTTGTGTTAGTAATGTAGCTCCAACCATACACCAAAATAGAAAAACCAATCAATCACATTAACAATTTGCAACCATATGGATGTTGTATGGAATTTGTCCCATGCTTGAACACTGAAAATTTAATATCATTATGAACCATTACATATCTTAATGGATAACAGTTTTTTAGTCAGAAATACAACTTAGCAACGGCTGCTCAATGAAAAGGAGGGAGCATGGATTTATAAGATCAAGAGTTATATTATAATGAATTTTTTCCTCATCCTAAAGATGGTTCGGGCCTATGACAAGCATCAGAACAGATAGATGATGACAAAGTGTAGAAAGTTATGACTATGAGATTCTTCAAGATGACTTTTAAATTCCCATTGGTTAACAGTGACAACCTAGGAAATGTATTGAAGCCTTTCTGAAAAAAATTTGATAGCAGATAAGTAAACGGCATTGAACTTTTAGAAGACTGGGATTTAGATAATGAGGAAATTAAAGCAGACATCAAGATGATTCTAGAGGTGGGATATTTAGAATTTCTAAAAAGAATGAGGATAACATCTGAAACATTTCCTAATTTGGGTTAACAGGAAGTAATTAAGTAACAGGTGTTATGCAACCAGAGATAGATTCTTACCGATGTAGAGAACTGTTACAGCCAAGCTGCAAGAAAATGTAGATGCATGTATAGGAAGAGAAAAGAGAACATGAACAGCCAAAAGAATCAGGGGACTATCAAGATGAATAAGAAGAAACAAGCATCCAGAAGCCCAACAACCCTTCCCCCATCCCCCCCCCCACCCCGGGGGGAAAAAAAAGGAAAAGGTTAATCAAGCAAGAGTGAAGCAACTAAACTTTATCAGGGACCATCATTTTCGTTTTCCACAGTACAGTGAGGCAACCATCAGGACTATGCAAGATGCAATTACAAACCTTAAAGTTATCCAGCAGTTCCAAATTATTAACAAATTCATCACCAGATTGCAAGGTTTGTGCAATTAGGAGTGCGATATCTGAAAACTCACAGTACAGTAAATGTAAAATGTGTCCAACCTATGGTCCAGCTTCTATAAGACCAATCCAACCCTGATGCCTAAACTTTAAACCTTGTTTCAGAATGATAACTGTAACCTGGTACTCACAACATAAAGTTCTACTCTCTAATTCAGGAGTACCTGAATCATGGATGCTATGAAACAAAGGAGGTCAATCTAAACTCTAGCTTATGGGTTACCTGTCACTTGCCTGGATGCTAATAGTGAAAGTAATCTAGACTGGATCTCCGAAATTAGCATGAAGCCCAACCTCTCTGCAATAATGTCCCATGTATAAAACAAACCAATAGAAACACATCAGCTTTGTGAATTGAATCAAATAGGGAAGAGAGGATGACATTTTTACAGATGCCAAATGATGGCAGAGCAAGCAAGCTAGTGTTCATTACAACACAGTCACATAGAAAGGGAACGAAGAAATCAGAATGCGATATTAATGCATTGATTGAATATGAATTATCCCGACTAAAAATGAACAACAGCTAATCATGTACAAATGGGAAGTGGGTGTGCAACAAAAGTCATCATACATCCAAAAGAAAATTGTATGGAGCTAACATAATGGTGCAAATGTTTTACCAATAATGGCATCCACAGACAGAGTAGTGGCAAATATATGCATCCATCGGCTGTTCTGCCTCAGCAGTCAGCATAAATCTCCAACAACAACCCTTTTAAACTTTAAAGCTTACTAACAAGACAGCCTTACGATGAATTTCAGCTTTTTTACTGCTAAGAACTACCACGAAGCACCTGGAAGTACAGACACCAAGCAAGGAGTGAAAATTGGTCAATCTTTCAATCACGGAATTGAAAGGGTTTTCCAAGCTAAAGCATCTGCTAAACAGTTACACACTCTAGAAATATATTTAAACCTTACAAACACAGAAGAGACACAGAGAGCTTCCCTTACTATTAGAATGATTCTTCATACGCTGACATCCACAAGCACTAGCAGCAACCACAGCTTCCCTTACTGAGAGAGCTTATCCCATCAAAACCAAGTCAAAATATTGACACTGTCCGAACCAAATTGTCATTAGAGAACAACAATGAAAGTATGCTAGCATCACAAAGCAGAATTGCATCAACATCTGCCCGTAACAGTGAATGAGTCAACAATAGGAACTGTTCTCATCAGAAACTATCGACGGCCCAGGAGACACATTAGACTCAATTCTTAAACTCCGCTACCGCTGCAAAAACTCGAGCACTCACATCTGCTAGTGCGACAACCTTATGCATCATCAGCCTGTGTCACCGAGCTAACCAGATATGCCAAAGAACGAAGGATACTTCAGTGCATAGATGTTAGGTTTTTTATTAAAATCTATATTAAATTTCAAAATTAATTTTTGCGTTTCTTTTTATTTTAATTGTTTTATTAGTGTGTGGGACCCATGAGGTAAGGGTGGTAATGAAGCACTCATGAGTAAATGAGGCCCTTCATGAACTTGGTTATGAGGTTTTTCATGATATTGGTCATGGGTCTTAAAGGACTTGATCATAGTAATGAGGTGGGTTTACTTATAGGGTGGAATTTACTTAAATTCTAACTCTTGATTTTCAATTCTTATTTCAACTTAGTGGTCATTCAATGAGTGGGGTTAAGGTTATTGAATAGATTAAATTCAATTCATACAAAAGAGGTGAATATAAGAGTTAATTCTCCATTTAGTGGGGAGGTTAGGTCAAGATGATTTATTCTCATTAGTAGAGAAGGAATAAGCCCATTGACTCTTCCCCTTGGAGGAAGTGAGTAATTGTGATTCAATGACCCAATTCATTACCTTGAGATTCTCAAAGAGTGTGAGGTGTGGTTTGGGCCTATATAAACCAAATCCCTTCCTTGCATGTGGTGTGCAATAGAAACACTCCTCACACTAGCATTATTTGTTATTACAAAGTTCATTTATTTCTTTTGAGTTTGTCTAAATGTTGTGTTGTAGCTTTTGGCTCATTGAAGGGACTATAATAACTACATCATCTTCTAGTTGGAGGTTGTTTTATCTTGGGAGGTGGTGGTGCGAAAAACCCTTAGTAGTAGGATGCATCAATTATCTTAAAGACAGCACTCAAGGTGTGATAACCTCATTTATTGGTGGCTTGTTCATTGCAACATCAATCTATCCAGATTGGCTGATGATCTTCATCTTTCAATTGTATTGCAATTTCATTATTGTGTTTTGTAGAATTTGAAAATGCAATTACTCCAACAATAGATACTTATATGCCACCTTCCTTACCTCTGATGGACATACAAACTCTGCAAGAATTTCAGCAACGAAGGAGAAGAACCAACTGGAGGGAAGTAGCCGACACCACTACCGTGCCAAACCGCACAAGCAAATCCACACCCAATAAAATATGACCCAGTGATTCAATATCCCTTCATAGAGTACAAGAACTATCTACCTAAATTCTCTAGCGTTGAAAAGCTTCTCCCCCCCCCCTAATCCTTCTGCACATTTCCCCCAAAGAAAGAGTCGGAGCTTGTGTAACATTTTAGTTTTCCAAATCATAAGACGTTAGAATGTGGCTGAACAAAAGAGGAAGACGCACGCGACGGATGGATATTAACTTTCTTAATAATTTGAAGGAAAATCTTACTGTGAACAACCCTTCAAGTTCTAATGGTGGAAATGCTTCATTCCCTCAAGAACATTGGAAAGAATATGGATTCTATAACCCTGCCAAAGATTGAACTACTTGTTTGGAAACTATATGCTGTGGGCATTGCTTCTGGAAATGGACTACGGAAGGGAAATAATTCAGAATTGAAACATATATTTTCTTGAAATTGTCTGCAAACGCATTTGGGTTTGCTTCTTCCATTTATGATTTCTCCCTCAAAAATACCTTCTTCTTCTTCTTCTTCTTTTTTTTTTTTTTTTTTTTTTAGTTTGAACATGCAATTTTTATGTATTGGGATGAACCCACAACCTCTTCACTAAGAGGTGTTGGTCTTAAGAACCAAACAACCCTATCTCATCAACCAACTATTCAAGTGACCAACTTCTCCTTAAAAGAATGGTTTGCTAATGAGAGATTCTCAATGGTCATTTTCATATTCCAGTTTATATGGAAGGCTTAGAATTAGTTTATTTTTTAGAACAAATTGCATCAACACCCCTAGAATGGAGGTCTTAAAGCACTAACACCCCATTTTATATTTGAAAATCACAGACACCCTAAAATTGAATTTTCATTGGACACATTAGATCCAATTTGTCACAAAAAATCATTAAATCACTATTTATTTATTTTTCCTTCATATTTTGATAGGAAAATTTTGGGAATTGAAAAAAAAAACAATGATTTAATGATTTTCGGTGACAAATTGGACTAATTTGTCCAATGAAAATATAATTTTGGGGTGTCTGTATTTTCAAACATAAAGTGGGATGTCAGTGCTTTAAGGTCTCTATTTTGGGGTGCCAATGCAATTTGCTCTGGAATCGGTCTTGCTGTCTTGAGCAATCTCATGTATAAGACATTGAAAGGGATGTTGGAAATATGTTACATGACGAACATATAAGACAAATAAACTAGAATAATAAAACCAAGTTATAAATACAATAATTTATCTTGTTTCAAATGGAATGAACGATCTCCTTGTCAAAAGCATAGATACGCACATCCAACTCATTATACACAAACAAGAATTGGCGGAGTTGAGACGTGTTGGTGGTGCCCAACACTTTCTTTAAGGTATTTAAATGCCCTGAAAGTGCATTTTCACCCCCAAGATCAATCAATCCTTCCATCATAGATGGTGTACTCTATAATTGATGGAGTAAGGAATTCATAAAGCTACATTCATTAATCCGTTTCGACAACACGATTAAAGAAAATAATATTCAAACAATACTCACCTTAGAGCAAACAACCCCTCACATGCACCTTTATATAGGAGAGTAATAGACACCACTTAGGGTTGTTTCCAAAAAACATGTATCTCCCATAAACTTGCCTTTCAAAAAACACGTATTGGCCACTTAGGTGCCCATTAAGAAAAGACCCAACCATTTAACATAATAAAACTCTTGAATTTTCAAATAAAAAACTAAAATTATAACTAGGGCAACTTTCTAATCAATAGTTCTGTACTCTTTTGATACTTTTTGAACTCTCGAAGAGCCACTATTCCAAGCCTGAATCGATGAGGTTTCTACACACCTCTAGTTGCTGAGGCTGATTTGGGAGTTGCTTGCAAGGATCCTATCATCCGATCAATTTTCTTATGATTTGCTTTGTTCTATTCACTGCAGCAAAGATGCATGAAGGAGCCCATCAATGGTTTATGGTAAAGTCAATGTCAACACTGGAGGGGTTAGAAGAGCTCATGCAGCTAGATGAGGTTTAGGATTTTGTTTTCATCGGGATGAAAGAGGATTTATTTTTGTAAATATAGAAAATCTAAGGGACTAATTGTAATATGCATAACATTTTAAATATAGAAAAATCTATTCAATGAATCCAAACCATTCATTTTTTCCAAGCCACGTGTCGAGTTCTGGCGCCTGCACGACCGCGAACAAAAATCCGTTTTTGTGGCTTCTTAACATGTATAAGTGAAGTTAAAATAGTAAATTTTTAATATGTTATAATTTTCTCTTGGTTTTACCAATAAAGACGTCAACGTTGAGTCGCATGGCTTCATTGGTAGTTTGGCAACCAGTGATGCACTACTCCGATGGCATATTCTTGTGGGTGAATCACTTTATATAAGGTAAGCTATGGTGGATGCAATCTCATGTGGCTACATACTCGGGAAAAAAAAAACCTTTGTTGTGCACAGCAGTGCATTTTTGTACCAAATGATTGGCTGAGATTAAAAGCTTAATTTTAAATTTAAAAATCCTCAATAGTCTTGTGTTTACTTTGTTTCTTTTAGCCAATCGTTTGGTATGTATGTGCACTACAATGCACAGTAGAGACTTGTGCACAACAGATGATGTTTTCCCACACACTCATCTCTTCATTCAATCTGATAATCAGTCCATTGTTTCTTTCTTAGTTGATCAAAGTGTTTCCCTGCCGCTAGATGTTCGTTAGATTTTACAGGATATTTTGTATCTCTCATCCACTACAACCTCATGCATCTTCAAGTATAAAGGGCATCCAATGTGTTTGATGCTTTGGGAAAGAGGGTAAGGTTGGTTTTGTGTAAAACCATTTGACCCATTACACCAAAAAAAAAATTAAAAAAAAAAATAATAAATAATAATAATAATAATAATAATAATAATAATAATAATAATAATAATAATAATAATAATAATAATAATAAATAGTGAGAAGTTGCATGGCATAGAGGAATAACAGAGACGAGAACCTTAGGGACAAGAACCCTCTAATGCTTGATACAAATATTTTTTTTTTTTGAATAAGAAGCTTGTATTAAAAGAGTAACTAAATAAGAGGATTACAATATATAATATGGTTTTCCAGCAACGTCGTTACAGAGAATAATATCTAAACCAAGAGGTAACCCTCCCGGGTCAAATTGTATCTCACCAAGAGCTTGCAGTAACCCTACCAATAAGTCTGCTCCTTGGTTCAACTCATGAACATGGTGTAAAATGAGGCAATCCCTACAACTCCGTTGAAGTATGCTAATGTCATCAACCAAATAATCAACATACCAAGGAACTCTATGGGAACCCAAGATCATAAGAACGGCCTCGCAAGAATCAAAGCGGATTTGAAGTCTTCGAGTACCACTCTGTAAAGCACACATTAAACCTGCATTTTAGACAATCAACTCCATTACTAATATTTGGTCCTCATGGATAGCACCGGCAATAGCAAAGATGATAGCACCTCGATTTACCAATCAAGTCCTTGACCAAATTAATTGGATTCTCTGTTTTTTCTTAGGGCTTGTTTGGTTACTCAAGTTTGAATATTTCAAAAATCTAAAGATTTCAAATTTATAGATTTCAAATCTATAGACTCATGTTTCATAAAATGAACTGTTTGGTTAGCCTGAATCTTTAGAATGAAATTTGTAGATAAAAATATTTATGGACTCATGGTTCAAATGTATAACGCTTTTATAGTAGGGATGAAATCTTTGGAATTCACCTCATACCCATAAATCTACATATTCACATTTTTAGTGTAAAAAGGTGAATATTTAGATTTCATGAATCTAGGGATTCACACAACCAAACTGATATTAATCTTCCATTTGTGAATTCATAGATTTGAAATCTCTAGATTCATGTAACCAAACAGGCCCTTATTCAATTAATTGGATCAACTTTACTTGTTGGGTGTCTCATGTGTTGCCGAGTATATAAAAGCTATTATGAATGTTTACAAAATTTTAAACATTTGTTAAAAAAAAAAAAAAATTCATCTTTGCTGAAAGATTTGGCAATTAATTTTTTTTACTTCTACCCAGTGGTTATCAAACGCTTTTTGCATTTTGACTTAAAAATAATTTTTAATGCTTTTATTTTAAAGAAAAAAAGAATGAAAACCATGCCAAAGAGAACATAGGTGAGATAGATTTGAGCCTTTTTCGTATCAAATTTATTCTGTATTTTGACTATTTGAAATAAATGAATACAATAATCTATTTTTGATAAAAAGAAATTGAAAAAAATTTGATAAATTTGTGTTCAAAATAAATTACAGAATGAAAAATAAGTTTGAAATATCAACATAAAAATTCGATAAAAATAATAGAAAATTGATAATTTTAGGGTTTGGAAGTGAGAAAAAAAATGAAGAAATAATAGGATTTCTACCCAAAAAAAGAAGAAGCATATTTACTATATATCCTCAATTTGCAATTGAAAACTTTAACTAACATATGCAAAAATGAATAGAATGAATTTTTGACATAAACCAGAATAGATAAAACATCTATTATGGATTATTGATGATTTTCTATCATTTTAAACAAAAATAGGATTTCAAGTGAATGCCAAACACATAAAAAGAATGGAAAAAGATTAAAAACCAAAAAGAGAATTGATACAAAAAAGGCCCTAGATGTTTATCATAATATATTATTTATGAAATCTAGGGTAAACTTCATATTTTAAGTAGGGGTGTAAACCGATTGAATTCATATCGAATAGTGGTAATATCATATCTACATCTTATTATATTCGAACGATGGATAATATCCTATCGATTTTTGGACAGATTCAGCTTGATTATGATGATAATCAAATAGTCTATATTGAATACAAGTTTTCGATTATTGTTGACATCTTTACCATTTTACTCTTGAGGTAGGTCTGAGATTTAAGAATTTAACAACTTTGATAGTTATTTTAATAAAAAATCTAAAAAAAAGTCACATCTAAAGTAAAAATTATAAAAATAAATCGAAATAAGTAATTTAATTGGATAATTTTATAGGACGGATAATAATTGATAGAAAAGGGGTAATGCCATATTTGCATCGTATTAGTAATTGAATCGGTTACAAATACCAATAAATGTTCAGAAGCAGATTTCGATTATCCATTTGAACCTCTTAATTTTAAGGCACAATACTCAGGAGAAAAAATTGTGACCTACTTCAGCGTGGGGAGTGAAAGCCCATAAGTGCAAGCAAGGCCCGGCCCATATCCATATTCCAGTGAAAGAAAACGATATCACAGATTTAGACGATCAAATCTACAAAATACCTTTTGTTCGGGCGCAGTTTCTGTATCTTCGTTTTTGCTTCCCACCTTATCTTCTTCTGCTGTTGAGCTCGCAGTCTTAAACCCAGTCTTCTCGTTGCGAGTAGAGCTACAAAAAATGGGAAATAAAGACGAAATCGAATCAGTAGATGACAGTGAAGAAGAAGAGGAAGAGGTGGAAGACGAAGAACCGTCTGAGAAATTAGCTGCTTCAGAAAATGAAGAGGACGACGACAGCTACGATTCATCGGACGACGAGTTCGAAGACTATTACGCTGAAGATCAATCTGAGAATGAAAATTCTCCTGAGAGTAATATCAAGCTTTTTGAGCAAGCTCAGAATAGCTACAGAGTCAAGAAGATGCAAGAGGAAGACGAACGCTACTACGTTGCAAACGAAGACCGCTTCGACTTTCCCGAGGATCCAGAGAACTGGAGGGAAGAGGACCTCAAGGAGTACTGGGCAGATGCTCCTTTGAAGATGACGAATCCTGGTTGGGATCCAGTTTGGGCAGACGAGGAGGATTGGGACGTTGTTGAGGAGGAGATCAAAGAGGGAAGAGACCCACCAATTGCGCCTTTTTATGTTCCATATCGGAAATACTATCCAGTCATACCAGACAACCATTACGACATCGCGAACCCCAAGTCAGTAGTCGAAGAGCTCGATCGAATTGAGGAGTTCCTCAAATGGGGCAGCTACATTTTCGGGGATGGGAGCTCGTAAGTGTACTTTTACCTGCGATTTCTGTTTTCCATCAGCTTTTGCGTTCCAATGCTTTAGTTTCCAATGCTTCATATGTTCGAGATGTTTTGCATTACTCACATGTGCCTGATGACATTGTTGAAGATATGAAGGCACTATCTGGGACGACTTGGCTCATGGAAAAGGTGTTTACGTAGCTGAAGACGGGATGGTCAGGTTCGTCTCATTTTTGTCCTCATTTTGAATATAATGTTCACTCTGTTCTCCTACTCCCTTATCGATTATTTTGGTAGAATCATGTTTTATAAGTTGCTATTTGCATTTCAATTTTCTAAGTAATGATATATAAGATTTCTATATGCGTAGGTGCATTACTGCAGTTCACTGCTTCTTCTTTTTCCTCTTTTTTTTTTTTTTTGGGGGGGGGGGGGGGGGGAGGGATTAGATAGACCTAAGGATAGTTGAACTCTTAGCCTCTTAATTGTGAGATAGTGCTCATTGCCAAATGAGCTTCCCTTTGGGGGTTTTTTGTTCAGATTTTAGAGTGAATCTGTTTCAATAACAGCTGTAAGCTGAGCATAAACATAGAATAGATGCATCATATCGTTCAAAATACTGAGAACTTCATTGTGGTCTTGTGTCTATGTGTATCTTATACTATATCCGATTAATTTTCCCTGTAAGTATATCTGAAGACAGCTTTGTGCTTGCAAGCATTAAGGTGTATAGCTTCAAAACACTAGATGTGTCTTATAATATCAATTGTCTGATTTTTCTTTCTTTTCTTTCTCCACAAGAATCTCTGAAGATGGCTTTGTGCTTATAGGTATGAAGGTGAATGGCTTCAAAACAATATGGAAGGTCATGGTGTTGTTGAAGTTGACATTCCTGAACATGTGCCTCCGCCAGGTTCCGAGTATGTCTGACATCATGAGTAAAGAATCCTGGAAACAATTCTATTTCTCCTTCAAACAACTTTTTAAAATTATATTTATACATCATTTCACTTGTCCTTCCAGACTCGAAGCAAAAAAACGCGCACAAGGGAAAATCATCTCTCGAGATTTTATGTCACCAGAAGATAGGGAATGGCTGGAGATGGACATTGAAGATAGCATCCGTTTAGCGGGTGTGAATTATGAACTTCCATTCTATGAAAATAAAGAATGGGTCCGGCTGTTTGGGGAGAAACCGTACGTCTCTATCATTCAAAAATTAGCTCCCTGACTTTGCAAGGCCTTGAAATCTGTGTGCAGTCCTATTGTTTATTATAGTTCTGTATTCTAATTTCTTGTGACCTTCACTGTAGCATGCAATTAGTATTATGTCATCTATTTTGCTGAACATTAGAGCAGACATATTGTTTCTATTATAGCACTATCTTCTCATTCCCTGTGACCGTCACTATTACTGCAGTTGTATTTTCAAAAGGGAAACTTTTTTAGTTATAAAAGAAGGAATGGAAGGGTAATGAAACAGATGTAACTAAACTCAAAAGTTCTCCTCTGATGAAAATAGATCTTTTGCAGCTCTTGAAATCATTTTTTTTCTTACCCTTTTTAATTCTTTCCATTTTTGGGGTTCTGATTCATTTGTATAGGATTTGGAGTGTTATATTTTTACTATAATAAATATATATTTTTTCAGGGAGAAAGGTCGATACCGATATGCCGGGCAGTGGAAGCATGGCAGGATGCATGGCTGTGGTGTATATGAAGTCAATGAGCGTCCGATATATGTATGCGCAAATGAGCCACTGTTAGGATCTTTGGTTTTGCTTTATATCTTGCTTATGCACGTTTTATAGAAGATGTCCAACACAATGGTAGTGATAAATTTTGACCAATTGTTCGATTAATTATTTCTGACATCTGCTTAACCTGTGTCTTGATAAGATATTTGTCCAATATTTGCAAAGAATGGCTTGTTTGAATTCGAAACTGAGTCAGGTCCAGTTTGAGAAATTGGTGGCTTTTAGTTTGAAATATTTGAATACAATAAAAATACTATGTTTGTATCATGGCATAAGGATTTCCTTAGTTTCTTAAAGTTTGGTGCTTACTGTTTTTTTAGAGTTCAAATCTTGGAAATTGCATGTTTTACTAAATCTTGCACTCTTAAGTATAGTAGCATTAGTGCTTTAGGCGGTAAGGGTGCATTTGACCTGGGTTGGAAATGGACATATACCCCAGAAATGTAACATGGTGTTTTTCCTTCTTTTTTTGTTTTTGTTTTTTGTTATTTTTTTTTGGGGGGGGGGGGGAGTGTTGAGTGGTGGGAATGAATTGGTTACAACTGGTGGATTTTGCCTTTTTTCAGTTTTTCAAGTTAGATTTATTAAAATTGAAGTGCAAGTGTAAAATAAATTGCAAATAAGAGACACAATCAATCTATAGTCTTTTGATTTATCCAAATCTACATCCACTCCTCTCTTATCTTGAGAGAGTATTCCACTAGCGCTTCTATTTCACTACAATGGATAGAGAAACAAGCCCTTACAAATCCTTTGAGGATAAGAGGCTCCTCATAAATCCAGATTCAAGGGAAAGAGTACCCAAATCTCTTAGGGATTAGACGGTCCTTGTACTAACCTAAGTCCATCTAGATTAAGTACTAATAATTGAAGTAAAACAATTAGAAGAGTAGTTGAAATTACATATCAAGAGGTATGACACTTTACCTCTTGAGTAAATGTCATGCACAGTGATATGAAAGTTAAGAAAAATGCACCAACTGTCTTTTGTCTTGGCCACCCAAGCAAACAAGGAGGATCAAACAGTTAACGTTATTGAGAAAACTGGGGGCTGAAAATCTCCCATTTACTAATAAGGGAAAGATCCTATTAGTTTACTAATAATTACCAAGTGCTTGTGATATGCTTTCCTGTTTAATGGAGCTCAATGGAGATGAAGGGTGGAGACATAACCATCTGATCGAGTTCCATAGGGATTGAAGCTTGGAACTCAAAGAAGAGAAAGTGAGGTTGCAACAGCTTTGGGAAATTTTTCATACAATGCCTCCTGCAAGAGTGGTGTTTAATCACACCTAGAAGCTCTTTTTTGTTTATATTAGTGATGTGTCATTAGTCTAAAGTAACGCTTAAAAATGGGTCTTTAATAGACTTAATTTGGAATAATTTACGGGGTTGGACAGATTGTTAATCATCCGGACATGTCAGATGCCAAGTGGAACTCTCTGGATAAGGAATTAGCAAAACTAGTTTTTAAGGCAAAACAGTCCAACCAAACTCACTGATTGAAAACTGAGAGCAAACTGGACTCGTCGGTGTGTCTCATAGAATACAAATCAGATTCATCGGATGGGATCTGGACTCACCGATTGGGCCATATATGGATCCAATCAGGGCTATCAACCCTGTTTTGGTTTTTGGTCTGGGCATAGTCCTAGAGGGTCTCAACCATTTTTAATCAATTAACATAGGCCCTAGAGTCCATCTAATATGTGGACATGCATGCCATGCAATTTTACTCACTAATGATTATGTTATGCGTGCTTTGTTTTCTAATCCTAATGCTAAATCTTCATGCATTCTTCAATTTTTGGTAGGTCTTAAACTTAGTCATCATAATTGTTGCTTTTTAGGGCTTCAAGTCCTTCACAAAGTTCCTGGAGTAACTTGCTTTATTCGTTCACTTCCAAGGCCTTCTCAGGCTATGGCTTCTTATATTTAAGACATATCATGTGGAGATAATCATCAAAATATATTTGTGTGGAGATGGCAAGCCCTGACATGCCCTTGCCCAAAATCCACCAGGTCTGGGTGGGATAATTGGCCATTGCAAGGCATGTTCTGGGACTTGGACTTCTATTTGTGTAAGTTTGGTGATCCCTAAAGTTATGGAAATTTTTAGTGCCACCCCTTGAGCTACCACCCCTTAAATTAATGCCACCCCCTGAGTTACCTAATTTATCAATCAAACCCCCTATAGGGGGGAAATATATCAATGACATCTCTACCATTGAGAGTCATAGTGAAATGCTGATGTAAGCAAGCTAAACTTTAAAAAGACAAGAAAAACCTTGAATGGAAAACTTTACACTTGACTCGTTCCTTCATCTTCCTTTACCGTGTATGACTTCTTCCTCTCCCAATCGTGAATCCTCACAAAGTTTGGGAGATATGGTTCATGGGTTGTGTTTATAAACTTCGGATGTAGGGTTAATATCGAAAATGAATAAATAACAACTAATTGAGATTAACGATGTTAGTAATAGGGAGTCTGACTGATTAATTGGGTGACTCAGGGGCTGGCATTAATATTAGGGAGTAGTTCAAGGGGTGAGACTGAAACTTTCCCCTAAGGTTATTGTGTTTGCATGTTATATGATGGTGAAGTTATTCCTACATTGCTTATGGCATAAATACAGGACTATATTTTCATGTCTTCTTTTAATGGCGGTTCGCCTGTTATAACTCTGATGCATTGTGCAACAAACCTTTGTGTTTCTACAACTAATAGCTGGAGTCTTTAAAGTTTAAACAATGATACGCTTTTCTAGCAGCTTGACGATATGAGCAGATTTTGTTTAAGGTCAAAGAAATAGATCCAGCTACTTCGGTACTATATTATGGATAGCGTTTTAACTTTGAACGCAGCCTATGTTTCCTAGGTGCATTAAGGATTAACTAATCCTTTTATTTTGTTCTTTAAAGTGATTTTCTGATGCCTGTTAAATTTTAATTTGAAGTTTTTATGATAACATAGGACATAGAGAGGCTGATAGCTTAGTTGGCTTTGTAACGTTGTTGAACCTCATGCCAAAATTTGGACGATGTATACTTATTCTGCCATGGATTTCTGGGTGTATTACTAAATACCATACTCTAAGCACTGCTCTTTTGTATTTCAGGGGAGGTTTTATTTTGGAGAGCTATTGGAGGATTCTTCTGGTTGTGATGAAGATGTTTCAGCGGTATCATAAGATCGGGATTGTTTTGATATACTGTTCAGTTCTATTGAGAATTCTATCCTGTTTTGGCTAATTTTCAAGTCAATGTTGTTTCAGCTGCATGCAGGTATAGCAGAAGTTGCTGCTGCCAAGGCTCGGATGTTTGTTAACAAGCCTGATGGAAGTATGTATCTTCAATGTAGTGGCTTCATAGGATAGGGCAAAAGTTGCAACATGAAATTACTAGTGTGAGGCATGTGACTTGCTATAGAGCAGTGAAAAAGAACTTGGTGCCGACTATGGTTTTGACCCACGGAGAAACCAAGATATGCTCGAGTTGTGGGTTGAAATCAAGTCAAAACCTTGTATTTTTCTAGCCAACTCAATATTCTGGTTTTGAGGCCTAATTATTGTTTCTTTGGGCTGATTCTTGGATACAGTCTCCTTTTTACCTTAGACACACAAAAATGAGTTAATAATAAATAAATAAAAGCTTAAAATGATACTTTTGGTTTTCTGATTTTTTGAAGTACAAAAAAATTACTAGATAGCATGAAAAGAAAATTTTTACATAACATATATTAATTTGAACATCATCCTATTAGTATTGATCATACCCTTTTTTGTCAAGAAAAAAAATACTTTGAGAAAAATAGCTTAACTTAAAACTTAAGAAAAACCAAGAATGTTGATGTTTGGAGCTTCAATCCATTGATTTACCATGCTTCTCAGAGTTGTTGAGAAGAATGAGTTACGTGAGGTAGAGGATATAAAAATGAAGCATTTTCACCCTCAAACCTCTTAAATTTCTGAAATTTCAAAATATCCCCAAAATTTTAAAATTTCAACCAAAACTAGTCATTTTTTATTTGGAAATCCATTTCTATTTGGTGACCTCACGATTTTTGCTGGATTTTTTTTCCATGGATCCATATGAAAACTGAAATGATGTGATTGAAATATCTTATTCAAGAATTGGAGTTTTCGTTTGTTTTGGTGTTACTGGAATTTTGTCGATTTTTTCCTATGGGTCTATTGACAACTAAAGTAATGTGATTGAAATCCCTTCATTCAAGAATTGGGGTTACCAGTTACTAACATCTTATTGTGATAATCAAGTGACTTATGTTGCCAGTAGTCTAGTTTTCCACGAAAGAGCTAAGCTTATTGAGGTTAGCTATCATTTGTGAGAAATTTTTTTTCTGTAATTATTATATCAGCTCTAGTACTTTACTCCAGCAATCAGTTAGGACTTCACTAAGAAGTTCAAGCCTTCCTTTCTTTTTGGTTGATCTAAGCAAGTATCAAGATATTGATGTCAAGGCTAGTTTCAACTAGCCAAAGGCCAAGATATGGCCGAAATGGGTTGAAACCTTGTTGAAACTAGGGATTTTTATGGTAAGGCTTGACATGTGATGGACTGGTCAAAACTGGTTGAAACTTATTAAGTTGGGTTTGTTGAAGTTTGTTAGGACCCTAGGAGGAGGCCAGGTGGAATGAAGGTTAGTTAGGGTTAGTTGAGATAATAAATAGAGGGAGAAGAGTGAGGAGAGGGCATCGAATGTTTTATGAGAGTTCTTGGGCAGCCGTAGGTTGAGGGACACCACTGTGAGGTGTGGGGGTGACTGGCACCATAGAAACTAGAGTCTATTTTGTTAATTCTTGCAACTTTGTAATAATTTTCCAAGGTATTATAAGGGTTTTAACAATTGGCATCAGAACTGTAATGATCCAGGGAGGTGAAATGGCTTTATCACTGTTTTCTGGTGATGGAAAGGCGCATGAGTGGTTAATAGAAGTCGAGCAATTTTGCCGGCAACACCAAATTGAGTGTGAATATTGGCTCGGAATAGCTCTCAAGCATTTGGATGGAGAAGCGTTAGAGTGGGTTTACCGGAGAAATTGGCCGGTGTTTGATTGGAAGGGTTTCAGAGAAGCCTTGCAAACTGATTTCGGTACGAGCCAAGTGGCAGACGTGAACTCGATTTTGGACAGCAACCAGGAAGAACTTAGGGATGCTAATGGAGTGGTGGAACTAGGAGACCAAGCAAAACTGATGGAAAAAACGCCGAGTGACATCGCCGGAAGCGATGGGTCGATTACTACGGTGGGTCCATGCCAGACTGGGAGAAGAGAGAAGAAGCGAATGAGAGTTTTAGGTATCGATGCTTACGGGATTAAAGATGCAACAACGAGAAATCTGGCCGCCATATCCAAAGCCTGCAAGAAGAAAGAGATTCGAGGGAGACCAGAGGCAATCGGAGGAAAACTCCGGACGGCGGCTGAAGTTTCTGTCCACAGGAAAGGAAGAAGAAGACGATGGAGAGTTAGGGTTTTTCGAATTGGTTCGGTCCACCTCAAATCGGTTCGTGGGTTTGATTCATTCATTAAGAGCCATAATTTTGGCCCAACTCAGGTTCGCCCATTCTCACACTTAGGGCCCAAACGAACCAAGTTTAAAGATTGGGCCGCTTGGTTCCCAAAGAAACCTTCTTGGGCCCAAACTATTTCCTTAAACCCCAGCCCATTTTATTCCATTAGCCCAATACCCAACCTATATTCCTTCATCCACACTTTTAAGTGTTTAGACCTAGCCCATTCAAAAGAATTAATTTGGTCCCATTACGGTTTCATGACCCAAAACCCAACCCCTTCCATCAAACCATTACCCAGGGTTTAAATTGGAACCCCACCAACTCAAGACCTACTATGGGCTTTAAAAGACCCAACTAAAACCCACAATGGGAAGACGTTGGACCTGAGTCATGGAATTGAGGTTCGCAGATGGGTTCTTACTGGTTTCAGGCCCAGCCCAGCAGTTCTGTTTTGGGTATTGTCAATTGAGGCCCAGTTTGGAGACAACCCATTGACAAAGCAAAACTGCCATGGGCATTTTAGGAACACTACTGTTCCTCCTTCTTCTAGCTCCAATCAAATGCAGCGTGAGGCTTGCGTCGCAACGGCAGCAGCAGCGGCAGTGGAAACTGAGCAAATTGGCCACCGATGCCCTTCTTCCAACCACGTACAGGTTCCTCGGACTTCTGCTAGGGCTGTGGCATTTGGAGTTGGGTTGTTTAATGGAAGCGGAAATCTTGGAGTAGGAAGGGATCGTGCTTTTGCTATAATTTTCAAGGTTTTCTTTTTCTTCATATGGGCTGCTTACAGTTGCGAGGGTACCCAGAGTATGGGAAGCCAAAGAAGGCTATCAATCAAGATGCTGGCCTAGTTTTGTGGCAAGCATGCAGAGGGCTAAACTTCAAAATTTCCATCACCTTGAGGACAAGGTGATTTTCGAGAGGCCGGTAGTTGTTAGGACCTTAGGAGGAGGCCAGGTGGAATGAAGTTTAGTTAGGGTTAGTTGAGATAATAAATAGAGGGAGAAGAGTGAGGAGAGGGCATCGAATATTTTATGAGAGTTCTTGGGCAGCCATAGGCTGAGGGACACCACTGTGAGGTGTGGGGGTGACTGGCACCATAGAAACCAGAGTCTATCTTGTTAATTCTTGCAACTTTGTAATAATTTTCCAAGGTATTATGAGGGTTTTAACAAAGTTGATTAAAATTGGTCATATTTTGACATTTCTTGTTGAAACTAGCAAAATGTTCGAAATGTTCGTCGAAACTGCAGAAATTTCCCAAATATTCAGGATATGGGATTTTTAAAACCAACCCATGGTTTTGTCTTCACCAAAATTTCGGGGCCACCTTGGTTGAGACAAGAACCATGGATTTAGCTGGGTATGGGAGATTCACATATTCCAGCTTCAGGGGAGCATAAGTGTACTGTGGATAGTGTGGCACTATGTCCATGTGGGGGATAATATAGTGGCGTTAAGGAGTGAGTTGGATCAGAACATGGAAACTACCTCTGCACAAAGCAGGGGTAAAAGACTGACATTAGCTCCCTCTGCCTAGACCGTAATAGTGTGTGTCTAGGGAACTCTCTTTTTCTTTTGAGTTGTTGGTTCATTTTTAGTAATTTTACTTTTACTATTATTGTATTTAGGTATATTAACCATTCCAACATAAACAACTTCTGTCTCTTCCTATCATGACTTTTAGCTTTCCCCTTTTTCAGCAATCTGGCACCCCCCCCCCCACCCCAAAAAAAAAGAAAAAACCAAAAATTCTTCTTTTTCTTCTCGTGTATGGATTCTGATCACCAATGCTTGTTTAGGCATTCATCTCATGCTTTATGTGCTGCCTTTGCAGCAACATGTGTAGCTGACATGCTAAACAACCCTGAAATTTAGGCTTACCACAACAAATCTAGAACTTCTTCATTTTTGACGTGTGTAAAAAAGTGGATATTATACTGTCTATACTTGTCATTAGGGTGTTGAAGAATGTTGACTGATCAAACTGGAAGTTGTAAGGTCAACTTTGTGTTAGTCAGTAGCTGGGGTAAAACTTATGATATAATAATTGACTTGGTTGAGTTGATCTTAAAAATTGGTACTGATTCATATGTAGAAGCTACTTGAGAGGCAAGGAGCTCAGGTTTCTACCATCTCATGATTCTAATTAAGAAAAGAAGTTTAAGTGCAGCAATAATCCTACTTTTATGTTGTGGTTTTGTATTTTTCACTTTCTCCTTATGTATTACTCTTTCATTTGATTTTGTGCAGTGGTAAGGGAAGAGAGGGGTCCCTATAATGATCCTCAACACCCATATTTCTACGAGGAAGAGGATGTATGGATGGCACCAGGGTTCATTAATCAGTTCTATGAAGTAAGTCACGATTCATTTTTTTTTCTTCCTAATGAAAGAAATATAATCTTTACTTTGGACCTTTAAAGTTTGAGAAGCTAAACCTGAATTTCTTGATTCACGGCGTCCAGTACTTGCACTTTAGATATCGTGACTCGACTTGTAGACGGTGATACCGCCACCTTCGGAGATGTGATCTTCTCTATGTTTTTATTGTAGGTTCCTGATTATTGGAAGGGATATGTGCATGAGGTCGATCAGGAACGGGAGATGTGGTTGAATTCCTTCTATAAAGCTCCTCTTAGGATTCCAATGCCTGCTGAACTTGAACATTGGTGGTCAAATGGTAGTCACTAACCCCAAGCTTTTGGAGGTCTAATCATAACTTGGGAGTATAATTGGATGTAGGTGTTCAGACTTCAGAATTCTTCTTGGTGGTGTACAATATATCGTACACATTATTTGTACATCCAAGGATCAAGAACTCAATTTCGAGCTTGGTTTTTGACCACCTAGAAACCGAGATATTGTTGAAAGTAGGGAATTTTTGTATACAAAGGTTGACCACAAACCACAAAACCAGTGGAAGATTGATTGCAACCCAGATCGATACAATAATGAAGTTAATATAATAACTAGACCCTTTATTTTTTTACTTCTTCCCCCCTCCTTTTATGGGGGGGGGGGGGGGGAAGATAAAAGGATAAGAAGGGGATATACAAGAAGAAAGAGGGTAGGGGGATGGGCTATCTCAGCCCCGAGTCTCTCTAACATGGAATACTCCTTGTCTACAATTTCAGTTTTCCTAAAAGTCTAATTATTGCAATGAAAGGGCATATTTATGGCTTGACTAAAGTTTTACAAGGAATAGAAACTTCTTGAACTGAAAATAGAAATTATTAAACTACTGACTAGTGACAATAGATTCTTTTGGAAAATTGAAACTAACTAGAACTAGAAACTGCTAGACTTTCTAATTTAGCGACATGCATGAATAACTAAACAGAAACTGTAACAGAATTGAAATTAAAATAACTAGAAATAATGGAGAGCTGAAGGAAGAGAGAAGAAGTAGAGATGGAAGGGGGTGGGGAGGATGGAGAGTTGTGTGTGATGCAGCTCTCCCCCTCAACAGTGTATTTATTATTGAAAAGTTTATAGATTAGAGAGATCTTCGAATATCCCTAAAGCTGGTTACAACTTACAAGATCTTCAAATATTACTATCCTAAATAAACTTGCTTGATACCCAAGTAATGAAAAGGAAAGGAAACAAATCTCTTTAAGTATTGCTTGTTAGTCAAGCTACATAAAAGTAGTAAGTGCAAAAAATAGAAAGTAATATCCTAATCTAATTGTAGGAATTAATAAAATAAAAGCTAATTCAATCTCTGGTGGACCCCACATAATGTGGTTACCACTAAAGTGTTAAATCATGCATATCCAAACACTCCCCCTTAAGCTATGGAGTATACATATCAAAGGCTCCAGCTTGGAATAACAGGAACATATATTAAAAGCTCCTCATCAATATTGATCATAAGTAGGAATTAGTAGAAGCTGATAAACACCAAGAGAAGTTTACTCAGGAGATAACTTATAGCAATTTAAAGAAGCAATCTTCAATTCTTCATGTCGAACAAACCATCTAATAATGAGAGCAGTTGTCGGTATTGAAGATGAACAAAACATGGAGTCAATATTTTTAATATAACTACTTTTAAACTACTTTTTAATACAAATATTTTTTATGATAAACTAAAGTACTAAACAAGCATTAAACAATCACATTCATAAAAATAAAAAAATAAAAAAATCAAGAATCACAATTATGAATAACAATATTATTCATATATAGTTTAATGAAATTATTTCACAAATTATTTTTAACATGACTTTTTTGTTAAATATACATGAATAATATTCAAATTGGAATCAGAATTGATGTATCCATTTTCCCCTTTTTTAACCAAATAGTGCCAACATGATAAATTAATAGATCTCATTATTCCGATTTCCATGTCATTGTTTATTTAATGATTCATTGATTATCAATGTTGAATATGGCTCATGCTTCACATTCTGTTGTCGATAGGAACTTTGGGCCTCGGAGTTCATTTGCAAATTGGGCCTCGATTCCGAAATGGCTCACATATTTAAATTTATATACGGCATTGTAGAATAAATTATGATTAAAAAAAAAAGAAAAATAATATGCACAAATTACAAAATATAAAAAAAGCAGTTGCTTTAGCATCTAGGCGGCAATATGGCGCAAAAGGTGGCAAAGCGGTATTGCCTAAGCAAAAAAGCGGCAAGAAATCAGCTCGTTAGTTAAGCGGTCACAATTTAAGCTGTTCAAAGACCACTTTGCCGCCTAAACGGACGCTTTGATAACCATGGAACAAAATCCAGTAGTAGCATGAAATGTGCTATCCAAATAATGCTAGTAGGGGGGAGAATCTCCGCACTAATAGATAAAAAATTGTAGCTTCAATGTCCACACATATGTTCTGCAATAAGGCAAGTAGTAGGTGAAAGTACGGTAAGAAAAAGGTAGTATTGGTTACTGTGGACCAAGCGGTAGGTAAAAAGCGATATGTTATTGTGGACCAAGTTAGTGTGTAGAAGGTAATAGGGGTTGCTGCGGACCAAGTACGATAGTATGGGTTACTGCAGACTAAGTAGGTAGATAAAAGGCAATATGGGTTACTGTGAACTAAGTAAAAGGCCAATATGGGGTATTGCGGACCAAGTAAGTAGATAAAAGTAGTATGAGTAATTACGGACCAAGTTGGTAAATAAAAGACAATATGAGTTACTGTGGACCAAGTAGGTATCCCCTCCCCCCTCTCATGTGTAGCATTACACGTGCAATCTTACACAAATAATAACAACCAATTGCTAGCATCTCAAAGTCCTGCTGAGGAATGTTACTTGAAACTAAATACAAAAACTTCTAGTCAATATTATTATGGTAGAAAAATTTGAACCTCCAGCATCAACTTAAATGATGCAATAGGAAAAGTAGTACCCATAATATAACGGCAGTCAAGCATGTAGCAGCAAGGGAAACACCAAACAATATTGTGAGGCAATAGCAAAAGTAGTGCTCATAACATAACAACAGTAAACCATGTAGCGGTAAGGGAAGCACCAAACAATATTAAGTAGTAAATGCATCAGAGGAAGAGTAGATAAGCGGTAGTATATCCCAAAGATCCAAAATAACAGCAAACTAAATCAGAGAAAGATACTGAACCAGCAGGAATGATGATGTAGTAGCAGTAAGATAAGGTCTTATTTATTTAATGATATAGGACAGCAAGTAATCTACACGGTAGTAGCGGTTATTGTTCAAAATCAGCTCTGAGTAATGACAATCACAAAGCAACCCTATTTACCAGTAGAATAACATGAAGTCGAGACTAACCATTCAAAAATTTTCCAAACACCTGTAGTACTTGAAACCAGTAATAAAAGCAGTAGGAAGACAATATAGCATCAACAGAATTTTTCAAAGCAGAGAAATTCAATAAAACTGGGGCAGCAATAGTATATCTTGCAGTAGAACCCGATCCCACCTACAGAATTTTTTTTCAGACCATAAAGACTCAATGAAGCAGGGGAAGCAGCAATCTAGGCAATGACAGCAATAGTACTCACAAAATAACCAGAAACTATAGCAGCAATGGAAGAAAAAACCCAACAAGGCAGGGAATCATCAACAATAGTGTAGTAACAATTGCCAAAATTTTTGGTTAAGGTTACCAGGAAAAACAACTGTCCAGGGGTCTTCGGCAGTGTAGATCAGAATTCATTAGTTGTGATTCATCTTGTAAATTCATCAATCTTCGTCAAAACCCTACTTCTCCTTATACGAGCTAGGGTTTCACCACCAACAAGAAAACCTTGAAACGGCTTTCAAACCGCAATGTTTATAATTTCAGAACAAGATCTATAGTCACTGCTCTGATACCATGTAATAGAGTTAAAATTAAAATAACTAGAAATATTAGAGAGCTGAAGGAAGATAGAAGAACTGGTGGAGAAGAAAAAGAGATGGAGAAGGAGGGAATTGAGAGTTGTGCATGATGCAGCTCTCCCCCTCAACAATGTATTTATTATTGAAAAGTTTCCAGATTGGAGAGATTTTTGAATATCCCTACGTATGGTTACAAGATCTTCAAATATTACTTCTTAAAATAGACTTGCTTGATACCCAAGTAATAAGAGGAAAGAAAACAAATCTCCCCGAGTATAACTTGCTAGTCAAGCTACATAAAAATAATAAGTGCAGACAACAAAAAGTAATATCCTAACCTAATAAAATAAAATCTAATCCAATCTTTGGTGGACCCCATATAATGTGGTCAATTGCTAAGGTGGTAAATCATTCATATCTCAATAGAAACCAAACTAAGATCTTAAGTGTCCCAAAATAATATCTTCATGCATGTTGGTTCCCATAAAGCCAAATATGGAGCTGTGACACTGTTCGTGTGAGACGACCAGTCATGTGAACAGTGTTTGGCCTTCTTGTTCTTTGTTCGTGTTCCTTTTTGGGGGTAGGACTGTCTTATGTGATGCTCCATTCAACCAACAAAACCTCTTGACATCATCAGACTAGGCTACCTCTCATAGCACTCGCATTCCACGACCTTCCTGGGTTTGGTCCTGGACTTATGATCATCATCACTTTTCTAACCAACTTGATGGTGTGCTTTCAAGGCCCATATGTGATTCTTTTATTTCCTTTTATTTTATTTTTTTGGGCAGCCCAGTGTTGGGCTTCTAAACACATTGCATAAACTATTTTCATTTAAAAAGGATGCTCAAAATGAAACCTATGATTTTGTCCCAAGTTTGGTGTTGTATATTATTCTTGAACATTGGCTGGAGAGCAAGGCAGACACTTATTCATGCCTAACATCGTGTAACATTTATCAAGATATTGTTCATAAATAAGCAAATATCCCCTTCTTGAGTCCAAACAGTTAAAAACAAGAAAAGGATAAAAACTTGGCCCCCTAATTCAAGAATAGAAATGGATTTCAGCTTTCTAATGTTGTGGTTCTTAAATCTAAAAATTTCATAAAACTTAGTATGGCAAAACCATAATAAAAAATTCGAGGGAAACTCAAGTTTCAACCGGGTGAAAATGGAAAACTTAAGTGGAAACTTGGGAAATTTTGAGGAAACCGAGGACTTTCCATACAAGTTTCGACATCAAGTTTCGATAGGTTTTAGAGAGTATTTTGGGGTAAGATTATGTATTTAAGTTAATTAGAGTATAAAGAACACATTGGCTGTATTTTGCTAAAAAAATCAAAATAGATATGTCATTCAATGTACATAACATCAATATAGAGTTGTCCGAAAAGTACTCTATAAACTTAACTACTTAAGCACATAACATTCAATATATAATTTCTAACTTCAAAATAGCTGACAATAAAAGGAAAGTACAACTTAATGCCAAGAGGAGTGCCAAGAGTGGATCCATCCTATGAGCTGAGCTATATTATGCCTGTAACATCCTCTCCTCCAACCAGCGAACATAGCCATTCCATGACATTTTATGCCTATGGTTGTGAAGGTAATCGACAATTGTAACTTTATGAGTCTGGTCATCAATATGCTTAAGATAACCAGTCTGAGGGAATATGCAATTTGGATAGGGAAGTCCTGATGGAGGGGGTATTTTGTTGTGGTATTTGGGGGAACATAAAATAAAATTTTTTGGAAAGCTACAAAATTTATAGGAAAAAGTCTCAGGTTTCCAAGAAATTTGGGATTTTTTTCTTCTCATGAACCAGCTGGTCCAACTGGGTTGAACTAGGTTTTGACATGTTTTGAGGTTTCGACGAAATTTCGACAGTTTCGACCGAAACTGAGGACTTTTTTTCTATCCTCGTAGGTTTCATTTCGCATTTTAAAAAATGCAAAATTTTGGTTGAAATTTCGCATTTTTCGACCGAATTTTGTACCATGGGCAAAACATTGTTAAAAACTAAAAATACAATAAAGTATTTGTCTGTTTTTATGCTTGAATTTTTCTTTTGTTAGTAGTGATCGTAAACAAAATTGCTCATTAAGTTATGCTGGTCGGATCGTAATTCCTTAAATGTCAGATTTAGGCAATCTTGAATTTGTTGGAATGCTTTCCGTTTTGCACACACTATACTACTCTGTTTTTACTATTTATTTTAATTTAAAACATGGTCGTAAATGATGATCAAAAACACCTAGTGTCTCAGTCTACCAGTATTATTTGTCCACTAAACCTCTGGGCCTCTGTGAACTGCCATGCAATGTTTGGAGGCTAGCTATCTGCTCTTGTCCAAATAACCCCTTAGAAGAAATAGTAGCCTTATTACTCTTCAAAATTTTAGTAGTCCTTTGAGAAGACAGAAAATTATTAAAAACGGACAAAGAAAGTGACATAGGATGGCATTTCAAGAGGGGCTCGAAAATGGAGAAGAAAAAGGAGATTAAACCACAAAACTGGCACTTAGCAGAAGCCAGTGGTCAGTTGATGCTTGCAAGTCAATTGGCATGCCTTGTTACCACAAGGAAGGGAGGCCGGTACTGCTTGGGTTGCATATGCTATAGGCCAGGAGTTATACAATTGTTGCAATGGGTTATTGTTTATTTATTCTCTTCCATCAAGGTGTTCTTATCTTTAGAGATATTTTTGGATTGAGATAATCAAACTAGAATGCTCGGTGATCTGAAAGGTCTCTATGATGGATCTTATGAAGTGAATTAATTGGAAGTTGAGAATACTATAGTTCTAGTTCGAGCAGGCGACTGACGTATTAGTACATCAACTACCTGTTAGATGCACATGTAGTCCACATAACATGCACGAGTTTTAGCCTTAGCAAAAATCACCATGTGGTGTGATAAATTAAGAAAGATGATTGAAGAGTCTATATTTCCGCCTCTTCCTTCTTCCTTCTTCCTTCTTCTTGAAAGCAAAAGTTACACAATATGAGAGCCTCATTGGTACATGCCAATAGAGCTAAATTAAGGACAAATTGAGATAGGTCTAACCTAGGACTAGAACAGAGATTAGTAACTGCTGGTACAAGTGTCAATAGTGAGTATGTTGCCATAAAAATGGGAAGTCAACACATGATAGCTATGCAATTCAAGGCTACCACCAAGTTTGGTATATAGCCAATCCAGAGGATGCCTAGTCTATCAGACCGTTAGAATGGCTCATTGGTCCCTACAAAGCTCAAATTTGGTATATAACCAATCTAGAGGATGCCATATCTTTTCTTGGTCAAGAGAGTGTGTCGCATAAAAATGGGAAGTCAACACATGATAGCTACGCAATTCAAGACTACCACCAAATTTGATATACAGCCAATCCAGAGGATGCCTAGTCTATCTGACAGTTAGAATGGCTCGTTTGGTCCCTACAAGGCTCAAATTGATGGAAAATCCAGTAAGCTTTGTTTCATGGTCCATGCACCAAAGTTTTCACTAGATTGCATTCTTCACAATTCGAGCATTATATGGGGTGTGTTGGGCATGGTGTAGCCCAGTGGATTGGGAGTCTGGATCCTCTACCCACATGAAGATGAAAAATTCCAACCCACATTGATGGATGATCGACACATGTCTAATCTAAAAACAAAATCCTCTTTTTTAGGAAAATTCTGAAGATGTAGGAATCCAAATCTTCTCTCATTTCATGAAAAAGGCAATTTTGTTTTTAGATTGGGCACATGTCAATCATCCAATCCACATGTGTAAAGGATCTAGACTCGTGGATTGGTGGGGGCGGACTGATGGATTTTAGCATCACCACCAACGTGTTGCACTTCTCTGGTGCTTGACAACCAGGGGTATTGCCTGGGGAAAAAAAAAGCCAACCAAAAGAAATATATATGTCTTCTAATCGCTTGCTGCAGAATCTCCTTGTATGATATGATTCCGCTTGTAGTAAGTGGGTGTCTTCTATTATTGATGGTCAATTCTTGATACTTCGTTCCCTTCACTGCCAGTGGTTTTTATCATCAGCGATGAACAAGAGCTGAGCAGTTCAAGAATGAAGTGGAATCATACATGCAAGGATTTTGGCCCAAAAGGAAGTGATTTTGGCCTTCTTGCTGCCAAATCAAAACCTGCATCACAAATACCATAAAGTTTTCATGTTAAATTTTACTTTGTCAGTGGCTTGGATACTCTGCTAGATTCATAAACAGAAGTGCTTGCTTTTTGGGAGAAGCAATCAATCTAAATTTCATGATTTTTTGTATCTATTTTTCTTTGTCTTTTTACATGCTTTCTGTAATTGGGTTTATACTGATTTCTATTTCAAATTGTAGTTGACCACCTGAAAAGGCTTTTAACTTATGAGTATGTTTGTCGCTTATTAATTAGATGAGAGTCCAGAATTTGTTCTCCTAAACAAGGAACCAGAGCCTGACCCTGATGATCCATCAAAGCTCATATATACTGAAGATCCAGTTATTCTACATACAAGGACGGGACGTCTGATCAATTTTGTCGAGGATGAAGAGCATGGGATCCGCTTGTTCTGGCAGCCACCTCTTAAAGAAGGGGAAGATGTGGACCCTGAAAAGGTTGAGTTCCTGCCACTTGGCTTTGATGAGTTCTATGGGCGGTCTGTCGCTAAGCCAAAGGAAGGCTTCTTGGAACGCCTTTTGACAAAAGCTGAGAATGCATGGAAGCCAGTTTTTGATAAACTGGAGAGGTGGGGTGAAGAGAAGAAGAGAGAAAGTGAAATGAAGCTCAAGCTGATAGAACAAGAGCTTGAATTGGTAGAGGCTGAAATCTGTCTGGAAGAAGCTGTTGAAGATTTCGAAGCAGAGCTGAAGCAAAAAGAGAAAGAGGAGGAGAAGAAGGCTGAAACAACTGAGAAGGGTGAAGATTCTTCCACACCTGCTGAGAAAAATAAGACAGGTTCAGCTGAGGTTGAGGAAGATGAAGATGAAGATATAGATGAGGATGACGAGGAAGATGAAGATTCACCAACAAGTTTTGGGTCTGCTTTGGCAGGTCAGGATCTGGCGAAAGATGACAAGAGGAACAAACCTGGGAGTTCTCCTTTTTCAACAATTTCATTGTCTTGTGGTTTTGTTTCGACTGTAAGTTCTGTATTTCCATACGTTTAATAGTTTCTTATGACGTAGTTGGCCCAATACAAAAATACTTGGACTACAGGACCTTTTTAATTTCTCTTTACGTAAACCATTTTTTTCAATTGCCCTTACCTTTTGCATGTTTATTGTGGAAGATTGGAATCTGTCAGTTTTGATGTTTCAGTTGCGTATCCTTGCAGGTTCCATCAAAGCTGCAACAGTCATTCCTATCATGGGGGAAAGGAAGATCATTATTGGCAACTCCAATAGTTCCAGATAAATGCAAGGAGAGCTCTGTCAAAACTTTGGAAACACCTGACTCAATCAATTTTGCACGTGTGCTAAATAAAAGCACTAGCTTGAAAGCAACCAGGCAAGAGTGCAGGAGGTTCAGAAGGAAATGCAACAATCTCACCCAGATGCATTCTTTAGCTCGAGTTTTATCGGGTCCTGGGGATTCTACTAAAGTGAAAGGCCTGGAAGAGCAACTATCTCGAGCCCAACACTTGCTGCAATCACCTCCTAAAGTTGATTATAGCAGCATATTTTCCTTGCCCATCCCTGTATGTTGTTTGGAGTCATCAGATACAGATATTATCACAAGATAGCCCTTTATTCTCATTTTATTCATAACTTTTTTCTTACATTGATATAATGTATTCATAGGTGTTAGAAAGAAGCCAATATTGTAGTGATTGGTTCATGCTGTTAGTAGGCCCTAATTGGGTCTAATCAGAACCCAAACAAGAGTTGGGTACTGCTATTTTTCAGCAAATGTATTGGACACGGTTTCACGTAGGATGGCAGAAGTATGGTGAAACTGGAACATGATTTATTGATTTTCTCTACAGGATGGAAAAGGTGTATCAAATAACTGTCAACAGTTCCAGATTACCTTTTTCTTCTTGGTGCTTTTAGTTGGACTGAGTTTCTGTTTAGCCTGGGTGGACTGGTAGGTTCCTAATCCAATTTTCAAAGGGTATTTGTTGGTTCAGAAGGCATATTGCAGATTAACTGTTAATTCCAGAATGTTTAGTCTTTCTCTCTTCCTTTGCAGCACATTCCTTGTTAATTCTGCTTTGGCATGTTTCAGTGGTGTGTGGATGGATGAATGACCATCAGGAGAGGAGGAATCTTCATTGTTGTATGATTTGAGTGTAAAACTGAGCATTGTTAGGCTGTGTTTGTTTCGGTTTAAAATTTTGAAAATTTTTACTTAAAAATACTCAACATGTCAAACAGTTTTAAGAATGCTTGGAAAGTCATAGTCAGTGTGAGATAAGTATCACCTCCTTTTGTTATATACATTGTTCTGCATCACATAATGCACCCCTTCTTGGGTGGGGTTTTCAATCTGAGTACTTCTGTTGATCTCTCTCCTCAAAACATTAAAGACCGTAGAGATGTCTTTTCATATGAAACTGTCTGCACAGGACACAATTCTAGATAGAACATTAAATAATCCAAACAATTTCTCCATAACACTCAAGAGGAGTTTCTATGTCATGGTTTCAAATCTTTTGAAGTGATTTCCATGGGCTAAAAGATATTTTATTCCAGTCAAAATACTAGAAAAAGCTTGATGCTCCATGATGCTATTTTAGCCCTATGGAAGAATGAAGCAATAAGTTTAATAATTAAATATTTTCAAAATATAGTCAAATTTTATGTCCTTTTTAAATCAAGTCTATTAGGTTTATCAAAAATGTAAATCATTGTTTACTTCCATGTATAATGTCAACACATTCACATCTTTAAAAAAATGAAGTCAAGACATTCCCTATTATTCATATGTTGGCATGATTCTTCTCATGCTAATCATCTATGACATGAGCATTGCTCCGACAATCAACATGAGTAACGATGTAGAAAGCCTGGTTCTATAAAACCTATCCAAACCCTAAATCCCCATTAGTTGAACTCAGGCCCTGAAAATTTCAAACTTGAGGTACCTGCTAGATTAGGCCAAGCTAGGCCAGGGGGAAGAAGAAGAAAATATGACTAGACTTAACCCAAGACTAGCAAGAGTATGATCTTGACTGAACTCTAAAACCTATTCTCAAAGTCAAGATATCTCAAACTATGTGTCAAGGCAGAACTTTCATACCTATGTCAAGGCTAGCAGGGGAGGAGCTCCCCCAAGAGTCCAGATCCTCTCCCCGTTGGGGTGTGCTCCTCGACGGCTACTGACCACCAGTAATGGGGGGGGGGGCACAGGGTGAGGGTGATGAAGCCATGCTGCCACCCCCCAGGGAGTCAATTTCTTTAATGTCTTGATGGAAGTCCTTTTGGTTTTTTTTTGGGTCATCTAGTCCTTTTTCCAATGTGAAATTTAAACATTTGGTCCTCCTTAGTGGAAAAAAAAATATTTAAGAATAAAGATAGAGAGTAGAAAGGTTATTGTGTTCTGGTTCCCTATATTGAATCCTGGCCCTGTCGTTGAAGACGAAAACTTTATACCTTATATTGCCTTATAAGATATATGTGAGGTGAAGCCTTTGTTTGGGCTTAGAGAAGGTGAGGTTCACATACAAGTCAATCAAGTAAAATTTCCTTCTACCAAAAATATAGAATAAAATAAAATTTCCAATATATCAAAAATAAAATAAAATAAACCTTACAATTTACAAAATTATATAAATGCATAAACTTCTAGATGAAATCTACACTTTTTTTTCTTTTTTTTTGTGTAAATGATCATATGGGACCTAAATCTATTAATATGTACACTTATGACCTTTTCGTTCTTGTCCCATCGCATCTACCAAATTTTATGTGCCTCATGCCCTCCACACCCACCAAACTCGGCTAAGCTTCTCTTCCCTTTGAATACTATTGTTAGATAAACTAGTAGTCACATGTGTTCAATAATTTTTCTCTCGGACGAAAATACCTTCAATTTCCTCCAAAATGATATCGCGTTAGTCAATACCTCGAGGCAGGAGATAAGGATACTCTTGTCATTTTAGATCCTCAGACAGGCCTCGTTTGGCATCGCAGAAAGGAAAATGCGATGGAATCATTTGGAGATGCCATCCTCTCGTGGGTCCCACATCATGCAAAATCCAATCATTGTGGTACATCTGTAAAAATCGAAACAATAAATAAAAGAAAAAAAGAAATTGTAAAAAGGAGATTTTGGTTAAGAATAATAAGAGAGAGATACCATTTCACCAACAGGTACACAGCTCGGTTCTTCTTCCACTCTCGTCTCCTCAGTTTTTGCTTGCTGCTCTCTCTCTCTCTCTGATCCTCTAATGGCGGCGCAAGCCTAGGCAGGGCTTGAGCAGAACGCAGAGAAAGCTCTGATAGCCTCTCTGTGATGCTTGGGGTAATATGTGCACGCCCCAAGCCTTGGATCCTTGGGGCACTCTATCTTGTTCATCCGATTGTTCATCCTCGGATTGTTGGAAGTCGAATCTCGTTTCTCAGTGGCGGAGATCTCCGGCGACGCTATCATAATTTCACTGAGTGTCGCCTGAGCAGTAATGGTGGTGTAACTGGTGCTGCATCGATATGGCACGCTATTCTTCCCTCTGGTGGCGGCGATCGATTGAGCTTCAACAATCTCAAACCTGCAATTCACCGCGAACAGAAAGGGGAAGGATCGTGGAACGTGGCTCTGGATGTACGACCAGCCAGATGGTTACATCATTCCGATTCAGCTTGGTTGCTTTTCGGTATTGGCTCTTGTTTTGCGCCTCCGTCATTGGATTGCCGCGGTGGAAGTCTCGAGGTAGAGGTAGAGACAGTTGTGAAGGAGAGCTGTGGTGGAAGTCTAGAGGTAGAGACAGTTGTGAAGGAGAGCACTGCTTCTGTTGGTGACGCCGATGCTGATGAAATAAGGCCGGACAAGAATGATGCCGTTGATCTTACTGATTACAAAGTTACAGGTGCTTCTATAATTTCTTTTTAATTCTTCTAGGATAACTAAATTGCTAATCGATGAAAATTTTAGTTTCTTTATCAGTGAATTTTTTGGATATATAGCGTGGCCCATTTCCGATTATTTGCTATGGTAAATTAGCAATCGGAGTTGGCGAGTTTGTGCTTTTATTGAACATATACATATTGGAGTATCTGATCTTTTAATTGCCTATACTGAACATTTATGAGAAGTTCCAATTCCAATATACCATGAGGAAGCCAAATTTGGAGGAGACATTCTTGATCATTCACCAAGTTTTCTTATTTTCGATTTTCATTGCTTGTATTGTGGTTGAACCTCATAATGCTGAACAGAACATTATTGTGGAACTGTTTAGTTTCATCTTAAAATCCTGAGATTAACTGACCTCTGTATTATCTGTAGATACTCTATAGATAAAAAAAAACTAGTGAAGAATAAGAAGAAATAATAATTGGGACATTTCAGGTGTGCTTGCTGATGGGCGATGCCTGTTTAGAGCCATATCTCATGGTGTTTGCTTGAGAAGTGGGGAAGAAGCTCCTGATGAAACCCGTGAGAGGGAACTTGCTGATGATTTAAGAGCTCGAGTGAGTTACAGTTTAAACCTTTATATGTTGTTTCACTTTTTAGATTTTTATATAATTGCTGAGCCAAGAAAGTTTTGTTAAATGTTTCAATAATAATTGTATTGTAGGTTGCAGATGAGCTGTTAAAGAGGCGAGAAGAAACTGAATGGTAAGCTTTTGGGTTTACTGGATTGCTGAGTCTTTTCAATTTGTTGACAAACAGATATGATTTACCCTTCTTTTGCTGTTCAGGTTCATTGAAGGAGATTTTGATACATATGTAAAAAATATCCAGAAGCCTAATGAGTGGGGAGGTGAACCTGAGTTGTTGATGGCTTCTCATGTACTTAGGTGAGTTCAAAATGAGGACAAATTTTCTGAAAATATATGTCATTGGAGTAGTTAGCTCTCTGTTATAATTCTAAGAAAAGGGTTCCCTATGCCATGCTAATAGTGGCATGGTTTTCCTGTGATTGCAACATACGACAACAACAATAACAACAAACTCAGCCATATGGGCCTTATCTCAACTTAATGAGTTCAGAAGTAGGGAAAACTGAGTAACAAAAAAGGAAATGAAGATATAGGGAAGAGGGAAAAGAAATGAAAAAAGGACAAATGTTTTCTACACTAAATATCTGAAGGCAAGGAACCAATGGACTACTCTTCTCAGCCGTGAAAGATCTGAATTTTGACAACAGATCAGCTACCTGATTAGACTCCTTAAAGGCCTAGACTATGCATATCATTCTTCAATTTTTGCTTTTCATATCTGCTAAACAGAGCTTCTAAATATGACACTTGTTAACTGCCAGACATTCTGTGCCATTCTCCCCTAATTGCAATATGAACTAAGTGACCATCTTCCAACCTATTTGCTACTTCTATTTTATAAATTGCTTTTGTTTTCTAAACCATTTCTTTAGGAAGACTCATTTTACTTTATTGACGCAGGATACCATTATCTGTCTTTATGAAAGAGATGAGCTCAGGTCGCTTGATAAACATTGCCAGCTACGGTCTGGAGTATGGGAAGGATAAAAAGAGCCATGTGAAGGTTTTGTTTCATGGTTATGGTCATTATGATGTTTTGGAAATTTTCTAAGATTGTCAAGTTCAGAAAGTGAAAATCTAGAGTCTGTTTATCAGCAGTAAATAAGGTTTTGTTAGATCAGGTTTCTACATGTTAGCATAATAATTGATTGATGAGATGTTCAATTCGGCCAATTAATAGTTTTGAATAAACACAATTTGCTGTGCCGCCTTAACCAAAGGCTGGTTCTGTGTTTCTAAATGACTCTATTTCAACTTTACTCTTTTCTTATTCATTCAATACAATAGAAAATTTACCATTTTTTGAGGATGGAGGAATCATCAATACATTATTAAGAAAATGTTTATTGTAAGTTCACGTCTATTTTGGAACCGATTGAGTGGTAAGGTGAACTTTCTGTGGGATTCTTTGTTCCTTTTCTTGGGCTGGTGTTTGATGTGGATCTGGATCAGTGTTTTGCAAATGGAAAGTTTAGAGCTTAGACTTCATAGACAGTGTTAATCTTTTAAGAGGGAATTAAAAAACTGACCTGATCTGCTTTCTGATGAAGAGGTATGTATGCCAAACTTTATTAAGATTTCATGTGTGCTGTAACCTTAAATGAAGCATGGTTGGAGGAAACTGTTGAATCATTTATTGAAGTATTAACATAGTGGATGACTTTAAGGGGAAGTGACAGGCCTGCTATTGATCTCCACCTTAGCAAATTCATCAGTCACAGAGTTGTAGATTGAAGTCTTACAATAAGTTGAGAAAGAGGTCAGAGTACACATTTTTTAGTATCCATCAACTAATTATTTCTTCTTCTATATGTCAAATGCAAACCCTAGCTGTCTGGATGCAGGATGTTGGGCTCAAACAAAAAGTTTGGATTTGAATTGACTTGACAAACTTGGTTTCACATTGTTTACAAAATGTTTGCTCTTCATTTTTATCTCCAGTTACTTGGTAACTTCCACAAGCACAGAATTCCATTTTCAAAAGGCCCAAAAGTTCTTTCAAAAAGCAATCCATCCTTTTCTGGGGTTATTCGTTTTGTAATGAGAGTATAAACTACACGTTTGTTTTGGTTATTCATTTTGTAATGAAAAGTATAAAGTATAAACTACATGTTTCTTTCTTTTCTTATCTTTTGAATTTTCCTTTTGGTTCATGATTGCTTGAAACTTATTCAGAGCTTCTTAATTCTGCTCTTGGTCATTCTTGCTGGCAAGTAGGTATTGGTCTGAAAGGGATGTGGGAAGGAAACGATTTTCTTTATGTATTGCAGAGAATCTTTTTGAGCCATCTAACGAATAGCAAATTCCACTTGTTCCTGCTTTGCTCGTTTTTAGAAAGTGACCTAGAGATGCTTAATAGTTGTTTAATGGCACTTTCAGAACTTTTTTTTAACTTTTCTGATTACCAAACATTATCTTGCATCTCATATGGCATATGAGGAAACTTCCTGATTGTTTCCTCCACAAGCTACAATATTGGAAAGTGAAATTTTCTCTTCTTTTGTGATAATTGTTGTGTGAATATAGTTTGAAACTTGTACATCAATCTGGAAGGATTTCTATTGCGTGTTGGACTTGAAAGTTCAGTAACTATATTGCTCCTACTGAACAATTTGTAGTTTTGCATCTTCTGTAGATCAATGATTTGTTATGTAGCCTAAATAGTCAACTGAATTGGGTGGCTTTTAATTACGTGCTAAACATAGCTTCCAAGAAAGTGGCAAATGATGGAGAAAAAGCCTTCATTGACAGATGAAGGCAGGTTGATTTAAATCACTGCTTGAAAATTTTGAAGTTCCATGAGTGGCCAGTGGACTTTGAGGTTGTCCTGGGTTGTTGGCCATGGTTATTACAATGAAATCACAAAGTTATCAGGTAGATCCATAGTCAACCTAGGATGAAAAATTGGGAACTGCACATTGAGTAAGGTAAAAGCTGTAAAAGATGAATCCCCGGAAGTGTGGAGGAGGGAATTTGGATTTCATGGCTGCAATAAAGTAATATGAGCTAAGGTTGGATTTTTAGTCAAGATAGGTTAGTTTGATTGACTTCTTACAACATAAGACAGAGAGATATCCTTACTGAAACACCAAAATGATAGGCTAGTCTCCTTAGAGATATCCTCCATTATTGGAGATATTCAGATGTTAAGGGGTGTTTTTAAGAGGGTTCTTTTCTGTCTATGTAACCAGGGATCCCAACATAGCTGCGGATACCCTGTCCCGGAGGGCAGTTTCCTTAAGAGTGTAGGATCGATTGGCCCATATCCACTGCATGGTTAGTTGATATTTGTAACATGGACTCCATGTCCCCAGCTCAGTCCGAATAAAGACTGAATTACCACAATCACAGATGATAAACATCTTTCTTCTTGATTAGTGCCAAGTGGTGAAGTGGGTGGGGAGAGGAATCTCAAATGATACAAACGAATGAATTACGTGTGTGGTAGTTAGGAAACTGACCTCTTGGGTGTAAAAGAGGGGACCACGGGCTACTGGTACAAATCCTAATGTTAGGCTTTTGTGGGTGCTTGTTAGGTTTATCATAAATAGTATGTAAGTTTAGATTATTTATTGATGTTAATAATCATTGAGGGTCTTAATATATTGAGTTAATGCACTTTTATTCGATTTAAGATAGACTAAACCAGTTAATTATGAAATAAACTAAGGTTTGGGATTACTACTAGAAATAGTCATGATGATGGGATCCTTTAATTGCTCAGTCTTTTAGTTCTTTATTCTCTCCACAAGAAATAAATACGAAATGAAAAAACAAAGAGATTGAACAAGGTTTTGTCACTCTATATATTTCAGCATCATCTTCTTCAACATATGTAGGATATAAGATATATGAAAATTTTCTTCTGAATTTTTTACATCATATTTCAATTTTCTACATAAATTCATTAGGGTTTTCATAAAAACCTATGAATTGTTTTAATAGTGCCTTGGGATATTAGGTGATTTTTTTTTTCTCTATTCTACGTGTTTGTCTTTTTTGATGAATGTCTTTAACATTTCTCTACCCAAGTTAATTTTTTATATTTTTGCTTTCTTTTTCTTTTTAATTGAGATTTTCTATTATTAAAGTCATCTCTCACCATTTATGGGGATGTGAGGATTACCTTAAGGGGTAGGGATCATTCCCCATGAATGGTTAGAAATTGTCTCTGGTGAATCCGGATCATCACCCCGTCTTTACCACCACAAATCATGTGGGACCCACAGGTAAAAAATAATTTATTAAAAAAAAAAAAAAAAAAGCTCCCATCACCCAATCTCTGAGTCCCCCTGTATTTATGGTGGTAAAACCGTCAGGTAGCTGATCCGGACTCGTCTCTGGTGGTCAAGTACCAGTGAGATGATTTATATTTTCTTCTCTAAAAACCTTGTTACATTTATAACTGGAACAAAAAGAAGGTCAGCAAATGCTGCCATGCATTAATTATAAATTATAAACAAACAAAATATATATAGGAATCGTGCTCATCTCGTCTTATGTGAGGGTCTCTGAAGATATAGTTGCACTGGTATGAATGTATGATCTTATTGGAAGTATCGATCTTTGAAGGTTTCAAAAGATTCAAATAGTATAACTATCTGACAAGGAAAGCCTCATTGATATCATATAAGTCTCTTTTAACTTCTTCTCACTCTTGACTTCACAATTTTCTTCTAAGATTTCAACTTTCAATTTGCTTGTTTGAAGTGGATTCTACTTCTTAAGAGTTGGGTTTCATTTATAAATGATTATGCATCTCATAAGATGTCAAGTTGTTATTTGTCACCTTCTTTTTTCTTGTGGTAAAATGTGAATTTATTTGCTTGTAGACTTGAAATGAGGTCCAATATATCCTTGGCAATAAACTAACCACCTCAAATTTCATTAGTGGATTGTATTATGTGTTTAGTGGAGTCTACTTTGGTTATCGGCATTGGATTTCTACTCAAAAACAAGTTTGTAAATGATGTATTAGGCCAATCTAGTATGAGATTGGTTAAAGAGCTTGATTTAATTTGTTCTATCAATTATGGAGCTTTTGGTATATTGATCAAGCAACTAACAGGTTTCAGTAAAATCGTAACTCATGTCCTCTTCAATCAGATTCAAATTTTCCAAAAAGAAATGATTTCCTAAAGCTTAGTAGTCAAAGCAAAAATAAAAAATGTGAAACATCTGAGGGAGGTTGGGCTTGGGCTTGATTATCTCTTTCCGCATTATTGTTTTAATAAATAGACCGATCGATAGTGTGTCAAAATAAATCCTTATCTCAAGCTACTTATGATTCTTCAAAAGAAAAGGAATGCTAATTGTTCACATGATACAATAGGTATCGATGTCGGGATACATCCTACATGCAATGACTAAAGTACCCTTGATGTTTTTCATTATTCCGAAGGACACTTTGATCATCTTGCTCATGATTACGTATATATGCAAAACAAATCATATCATGATGGATTAATGTTTCTTATCGTCTTTCCATGATGATTTCCTAAGAACAAAAGCCAAAATTGGTAAGATCAAGTGGTCAAGTTCAAGACTAATGAATTCAATTCCAACGCTCATGTGTTTTGATGTGAATGTTCTAACTTGCTTCTCATCCAAATCTAGTATGAGATAGATTAAAAAGCTTGACTTAATTTGTTCTGTCAATTTTAGAGATTTTTGTGCATTGATCAAGTAACCAAAGATTTCTAGTAAAATTGTAACTCATGTCCTCTTCAAGGTTGGATTAAAATTCTCCAAAAAAAAAATGATTTCCTAAAGCTAAGTACTCAAAGCAAAAATTAAAAATGTGAAACATCTAAGGGAGGTAGAGGTTGGGCTTGATTATCTCTTTCCTCATTATTGTTTAAATAAATAGACCGATCGATAGTATGTCAAAAAAAATCCTTATCTCAACCTACTTATGATTCTTCAAAAGAAAATGAATGCTAATTGTTCACATGACACAATATAAATCGACGTCGGGATACGTCCTACATGCAATGACTAGAGTATCCTTGATGTTTTCCATTATTCCGAGGGACACTTCGCTCATCTTGTTCATGATTACGTCTATATGCAAAACAAATCATATCACGATGGATTAATGTTTCTTCTCGTCTCCTTCCCTGATGATCAAGAGGTCAAGTTCAAGACTAATGAATTTAATTCCAACACTCATGTGTGTTGATGTGAATGTTCTAAACTTGCTTCTCGTCCAAATCTTGCCACATACATTGTATGTAACAGAAGATGATAAGAGAAGAGATTAAGAACCATGGTTATCCGTCCCATCAGCCACTAATGGGGAGACATTTTGGTCCACCTTATCTATAACATTGGAGTGCTTCACCTTCCCCCAATGAACCAAAAAGCTTTCCTCTTCAAATTTGGAAACCCCTTGTTTATATGGTGATCTCACTTTCAAACCTTACATAGAAAGAAGTTCAAAACTACTTGGAGAAGGAAGTAAGGGTGTAACCTAATCAAACACTCACATTTCACATGTATCAATTGCTTGGGACCTACTCTTGCAAAGGGCCATTGGCATTATTTAGTTTCATCATTTGAATCTAGAAGGAAAAGAAAATTAAGAATCATTTCTAAAAAATTAATGGGCTAGTGGGGCACAACTCAATTCTTTATTTTTTTTTTTTTATTTGTTGTCAAAATCATATTGGCATAACTCAAAATTATTATTTTTTTTTGGTCAAAATCATATTGGGCATAACGCAATTCATTATTTTTTGTCAAAGTCATATTGGGCATACCTCAATTCACCCATTTCCATCCCTTCGGCATATGGGTTCCTAATCTTGTGATTATTTGATGTTGACCGAAAAAATAAAATTTCACAAATGCACTTAACTTGTACACGCTTATATATCACTTGCGCTAGACTTCCAAACTTGAAAGACCAAAGGGACAACCCTTTAAAAAAAACAAAACAAAAAAGAAAAAGAAATTAGGGCTTCAACAATATAACCTATTTATCACCTCAACATAGAAGTAATTTTCTCTTCTTATTATAACGAACGAGCAAAATATTGCTGACACCAAGGGCAAAACGGGTGAAACCCTGATATATTGGTAATATTTTGCCGACATTTGAATGGGATTTCATTGGTGCTACGGCCACATTAGGTGACAATGCAGCTTGCTGGAGTTGCTTTTGCACTCAAACCGCTTCTGGGTGTTTTTCCTACCAGCGTGTAGTTTTACAAGATAAATCCATATGTGGTAAATGATGACAATAACACATGAAAAGCTTCAAACAAAAAAGGCAGGTGTGAGTTTGAAAAGCCAATGTACTTTTCAAAGGAAGATCTTTACCACGACAACATTTAGGAGGACTCTGAGGAAGATATGAAGCAGAACGAGCAAGAGAGAGAGAGAGAGAGAAGACGGTGCAGAGAGCAAGGTGAGAGAGAGAGAGAAAGAGCAACATCTAAGGACAAAACGAGAGAGATTTACTGAGGGAAGAAAAAGAAGATGAGAAACTAATAAAATCGAAGAGAGCAGATGCACATATATGCAATCTAAAACTTTTGATATTTTCCGAAATTTATCGCAATATTATAAAGTTATCAGCAATATATTGCGACATTTTCAGCGATTTATTGCCGATTTTTTGTAAATCTCGTATCGCCTTTCCATTTCATGTTGCTAAGCTCTATCCTTCCTTGATTATAGCTATTTAATTGACTTGCATCAACAAAAGAAGACAAAAAAGAATCAAATTTTGAGTAAAGTTAAGTGTTAAATAAATATCAAATGAGAAAGATAGCATAGAATTGCCAAGTTAATTGCTTAAGTCACATAAAAAAATTCAAGAAAACTTGAAAACTACTTAAATATATTTTTAATCTATGAAAGAGAAGGATACCACCTACACACAACCTATCAACTTGAAATGAAATCTAATAGAATCTGAAATCAAACCAAAACCAGAGAAAAGCTTTTCCTTATTGGTTTAGTTTTGAATTGATCCTTAATTATCAGAAAGATTCTGCCCCTAGTTGAGCAATTAATATCATTAAATTGACCTAATTGGATAAATTCAGAATATTATAAATATTTTAAAGAGAACGAGTGCAAATGGTATTATTTTTTTTTAGCAATAATGGAAACAGTATCCTTGACTTGCACGGAATGTGGTGAGATTTGACCTTCTAATCTCTTCATCTATATCGATTATAATTTAAAAATGCCCATGGAGAAAACAATGATCATAATGGGGGAAATTATATTCTTAAAAGAACTTTTTTGGAAATTTTCAGTTAGAACAAACACCAGTTCCTCCCTCCCCAAAATAAAAAGAAAAATCATGAATTATGAATAGAAATAAAACAAATTATATATTTAACTTATAAATCTCTTGTACCATATAAGAAGAAGATTTCAATGGAGATCTCTCATCCAATCATTAGAACGACGCTATAGAATTTTCACTCAAAACCTTATAACCAGAATCTCAGATAAAATTATAATCACTTAAATGGATCAACACATCGGGTCAGGTCATTCCATATCTTGCGGTGACGGTCTAAACTCTCTGCTTCTATCATAGATCTTACAAATTGGGTCATTTAGATCATCTATCAAAATAAACCAATGTAAATCCAGCTTCGAAATCAAGCATTGAAACAACAACCATGAAAATAATATAAAATTCTACATACAATATGAAAATATAAGGTGAAACTTTGCCTATAAAGAACCAGATGATCAATTTTTTTGTCAAAAATAGATAGGATAAAAATCCAACATACTTGTACCTTAACAATACTTCAATGATAGCTTTTTACATACAATATGAAAATATAAAGTGAAACTTTACCTTAATTCTAAAAAGATTTAAACTCTTAATCTCATATAATAAGGTCGTTATCTTTTACCAACTGAATAACCCTTTGAGTTTGGCAAAAAAAAAGAATAACCCTTTGAGTTGGGAGGCAAAAATTACTATAGAAAAGGAAAAAGAAAAACAAATAAAATGCCCTTGCACAGAAAAAATAATAAATAACGAATCTCTTAGGACGTATTTGGTTATTTGAGTTTAGAGATTTTAAATCTATGGAGTCATGATTCATAAAATTAATTGTTTGATTAACCTGAATCTGTGGTTCGAAAAATTTCGTCAAAGTGATTTTTGTGAATGCACAAATGTTTTATAGTAAGGGTGAAATCTCTTTTCACCTCGTACCCATAAATCTACACATTCACGTTTTTAGTATAAAAAGATAAATCCTAGATTTTATGAATTTAAATATTCACACAACTAAACAGGTATAAATTCTCCATTTATGAATCCAGGATTCATGTAACCAAACATGCCTTTAAAGAATCCAGGATTCATGTAACCAAACATGCCTTTAAAGCATTCCACTAAATGAGGAGAATAATCATGATTTCTTGAGAGGGTCAACAATAATCCGATAAGAAGATAAAAATCTGAAGAAATTAAGTTTTGTATAGAAATCCGGTCCAATCAAATCATAATTTAATATCAAAATGAATATAAAGATACGAATAAACCGATCCGATATCGAACGGATACCGCTTATATCGGGTACAAAATCTAAACTTTCTCATTAATTTGATTCCGAAATATCTCAAAACGGAAATCCAAACGCCGCCAGTGGTCACCGGCAATAACAGGTTTCGCCGGAGCTCAGCTAGTCAGCTTACCTAAAAATGGCATCATTCACCTGCTATAGCCGGTAACAATAGAATCCAGATAATTATGATATTTGTCGTTGTCGTGATAGGTCGGTCTCCTACGTCTTTGTTTTGGATTCTCTCACACTCCTCAACCTTCCTATTTCTCCATAAATCCAGAGCTCTGCCTCTGCGTCTTCCACCAGAAAGAGGAACCAAACACTTTCCTCTTCGTTCACGCTTTCGAACCCTGAGTTTCCCTTTCCCTTTCGTATATGATTGGTTATGATCGCTGCAATCGACGGGGACTCTCAGAGCCGAAGCTCTTCTCCAGCTCTGGGTTTCCCCAACACCAGATTCTTCCGTTACAGAAGATTGAGATTTGAGGTGGTAATCGGTTATTTCGAAGAGGAAGAAAATGCAGAACCCTAAAAGAAGTGGTCACCGAAAAGGGTTTGAAGAAAGTGGTAGAGGAGCAAGGAAAATGAAGAACAAGGCGGCGTCTTTTCACGGACGAACACATGTGACTGAAGCTGGAATTCGCCGGCCAAATACTGACCCGGATTTGCTTTCTGCCGTAAATTTGCAGGAGATTTCGCCTGTGGTTCCTGTCAAAATGACGAAATTGCTGTTGAATGTGACGATACAGAGGAGCTTGGGAGCTATTCAGGTGGTGATGTCGCCGGAATCAACGGTTGGGGATTTGATTGCTGCGGCGGTGAAGTTGTATGTCAAAGATGGACGAAGACCTCTGCTACCCACTTCGGAACCAACGGTTTTTGATCTCCATTATTCGCAGTTCAGCTTAGAACGTAAGCAATTTGGAATTGGATCTCTCTCTGTTTTCTTCTTTGGAATTGGAATTGGAATTGTTGATGGATTTATATTGATTTCAACAGGTTTGGTTAGGGAGGAGAAGCTGAAAGAATTGGGATCCAGAAATTTTTTCTTGTGTCTTGCCCAGACGAAAAGAGCTGCGGTGGAGGGATCGTCTTCGTCTTCTTCGTCATCTTGTTCGAATGAAGCTGAGAATACTCCCAAGTTTGGTATTCCATGGCTTAGGTTCATTATGAATTTCTCTGGAACTGATAGGAAACGGTTACTTGTAAATTAATAGGTAGGCAAGGGTCATTTGGTCATTTGATATAAATAAAAATTTTATTTTTTCCACCTTCTGCATCTATTCTGGGAGACCAGTTCTCTGTGGAATCTTTTATACACGTTTTTGCTCTAGGAGACTGTCTTAGGTTTTTCTTTTTTTTTTTTTTTTTTTTTTTATAGTAGAAAGCAACGTTTTTATAAAGATCAATCAATAGAGGTATGGTATTTAAGGGCCAATTGAAAATTTTCATTCCAAGTATAGATTTGTCAGTTCTTCTTCATTGCACCAGATTTTCTATAGTTGAATTTGCTGTTGATCTGCAAATCTGATGCTTTATATGATTTCATGGATTATAGTCTGTGCCCTTGTTCCCTTGTTCCCTTGTTGATGACTGTCTTTGGTTTGGAAATAAGTTATTGATAAACTGTTCTGAAAATTAGGCCCACCATATGAAAAGGTGTAGGGGTGGTGTCAAGAGCTTGCTCTGCGTCGATTTTATCAAGTTTATGTTCTCGCAAAAAGACATTTTGTATGATCTATAGAACTGTTCTTCATACCATTTTTTTCACCGGTCGTTCTTAAGAGGGGAAAGTGTTTTAATAAAAATCAATCACCTGTTTTTTTGTTCTTTAATAATAAAATAATGCTATAATTGTTTTCTTGATAGCCTATTAAAGTGCATTATAGTATTCCTTTCTTAACTATTGGTTAAGAATTTCAAAACCATTGAGGGTTGTTAAGTCGGTAATGACTTGCACCTCTTAGTGAAAGGGTTACAATACTAGTGGCTTTTTATATCAAGGACGAGGTGGAGATTGTTCCGGATTGGACCATAACGGAATTTTGGTCTATATTACATATACCACTACAAAGAGTAGAACTCATGATCTTTTCACTAAGAAGTATTGGTCAATTATCATTTCTTTCATGGATAAAACAAATGCTTTGCAAAACATCCAACCCAAAGGAAGATTATGAATGTAATGCTCAATAGCCAAAAAGAGGGCCAACTGAAATTAAACAAAGAAAACATGAAAATGAAAATGACTACAACAGCCCAAGCCTCATCCTCTTAAAGCCCAGCAGTTTTGGACCTTGTCTAAGCCCTAGGGGAGTCAAGATGGGCATTAGGTTCGAACACCCACCCACCCAGCCCAACTCATCTCAGTTGTTTTCCATCAAATAGTAACCAGATTCCCCAAGACTATGTTTGGAAACCAAGAAAACGAAAATTCAACAAAAACCACCAAGAATCTTTTTGCATGCAACACTCATACTTTTTTATTTATTTATTTATTTATTTTTGGTTTGCCAACCCGGTTTTATAAACCGGTGTTCGACCCGCGTCGCACACCTGGCTGTGGTGGGTGAGTCTCCCAGTAGGGATTTATTGCATCCACAAGGATTCGATACCAGAATCTTGCTTAAGCGAACCAAGCTGCTTACCACTTGGACCAACCCCCGTTGGTTACTCATACTTTTTTAACCAAAGAAAAAAAAAACACTCATATTTTGCAGAGGTTCACATCCTCTACAATTCTCACCTCCCATAATTCCGTGTAATTCCTATCTAGGATTGTGATACATGGTAGTTAATTATCCAAGTCATTATTAGAATCCAACTAAGAATTGAACCTAATAAATCCCTAAATTTTCTCCCAATTTTGTCTCTCCTCTTTTCTCGAAGCTTGATTTTATGAATTCATTAGGTTCAATTTCTAATTTGGTTTTAATCATGACTCTTTGATAATTAACTGTCACGTATCACAATCATAGAGACATGAATTACAAGGAATTGTAGAGGATATGAACCCACTTTGCAGCCACTTATAAATACCACCTGACACGTCACTTGACTATTAACGGCTGAAACAGCTGAAAGGAGATTACCACTGTACCCTCAATTAATAAACATATAAGATTTAAACACTAAACGAATTTTATATTCTACCGTCTATCAGATTCCTTCCTTGAAGTGTCATTTTTAAAAGTTGGATATAGAAATACTCTCTTCAACCATCTTGTCCCAAAGCAAGTACTCTCTTTAAATTCCCAAACAACAACCCAATCAGCGGTGTAATATTATTGTTGAAAATGTTGCTTATGTTGGGTTTGGGTGTCTTGTATTATCAATCCCTGTAGGAGATTGGGAAATCCATCATGAGAATAAGGATGGAGGGCAAGCAAAGGGTAGCACTTTGTGGATGTGAGAGTGGTGTGTGGTTTCCTAGAAATAGTGAAACATCTTTTCTCTCGAGTGAACGTATGCAGGATTTTGTCGAGCCACGTTAAATTCCTCTTGTGTGTTTTGCTTGTGTTCTTCTCTACTCGTGGTTGTGCATCCATTATCCCTAACAGTTTCAATGTTGAGAAATTGGATATCACACGAATTCTTTTGAATTCTTGAGAAACAAAGATTTATAGTGTGGTTGCCCAAAGACAATTGAGACCGAGAGAAATTTCATCGCTAGAGAAACATTTGTCAACTAAGATTTATAACTTGGTTGACATTATGAAGAATTAACTTTTTTTTCTTTTTCCTATTGTTTTTTAGGGGGAATGCGTGGAGGGTTAGAGGTTTGAACTTAAAACCTCTTTGACATTCCTTCCATTGAAAATTCGCCTAAAAATTGAGGCTTGCTCTCCACAGTCATTGATGGCAAAGAAGGATGTCACAACTTGGAACTCAACCCGGGAGGGCGTGTTCACATTTGGATTGGTATACGAGTTCGTGGTGACCGACAATAGTGGGTATGTTGATCATGTCTTTGATAAAAGTTATTGGGATGCTTTATGGGGTTTGAAAATCCCTTAGGCTGTGTTTGTTTGCTGGAATAAAGGTGGAGTGGGAAAAAAGAGATGGGAGAATTCTTTAAAAAAACAAAAATTTCCTACTTTTCCTTTAAATCCAAAAAGTGTATATTGTTTCGTTGCTTAGAGTGTGAAAGTTAGAGACAACTTGTTTGGTAAGGTGGCAACCCAACTTTTCCACCTTCTTGTTCTTCTTGATATTTAATTTATGTTTTTTCTTGTAGTTGAAATTAATTGGAATCTTGTTGCAATGGATTTGTTGGGTTGGACCTTTCGTTGGAACAGAACTTGCAACTCTTTGTGCCAAAATCTAATCCTTATCCATTATATGTGTCATTGCCATATGAAAATGTAAAGAAGTTTGTTACGCTTCAACATTTGTGTATTTTCGGGGTTTACTTCTCGGAGTTGCTTAGATCATGGAGTATCGCCTAGCTTCTTGTTACCTTGTGGGATTGTTAGGTCTCATCTTTTGCATTCTGTATGTTTTTCTTTTGGGAAAAAAAGAGTGGGAAAGAAAATTCTTGAAAAAAGTGTAGATTTCTTATTTCTCCCTTAAATCCCAAAATGGTAGATTGTTTGGTTGCTTGGGGTGGGAAAGTGAGAGACAAGTTTTCTTGAATCAAAGAAACTTGTCTGGTGATGTGGCAATCCAGCTTTCGCACTCCCAAGTCATTTTAAAACCCCACATATTTGGTGGGATTTTGTGGGAAAGTTGGGAAAAGTAAGAAGTGGGACCCACCACTATCATTTTTCCACAAAACCCTTTCATTTCCTTTTCTTCTCCCTCACCCCACTACACATGGGACCCATTTTTTATTTTTTTTCTTTTTCCCACCCCACCTTTGCAAACAAACGCAGCCTTAGTATATTCATGAGATGATTTGAGATCAAGCTGGTAATAATAAAATCAAGCTACAAGCCTTCTTGACAACTTGTTTGAAATCATAATAGGCTAAGAGGGACGAAAGGTGAAGAGGAAAACCATCCATTAAACAAGCATTTATTTGTTTAAATACGTTCATGAAATCAATACTTTGGTTTATTGTAGTAATATTTTTATTTTTTTATAATGTATTGTGGCAATATTACAAGTTAGAAGATTAGAAGAATGGGGGTTTTATACCGAAATGATGACGTCCCATATACCGAACCATTCCATTTTCTCATATCAATTTTATATCAAAACGTACCGACCCGTTTTTAAAATACAGTTTTCATACTGTACCGTATAAATTTAGTACGGTATGGTTTCAGTATGACAATTTGAAATGCTGTATGGTACAATACTACTTTGATATTATTGTTTTTATATATAAGAGTCGGTCACCACTTCTTCTTTTTTATTGAAAAAGAAAATAGCATTAAAATTAAGGTTCAAAACAGCTTCAAGTACTAGATATTGTTCAGTTACAGTTATCCTGTAAAGTGGCTGCCATAGTGGCATACCCCTCAAAAAAGTTATGGAGCATTGGGTTTTGGAATGTTTTATATTCCATTAGTTTTGTTGATCTTGCTAACTCCATCAGCATGGGTAATCCCTGAAGAGTCCATTTTTGTCTTGACGGCCATAGTAGAAGTTCTGCAATGTGTTGATTATTTGTCCATATTTCATCTATCTTTAACCCTTCTCCCTTTGCTTTTGCAATACCCTGTTGCAAATTAAAGTTGTTAATTCTTTCCCCTTTTCTTTACGAAATGTTGTTGTCTCCATATTCTCTTGTCCCTTGAATTTCTGTTTATAACCCTTCTCATTCTTTTCATGACTCTCGGTTTCCATGTATGTCACACCTTTGTGAAGAAAAAGATTTTCTTGAGTTTTTTCCACTGAAACAGTTCCCATATTTGTAGGTTCACCATCTCGTCAGCTATCACCGACATCATGCTTCACAGACCATCGGCTCCCTATTCCCGATCTTCTCACCAGTAAAGGAAGAGTAAGAAGATCCTCTAGCATTTTTGAAGAAAGCAATCGATCTTTCCCAAACCTAATTGGAGGCGTAACGAGGTTTATGTACATCTTCTCCTCCATTCCCGCCGTTGAGTTCCCTGCAACACCGATCAAAGAACATCTTCCAGCAGAGTGTGTTATCTTCCCACAATTTTCACATAACATCAACACTTCGTATTTTACCTGGACATGAACCCATTCGTCACCCCTACTTTTGATTTGAGCGAAAAGCTTCACCGGATGATTCAAGTTTATCATAACCTTCACCCTTGTTGATCCCTCCGATAGATTCATACCTTCCACTTCCAGTTGAACGTCCACTACCTTTCCCAATTCGCTCGCAGATTTCAGAATCAGCCCATACTCGAAACAGTCGAACCTTATCCCTTGTAGCTTAACCTAGATTGGAAGCGAAGGTGGCATCGCCTCTCACCTCTGGAAAGGGTTTCAAAGCCAGTTGCAACATCCCCTTTCTAACCCACCAAGGAGCTCTCTCAATATTACCTTGTTTCTATCAATCTCCACCGCAAAAATCGCTCTTAAGTCATCCCTGCCATGAAGAGAGATGTCGATCACTCCTAACGGTACCCATAACTCCATCAGGTACTGCAAACCTCTTGAGATAGGTTCAGGTTTATCCCCAAGAACCTTTCGGAACATCATTCTTGAAGCCGTACTTCGATGCATAACCTGAGAAGGACCTGACTCCTTCCAGCCCTTAAATGGTGCATTTCCCCTGTGTTCTTCGTTGAACCGAGATCGGTCACTCCCTTCCAGGCCGAGGTTATGTCCACCGGTGGGTTCTGCAGGGAACAGAGACCTCTGACTTTCACATTTCTACCCAGCTGTGCCATTGGAACTCAATATCGGATGAAAAGGAAGATAGGGAGAGGAAAACCAAAAGAAGCAAGAAACCAACACAAGCAACTACGGTTGCTCCATGAAAGGAAACAAGATTTGTGTGCAAAGGCCTCAAAACGAATTGACTAACTGAACTTTGAAGCTTTGGGTAGGTTGATAACTCTATGAAATAGAGTTAAGATTTGTAACTTTATACTTGAGATGACTTGATTTAAGAGCATTTTGTCTTTGTTTTAGTGATAATATTCATTAGATGTTGTCTTATTTAGTCTTAACATGTTGAATCTTGTTTAGCTCATTATTGTTACCTTTAAATGAATTTCTCTTCAGATTTGTGGATGAATTTCACTGATTCTATTTCTCTTGAAAAATGTAGGTAAAGAGCCATAATAGGAGAATAAGCTTTCCTCTAACTTTGCTGTGAAGTTGCTGCAGCAAAACGGAGCAGGATATTCTCAGATCCAACTCAAATGGAAATGACCAAAAAGGGCTAACTTAAGTGGACAATATTCTTGTAAATACATGATGGTTATCAGCCGTTGATATCAAAGGAAAATGTTCTAATCCTACAAGCCAATTTTAACCTAGCACTTTTGGGGGAAAAGAAGGGTACAAATGAGGCAAAAACGTGGAAGGCAAACGAGGAGAGGAAAAGAGGAGAAAAGAGGAGACTCGACTAAGGCAAGGAGGTAGAGAACGAATGCTGGAGCTCTTGTGGAAGCAAGGAGCTGCTGGAGTTGCTGATTTGCTGGAGAAGAAAGCTGGAGCTCGTGTGGAAGCATTGAAGCTTTAGTTTCTTCTTGTTTTTATAACTCTATCTTCTTACTTTCTAGTCTCATGTCAAATATACTTGGTTTTATGCATTTGAATTCTGTTATGGGCTAAATCTTTGCTGTGTTGGGATGATAGTAGTACCTAAACATGAATTTTGATATGTAACTAATCATGTGTTCTTTAGTTTTATTGTAATCCACTTTATTGTTAATGAATTCAGCATGTTATATTGACTAATTTCAGTTCTTGAATGATCTTTCTTGAATGAATGTTATGATTTCATTAATTGGAAAATTAATGGAGTCTATGTGTTTGTTGAATTGTGTGAGTTAGCATAATCTTTAATTAGGTTGTGTTAATTAGTAGGTTGGGTAGAAATACCCAATTACCTCACATTACCATTGATTGGATTGGGTTTAAATTGCATTATTAATTCAATTCTTCATAGGAATATGCAAATATTGATTTAGGATGCTAGCTTATGTGTATTGGAAAATATCATATTGCCATTCATTCCAAGTTCTTGAATTATCTTGGAGGTTGTAGTATTGCTTTAGTATTTGCATTATAAAATTCAGGGGAAGGAAAACTTGATTCCCAACACACTTGTCACTCACTAAGTTTCTTCCATTGCTTAGTCTACATTTTAGTTCCTTAGTTTTCTTTACCTGTCATTTGGTTATTTAGTTAGTCAATCACCAATCAACCTTGTTAATTTCATTTAAATCAATTTTACTTTTATATTGAAAGTTAAGGATATAATTCTCCGTGGGATCGATACTTTACTTATCATTTATTACTTGATTGCGATACGTATACTTGCGTAATATCTTGAGATACAAGCAATAAGTTTTTGTGTCACTCATTAAGTTTCTTCCTTTGCTTAATCTACATTTTAGTTCCTTAGTTTTTTTTACCTGTCATTTGGTTATTTAGTTAGTTAATCACCAATCAACCTTGTTAATTTCATTTAAATCAATTTTACTTTTACATTGAAAGTTAAGGATATAATTCTCCGTGGGATCGATACATTACTTATCATTTATTACTTGATTGCGATACGTATACTTGCGTAATATCTTGAGATACAAACAACAAGTGTTTGTGGAAACTTGATTCCTAACACACTTGTCACTCATTAAGTTTCTTCCATTGCTTAATCTACATTTTAGTTCTAGTTTTCTTTACCTGTCATTTGGTTATTTAGTTAGTCAATCACCAATCAACCTTGTTAATTTCATTTAAATTAATTTTACTTTTACATTGAAAGTTAAGGATATAATTCTCCGTGGGATCGATACATTACTTATCATTTATTACTTGATTGCGATACGTATACTTGCGTAATATCTTGAGATACAAGCAACAAGTTTTTGGCGCTTGTATCTCAAGATATTACGCAAGTATACGTATCGCAATCAAGTAATAAATGATAAGTAATGTATCGATCCCACGAAGAATTATATCCTTAACTTTCAATGTAAAAGTAAAATTGATTTAATAAAATTAACAAGGTTGATTGGTGATTGACTAACTAAATAACCAAATGACAGGTAAAGAAAACTAAGGAACTAAAATGTAGATTAAGCATAGGTATAACCTAGATTCATAATGCTATTCTGCAGAAAAAACTTTCGGTTGAAGAAGTTAATGCCCTACAACAAAACTTTGAAAAACAGATTATAAAATACCAGAAGATTTATTAGGGTTGTTGGTGGTCACTGTAGCTGAGAGGCATCATTAAGGTCAATCAGAAGCTCGATTAGTTCTCCTTCCGAAATTCTCAACCCAACAACAGGTGTATGTGTGTGCGTGTGTTTCCTTAACCTTCTGGGATCTTCGCTACTGACATTCCCCAGCCAGAGTCTAGCTCATGAGGGCCAGAGACAGAAAAGCAGGGAGGGGATGTTGGGCCTGGTGATTCATTGAAAAGAGAGAGAAACAGGGGATATAGAAACAATAGCTCATATTTTCCGTTAACCTTTCAACTTTCTCACTCTGAATATAGTCGGTCACCACTTGTTAGTGATATAATAAGCATGGAACGAAAGTTCGCTGCATATCGCTGGGCAGCGAACCTGGCGATATGGTGAAATTTAGCCGGAATATCGCCGGAAGTTCACGCAGATGAAGTTCGAAGTTCAAGGTTTCAATTTCAACTTTCGAACCCTGCTTCTCATTTTCCCTGCTTCAAACCCTACTTCGAAGTTCAAGGTTTCAAACCAAGTATTTGGCCTGTCGATCCACCAGAACCCACATCACAAAGCAATTTTAGTTATTATTTTCGTCCATGCGTTTATTTTTCTTCACATTTACCTGTGTTTTAGGTTCAATAAGATCGGAGGTTGAAGATGGAGATGACAAAGAACGGAGGTTGAAGATGGAGACGAGATCAATTAGTGTAGCGAATTGATTTGAATAAGCCGGTTACCAGAGATGGAGATGACAAAGAACGGCAACTGGGTTGAAGCTCCACTCAAGAAGAAGAGGAGAAAATAGGGTTCGATTTCAGCAAGGGGTGACAGTGACAAGCCATATTTGAGGGAATTTTGGCTGATTTTCACTGTTCGCCGGAAAATCGGCGACTTTCTGGCAAGTTTCGGCGACTGGTGGGAAAGTTCATTTTGCCCCCTGGTTTCAGTTGGCCAGGGGCGAAATCACCGAATTTCGCCGAAATTCGGCGATATTAAGTTCCGTGATAATAAGTACACATAAACACAAACTCCCCCCCTTGACAAAAAAAAAAACACAAACTCCCCTGAATTATAACGGTGTACTTTTGACCGTTAAGGGAACTAGCTCATGCGTATTATGCCACCTGCCAATTTGCTACCATGCGCACAAAAGCGCGGCCATGTGGCACAACTTTTGTCAATTAGATTTTTTAATTTTTTTTTAGGTAAAGAGATTACCATTCAAAAAGCTTAGCTTTTGCTTTATACTTGGGAACTGAGGCGTCGATTGGATTAAGTTTGCTAAACATCAAATCAACGGCAGTTATCCACTGATCAAACCCAAATCTAACGGTGTCAGAAATTATCAGCGTGTACTACACAACAGGGAATCAACCCTCGACTCCATCTCTTAATGTGAAACCCTGGCGGCAATTCCTTTAAATTCGTTCCGAAACCCTCAGCTCTATCTCTTTCAAAAACCCCATTAGGTGCGTCGGCTGGAGAGCTTCTCTTAAACCCTACTCTCTACTCGCTCTCGTCTCTTTCTTCGTCCAGTCGCTCTAGGTTTTCTTCATCCTCACGAGATCAATGGAGTTTTGGGGTAAGGTTTCTCGCTACGTTGTTGCTTTAGTCTACTGAGATGCTTTGGTTTCAATCGGTTCATGTACCTTTGCATTCGTTAGGGTTTCAGTTATTTCTTGGTGGATTTCTCTTTTTAGGTGCTTGTTTTTGTTTGGTATCGTACATCTCTTTAAACGGTTCGTGCATGATGCCCAATGGTTCTTATTTTTTTTGTTTGTCTCTCACCTAGGGTTTACATATGCCATTTCATATATTATTGTCTTGCTCCGTAGTTGTTTTTTGTCGGTAGGATTCGGGAACTGCGATGATAGTATAACTCTTATTTGTTCTGTGGTTTTTTTGCTGTTCGTTTGATGTTCTCCTTCTTTTGCTTAAAAAGGCTTAGTCTTTCTGTATTCCATGAGGCTTGTAATTACGCTTTTCCATTGCAACCGAAGTTTATGGTTTATGTAGGTTATGCTGTTTTTATAGTTTATTTTGTGTGATTCAGTCGTGGTTCTGCTTATCTACGTGCAAAACTCATCATTGTCATGTTGTGTACAGCTGATAAAATGCAGTTGAGAGCCGTCTTGTGGTCTGTTTAGTTAGCAGTGTGGCTATCATGCTTAGTGACTTCTGGCATGTAGTATCATTTTTCCCTGGGGTATTTATGTTTTTTTGCCCCCCCCCCCCCCCCAAGTTAATTGTCGTTCATGTTTTGTAGAGGTAAAACTTTCAATCGTAAAATTGTTCACCTTTTCCTTGCAATACTTTTGTTGGGGTTGGTGGTGGGTTTCCAGGTTTTACTTTCTATTGGCATCAATTGTCTGATTTTGTTGCCCGCCAGTTTATATCCCTGTCTCGGTCCAGTTCATTATCAATAGTATTCCTACCATGGTGTTAGTTTTGTTTGCAGAGTAAGTTCCCTATGCTAAGTATACATCTTTTCTGTGTGGAAAATATTGTAAAGCTGAAGCCAAATTGAGCAAGATGAAGCTGAAACAGTTTAATTGCTCATTTGTGAACAAGATTGATGACAAGACGAAATTAATTAGGGAAACTCTTCCTTCTTGGCATCTCAGCACAGCCTCGAATCCTTTACAATGTTGGTTACTATGACACTTCAATTTTAGCAGGTGCTATTGTTGGCTGAGAGTGCATTGGCAGTATTTATAATAGGATCCTGCATGATGAGTTCTGTCCCCACCTGAAATAAGGCATTTCCAAATGCTGCCCAAGCCTAAGGTTTGGAAGATAAGAATTGGATGTTGATTGAAAAAATTCCACTGGTTCTGATTTGGGCTTTATTGTCATCTTTCTCCTGGTCTTTTTTTTATCCGTCAAACTATGCTATGATTCTACTTTTGGTGGAAATCTTTTTTTTTGGGGTGCATTTGTGCAGAAAAGTACATTAAAATGTTGTCCCATGTGGATGGATTCTAAGGGGATGTAGTATGGACCCATTGCTTTCTTTGTTAAATAACCTTATAAAGGTCTCCAGTATTTGGTTGACACAGTTACATGCTGCACTTGTGGTTAGGATTGGGAGTAACTTTTATCTCAACGTTCATGCAATATGCAGAGTAAATCCCGATGTTGTTATTTGCTTCCTGTGAATGATCATTAAGGATTTTAAGTTTATGTAGTTGTCTTTTAACTTTCAACTATTCTTATCTCACTTGGTTTTTAGTAGTATAGTTTTTAACAATTTTTCCTGTTGGTAATGTCTTTAATGTGTCTATGGCTGATGGCTTACCTTTTGAGATGAAGTTTATCTTATGCCTTTTCAATTATCAATAAGTCTAGCATTCTCTCTGCAATTTATACAGTTAAATCTTATATTACCATTATTTAATGCCCCCAGGTGTAGAAGTCAAGGCTGGACAAAACCTTAAGGTTGATCCTGGTTTTGAAAAGATTCTTCATCTCTCCCAGGTAATAATCGATACTATCTTTATTCCTTTTTGGGTTACTTTTAATGTGATAATGCTTTAAAATCTTTGTAAATGTAATGCCTTTTTGCAGGCGGCTCTTGGGGAGGCAAAAAAAGACAAAGGAAATGTTTCTGTTCCTCTTTATGTGAATGTTGATGGCCAGAAGCTTGTTATTGGAACACTCTCACATGAGAAATGTGCTCAAATAAATTTTGATTTGGTCTTCGATAAAGAATTTGAAATTTCACACAGCTGGAAAAATGGCAGTGTCTATTTCATTGGATACAAATCCGTCCTTCCAGAATATCCTTTACATGGTTAATTTTCACCAGACCACCCATTTTTCTTGAGCATAACAACAGTCCATTTACATCAACTGTCAATTATATTTTTTTAAATTTGGATTATTTTTGTTACCTTGACTTGCATCCTTTTCTCTGTCATCCACATCCGAGGATTTTTCTGGTAGGTTATCTTAGTCTTTTTTGTGAATTAAATTTGAGTCCTGTTCCTTGAATGACTTCTGATCCTCTTTTTTCTATCTATCAGACCTTGGATCAGATTCTGAGGAAGAAGAAGAGGAAATTCCTCTTCTAGTAGCTGAGAATGGTATGCCAACTGCTTTTATCTCTGCTTTAGAAAGTGCTGGTGTAATCGCAAGCCTATTATTTTTTAATTCCCCTCATTGCTTGTCACTACATATATATTTAGGAAAACCTGAGCAGAAAGTGGCAAAACCTGCACCAGAAAAGGCTAATGCTGCACCAATAAAGGCTAGTGCTGCAAAGCCTGAAGTTTCAGCAGCTAAGCCAAAGGTGAAGATTGCTGAGCAAGTAAAAGTTGAGAAGCCTAAAGAAGATGATGAGGACGATGATAGTGATGATGACGATGATGAGGATGATGAAGATGACTCTGAGGATGATGAATCTGATGATGAGGTATTTTGTGTGTAATACCTGATAGTCGTTAAGTATGAATGCCCCATTAAATTCAGATATTTGGCACTGATTTTCCAGAACAAGAAAAAAAAGGTTTAGAATGCCAGTTTTGTTTGTTAAATCTTTATACTCTGTCAGTTCTTTAGAGACAAGGTAATAATAAGTTAGTTCTATAGCTTCCTATATTTTACACTTGAGTCATTATACTACTCCCCTTGTCATATTTCTCCAAGTTGGTAAGCTTTTGGTGGTCATCTGTTATCACAGTTTTATGGGCCAAATTTATTTTCTTGCTTACTTTTTGCTATTGGTTTTTATTTTTTAACTAGCTTTTGCATGGGTTTGGATGTGTTAGCAAGAAAAAATAATAAGAGAATAACACATTGAGATCATTGTTTGATGGATAAAAACAGGGTGGGAAACTTGTTACCGTGGGTTTGGTGGAGAGAGAGAGAGAGACTAAAAAGATTTTCTAGAGTCAACCAGATTAAAGAAATGGGTGGGAAAAGAGGGTCCAACTAAAAAGATTTTCTAGAGTCAACCAGATTAAAAGAAATGGGTGGGAAAAGAGGGTCCAACTAAAAAGATTTTCTAGAGTCAACCAGATTAAAAGAAATGGGTGGGAAAAGAGGGTCCAACTCGTCTGATTACTGTAAATGGACTTAATGCAGTCAATGATAGTTGTGTAGCTTCCATTCCATAAAACTAATCAGATTTTTGGTTATTTGTGCGAAATGAAACAATCCCACTACTTTTTACTGTTTTCCCCTCTTCATAAATAAGACAAGTACACTCTAAATGGAAGTGATGGAAGGAGAGCGATTTGTTCATTTTGACACAAGATCCTTGTGGTTAGTGGATGTTAGAGTGCTGTTCGCACTTGGTAGTTTCTACAGTTGTACTAAATTGTGAAGGGAATTTGTAGTTTCCTATATTTATGCATTTAGTCACCATATTGTTCCGTATGGATGTCTAGATTAGAAAATAATTAGTACAAGTTTGAAGTATTTTCTTAGATCATTCTTTTTCTGACATTTAGTGATAGGACAAAGCATGTTAGTTTACAACTTCATAGTCACTTTGAACTTGATGAAATTTTTCGTTATCTTAAAACCCCCCTCCTATTGTCAAGAAATAGGGGAATAACTTATATAATTCATGTTTTATGTCTTGGCTAAATCATGACACTTGATTATCTTAACATAACTGTGATTCTGATGATTAGGTCACATGTATTCTTTATGAAACAAAAGCCTATTATTTTCTTTTCTTTTTCTATTGTGTGCTAAATATTATTTCTTTCTTCTTTTGATATCTTCTTGAGAGTTAAACAGTGTCATATTCTTTAGCTCCAATATTTGGTTGTTATATTTTGTTTTACTTGGTAACCTTTGTTCACATTCATTCAAGTTGCAACTGTTCAGTGCTGAGTTGTTCGTTTGGGATGGATTCAGGACATGCTCGAGGCTGGGGATGACAGTGACGAGGACGATGATAGTTCAGATGAGGAGGATGAAGAGACGCCCACACCCAAGAAGGTAACAATGGTTGTATTGTTTGTTTCTGTTTTCTTTCTAATTTTCTACGCTAACCTGTGTGCCTGCCTACCTTCCTGGAGGGTTGCATTCAAGAATATTCAGTCGTGACCTTTTAAATCCCTTTGGTCAAACAGGGTAATAAGAAGAGACCTTTGGATTCTGCTGCCAAAACTCCTGCTTCTGATAAAAAGGCCAAGTTGGTTACTCCCCAGAAAACAGGTATTCTTCTTTCTATTCAATCCATTGAGATCATATATTCGGTCCCTTCTTTTTGTCGTTATTCAAGCTTTAGTTGCTCAATGGAATTCTGGGATGAGTTGATGCTGTTTCCCAACCACCAACAATAAAAGAGTGAACTAATAAAATTGAAGTGCAGCCATGGTGATATTATTGGACATTTATTTACCAATTCCATTTTCAATGACTGGATCCAAAATATTTGTGTGCAGATGGAAAGAAAGGTGCTGTCCATACAGCAACACCTCACCCAAACAAGCAGGCAGCAAAGACTCCTAACAGTGACAAGGCAAAGGGATCGCAAACACCCAAATCTGGCAGTCAAGTTTCGTGCAAACCCTGCAACAAGTAAGTTTTTGTATCACCCCTGATTTGAATTTCTTCGACTTTTTTAATATAGTAGAGTAACATCTTTTTATGTGTGCTTGTAGAAATTGTTTGTGAGCTCATGATTCCCCTCCCCCTCCCCCTCCCCCCCACCCTTAATTTGTCTAGGTCCTTCAACTCTGATGGTGCTCTACAATCTCATAACAAGGCAAAGCACACCGCTGCTAAGTGAAGAAGGGTAGATGCAGTGGCAAGTGAAGTGAAGCGAGGAGGCGCAGCTTGAAGCTTCATTAAATTTTTGGAGTAATGCATGGTTTATTTTTGGGCGATGTATGTGGAGAGTGAACTAGTAGTTAGTTATTAGGTTTTTTGGGGGATCCTCCGACGGGGAGATGTGGTATATTATTGTTACCAAATGGGAGAAACAGTTTTTAGTTCTTAAGTTAATTTTCTTTTTTGGGTGAAAGTTTTATGGTGCTACGGACACAGTATAACGTTAAAAAATAGATGGGATTGTTTATGCAACCTTGTTCTTATTGTAATGTAGCTGCGGCTTGTTTGTTTGATTCTGCTCTCGGGTTCAAATGCTTTTTCTGATTTTGTGGATTTGCTGCGCTCTGATCAAATCGTTGATCTACTTCTCTCAGCATGGAGATTTTGATCCTTCATTTTTTTTCATAGGTCAGGCTTGTGGGGGTTTCTATCATTGACCTATTTCGTTTTTTGCGCTTATAGGCGGATTTTCTCAAATGTATGACGGAAGGGCTCAATTTTTTACTCTAAAAATTTGAGTGATAGGCCAACTGAGAAAGAGCAATCATTCAAAAACCATCAGTATCCAACTACAACCTCTTCTTTTAGGTTTGGGAAATTTTGGATGCCACACCCCCTTTATTAATATTAATGCAATGCAATCCCTTGAGTTATTTGATTATTAGACGGATTCTTATGACATACTTGCTGCCTCTATGGGGGCTCGCTCCGGGCGGGTTCGGATCACAATCAGTACACGGCTCTACGGATGAGTTGGGTTAGACAGGATTCTTATAATATGCACCGTTAATTTTAGTTAGTTTTTAGGGTAATTTTCATCTGGACCCCCTGAAGTTTGGTCTAAGTCACTTTTAGTCCAGTTTAAGTTTTCTTTTGCATATCGCTCCCCTGTAGTTTTAATAAATGATTAAATAAAGACAAGTTAAACAGAAACTGTTAATTTAATTAAATTTGTGACAAAAATACCCTTGTTTGGAATTTTTTATTTGTGCTTCCCACGAACGCTTCTTCTTCAGCATCGAATTTTCAAGCGAGAAGGGATAATCTGGTTGATGAAGTTTCTTAAGCATATACATTCCAAATCACAACCTCTCAAACCCTAAAAAACATCAAAATGGAAGTCATGAGGAACAAATTTCAAATTTCAAATTTCAATTCAATTCTGATCTGAGATGAAAGATTATTCCTCAGATACCATACCTATTCTAACCACTAGTTCTCTGAGAAAAAAAATTCAAAACGATGAATCCATAATCCAAGAAAAACAAAACAAGAGCACCTGCAAAAACGAAAAAAGAAAGTCAAAAGCCAAAAAAAAAAAAAAAAAAAACTGACTTTTTTCTATCTAACTGTAGAGGAACTTCAACTCGAATCCATCTAAAATAGAAGGAAAAAAAATCGAAAAAAAAAAGGAAGAAGAAAGACCATCAAACAAAGTCAGAAACTGAAAAAAAATTAAAAATTATAAATGGGTATATTCATGTATTCAATAATCTCCCACAACAAAAGAACCGATTGTTAAAAGATGCTTGCCTCTGCGATTCTACAGGATGAAGCAAAATATCCACTTCCAAGAAAAATACCAACTGTTCCAAGCTTGAAACATGAGAAAGGTAACACTTTTGAAGAGCGGTTACCCCGGTTGCAAACAGAGACCAGCAGTAGTAGCAGAAGAAGAGTAAGTCGTCCTCATTTTCTTTTTTGTGCAGTCGCATGAGGATCACAGATATGGTTTTGATCTCCAAATGTGGCTCACTCTCAGATCTTCTTCTTCGACGGCGATATATTCCGATTCCGACCGATAACTGTAAAAAGGGAATCGATGACTGTTTATTATTTATTTATTTTACGGTATTTACTTTAGTATATTAAAATTAAAATTAAAATAAATAAATCCAAACGACACAAGGGTATTTTTGTCACAAATTTAATTAAATTAATAGTTTTTGTTTAACTTGTCCTTATTTAATCATTTATTGAAACTACAGGGGAGCCATATGCAAAAGAAAACTTAAACTGGACTAAAGGTGACTTTGACCAAACCTCAGGGGGTCCAGATGAAAATTACCCTAGTTTTTATTTATCTACTTTGAAAATTTTTACTTATTTACTTGAATATTATTTCAGTATTCTTAAGTTTAAAAAAAGTTATAATTAGAAGTAGTAGTTACAAGTGGTAAAGACGAAGAAACAAACATAGTATCGTGTGTCGGCGATTTATCGTCGTGTCGCTGGGGGCGACACGAAACCCCCCAGCGATACGATTTTTTCATTTTATCGGCGATATATCGCCAATGTCGACTTTTCGAGTGTTGTCGGCGGCATTAAGGCGAAGACGAAGAATCCCGCAAGAACAGAGGAAGCTTTTGGAGCTGAAGCTGAAATAAATGATGGATGAAAAAAAGAGAGGAAGCTTTTGGAGCTGAAGCTGAAATAAATGATGGATGAAAAAAAGAGAGGAAGCTTTTTTGGGTCCGCTTCTCTCACAAGAAGCGACTCCCATACCCGTTATAACCACTCTCTTCTTTTGGGTCCGTTTCTCTGAATAGAGGAAGCTTTTGGAGCTGAAGATGAATTGGGTTTCACCCATTGTTGCTTCTGCTTCTTGGAATCGATTCTGCTTGAAGAAGAAAGCTGAGGAGATTGTTTACGGAGAGGTTCTAAGTGGGAAACGCGAAGGGTCGGTCCAGCTGCGGAAGATTGAAGGGCCTGCATCGTTTTGGTGAATCGGCCACCGGGAACCGTTGATGTGAGAGGATGTGGTGGGTGGCGCAGCTGATTTCATGTTTAAAATCATCACAACCTCCTGCCACCCGACACTAACCTTGCTCTTGATGCACTCTCTCAAGAAGGCAAAGTGGAGAGGCAAAGGGAGCACCCGTTCATCGTGATAGAACCAGGTGAGGTCGCACACTCGCACGGGAGAAGAAGAACGGCATCAACCAAAAGTCGCCCGACTTTTGGCGACATGTCGCCAGGGTCCGACACGGCTACACGGGCCGACATGTTGAACCTTGGAAACAAGTCGGTTTTTGTTCAAGTTATTTTTATTCTTTTAAAAATATTTAACTTGTTTACGTTAAGGCAATAAGTGTCTTTATATATTTTTATTTTATTAATTAAAATTAAATAACTCATGTGGGCATTAATTTTAGGGTGTTAATTCGGAAATGGAGCTCTTGTTTGAAAAAGAAAAAAAAAAAGGGAAAAAAAGGGCAGGGATTACTCTTAAAAATTTCCTCTTGCATTTCTGGAAGTAAACCGGATAACTATTTTGTTTTTTTCTGTTAAAAAAAGAAGAAAAAAATAAATATAAAAGCAACTCCATGTCTTTTTAATAATTAGTATTGGAAAACGAAGAAAATTTAGTTACTTCATGTCTTGATCGTTGCAGCTCGCAGGGAGCGGCAACTCCTTCGAAATGCATCCCAAACTTGGAAATATTTTTCAAAATATTTGGTTCGGTTGTTAAGTTCTTCTTGTTCATTTCATTTACCAGGTCCGAATTCCTACATTTGGTAGTATCCTTCACTGCCACTCGCTTTACGGTTGAAGAGTGATGGAATTCTGGGGTGATCTCTCTCACTATGTTCTTTGATCCTCTCAGATACTTTTCGTGTTTATGAATATGCTTTTTCTTTCAGGGTTTCAGTTTTTGTTAGTTCCATTTTCCTTCTTTGCTTGTTTGATGTAATCTTTAGTAATCGAACCTTTCGTTTTTCTCTCTAGGGTTCTTGTAGTATTGCTCTCGTTTTTTCTTTTAGCTTTCAATTAGTATTCTCTAGACATCTTGCAGAATTCCCCTGATTTTATATTAGCTCTCTATGAGGGTTGAATCTGGCATTTCAGATTGTTTTGATGGTTCGGATTTGATCGAAGTTCTGCTTTAATGTAGGTTATCGTTTTGTTTTGTGAGTTCTTCGCCGTCTTCCCCAGATCTCCCTCAAGTAGTTGATGCTGGGAGCGATTAAATTATATTGACAAAAATTTCACGAATGATAAGTTCGTAATGCCGACCTATTGAAACAGAATGCAGTTCCAAATGCTGTCAGATTGGGGGACAAAACCAAAGCTAAATTGAACAACCGTGTTATACTTATAATTATGCTGGCTAAATTAGTTACGGATCCATGGTTCTTATATAGAACATAATAAAGTCTACTGCCAGTTGCCTTTACTCAACTGCAAATTCAGTTATTTTGATAATGTCTGATAAAACCAATGATTTGTGAACAAAATTTCCATGTTGAAAAAATGGCATTCATCTGTTGGCATGTTTGTTATAAGATAATTCAATTTGTCATGGTTATTTATTAACTTCACTAGCATGTGATTTTAATATTAGGGATGTGCATTACTATGTATCCCTTTCAATGTATTTGCAATAAGTGACATTCGGTTTTTGTGATTCCAATATTGCTGGTTTTGATTTGTGTGATTTGTTGTCGTCTTTTATTTGGAATGTTTTATGTGTGATGATCTGGTGTGATCCATTAATTTTATTCCCTTCATATTCTAAACTTTAATAAGGATCTATTAGTGATTGAGCAGCATGTATCGGTTGAGCACAAATCTTGTACACTGTAGTTGAATCCAAGGGAGGGTAATATTGATCCTGCACTTTATTTTGTTAATGAGTAGATAATCTTCTAAGGTAAACTTGGTTGTTAAGGTTAACCATAGGTAAAATCTTAGAGTGAGTTTTATTTTAGGCGTTCATGCAATATGATTAGTAGTTTCTATTGGTTTTATTCTTCCCCCCCCCCCTCCCCCTCTTTATGTGGTGTGAGAAGAGAGAAGGGGGGGGGGGGTTTGATATTTGGGGGAGGGGTATGTCCTTGAGAATGTTGTTCTTGGTTTCAATGTGAATATTTTGACTTTTTAAACGTCATTTGTTCTCATCTCTTTTGTCGTGTAGTGTTGACTTCTTCAGCAGCTAGGGTGCCTTTAATGCTGTCTCTTGGTGGTGGCTTAAAAGAACTAATGTCCTTGCCAGTGACCCCCATGGGCCAAATTTTCTTTTCTTTTTTTCCCTTGTACTTTTGCAAGTTCTTCTATGATATTCCAACAATCTTTAGGCATAAACTTATACAGAAATGCTGTTGCCCAGGTGTTGAAGTCAAGGCCGGAGAACCTCTTAAGGTTAATCCTGGTGATGATAAGGTCCTGCATCTCTCGCAGGTTAGTATTGATGCCGACATTATTCCACTCATTGAAAAGCCTTCTTCTTTTGGATCTTAAGTCTTGTACTCCATTGAAACCTTCTTATAAATCCAACCCTTTGCAGGTATCTCTTGGTGAAGTGAAAAAGGATAAAAAAAATGAATCCGTTCTTCTTTATGTGAATGTTGATGGCCAGAAGCTTGTTTTTGGAACACTTTCGCATGAGAAATGTGCTCAAATAAATGTTGATTTTGTTTTTGAGAAGGAATTTGAACTATCTCACAACTGGAAAAATGGGAGTGTCTACTTTGTGGGGTACACATCTGTCTTTACAGAATATCCTTTACATGGTCACTTGTCACTATGCCCTTTTTAATTATTATCTTAGGGTTTATTTCTCAATTCAATAGTTAAAAGTGTGTCTTCGTTTTGATACCTTGACTTAGTTCTTCGATTGCATCCACATCGAATGATCATTCTGGTAGGTTATTTCAACTATGTTTGCATGCTCTTTTCCTTTTCTTGCATGACTTCTGACCCCTTTATTTCATTCTTTGGATTGGATCAGACACCCAGAAAGAGGAAATTCCGCTTCAAGCATCTGAGAATGGTTTGGGAAAATCGGAGACCCCTTTATTTCAATTTTTTAATTTTTGCATGTTCTTTTTCGTTTATGCTCTAAAAACCATGGTAGTGCTGTTAACTTTACTTTTAACAGCCTTCTTACAAACTCAACACTCTTTATATGTCTAGGAAAATCTGTGCAGAAGCAGGCAAAACTTGCAACAGGTAAAACTAATCCAGCAAAGCTTGGTCTTCCAGAAGCCAAGTCAAAGGTGAAGACTGCTGAACCAGAAAAAGGTAACACATCCAAAGAAGATGATGATGAGGAGGAGGATGATAGTGATGATGATGAAGACGATTCTGACGAGGATAAAATATCTGATGAGGTACTTTATGTCTTTATGCTTATTTAAGCTAGTTGTCATGTATGTACCTCCATTTAAATTCGAAGGTTCGGCACTTGTTTCGTCCAAGAAAAAAGGTCATGCACAGTTGGTTTTGTTTATTTAAGGATGTGGTGGTTTGTTCTCTCAACTTGAGTATGTGATGATATTCTTTTTTTTCCCAAGTCATAGTTGCTTCTCCTCAGAGAAACTGGTTCTGTAGAATCTGTTTGGTTGGTTTTGTTTATTTATATTGGTGTTTTGTTATCATAACCTTGAGTCTGTTCTGAAATTCATTTTTCTTATGGTCTTATTTTTCTGAACTGATAGTACTGTTGTAATTATATGTTATTTTTATGGACCATGTCTATTTTGTCACTTAATATTTTATGGACCTTAATCAGGACATTCTTGATGCTGCAAATGGTAGTTCAGATGATGAAGATGAAGAGACACCTACCCCACCACCCAAGAAGGTAGTCATTGTACTTTCTGTGTATGTTTCTTTACAATTCGATTGCTAATCTCTACCTAGTAGAGATTTTAGCACTAGATAATCGGCCTTGATGATTGTTTAATCCGTATGGTTGAACAGGATAAGAAGAGACCGTTGGCTTCTGCTGCAATAACTCCAGATGCTGCTAAAAAGGCAAAATTTGTTACCCCGCAGAAGATAGGTCATCTCCTTGTGCTTCCTCTTCACATTCTATTCCGTCATTTACTTTTCAGTTTCATTTTCTATTCCTGTTTCGCTACTGCTTATTTAAGCATTTGTCTAGAATTCTGATGTTTGCCCCTATACTAATCTAATGATAAAATTGTCAGTGCATTAAATAAAATTGAACCCTATTCTTACTGCAGCCATATGAATTTATTAGAAACAATCAAAAGAATCAGAATTGTGGCAAAAGGGATATTTGTTAAGCTACCAATGTTGGATTTCATTTCTTTAGCGTGGAGTTAGAATTTTTTTGTGCAGATGTAAAGAAGGGTGGTGGCCGTACTGCAACACCTCACCCCAGCAAGCAAGCTGCGAAGATTCCTGCAAGCGATGACAAGTCCAAGGGACAACAAACACCAAAATCTGCAGGCCAGTTTTCATGCAAATCCTGCAATAAGTATGTCTTTATTATACTGAGATTTGGCTTTTCTTTTTTGAGTAAAATATCATTTATTTCTTCTCTTCCCATTGTGAACTTAATACTTAAAAACTCTGCTAATGCAAAATTTCTCCATTGTACCCAGGTCTTTCAGCTCTGACCGTGGTCTGCATGATCATAACAAGGCAAAACATAGCGCCGGCAAGTGAAGCAAGGCTGTTTAAAAGTCAAGCAGAGTGGTGACAAGTGAAACGAGGCAGATTAAAGCGTACAGTTAATTTTTTTTCAATCTTGGTTTTTTGATGGAGAGCTGGTGAACTGGTTTCTGGGGGGCTTTTTGCAACTAAATGGTGAAGTCTGGTTTCTGGAGTCCTTTTGCAAAGAGGTGATATTAATATGACCCAATGGAAGAAACAATTATAGCAACTAGAAAGTAGGCTTATGGTACTAGTGTAAATCTGAAAAAAAGATCTTTATTAATTTCTAGTTAAAATTCATAATGATTCAGTCTTAGGAAACGAGGGGTTCTTGAGTCCAGCCCCTGTGCAGGCTCAGGGTGGGCCAACTTGGCACTTGTTCATTCTGTGGAACAAGGGGTTGGTATTAATATGGGTGAGTGTCACCTCTAAATCTTCAATCTCTGTTCTGTTTTCTGGTCATTTGCATCTGAAAGAGAAAAGACCAAGCTCAAAATTGAAATTCATTTGACCATCAATAGCAACTGCCGAGATTATCCATAAACCCAAGTCCTTTGAGTGTTGCTTCGGGTTGGTGCACCAAGATAAAGATCTTTCTATTATGCTAAATTCTCTTTTTTTCTTTTTTCCTTCTGTTTTATTTGTTGGGTTTTTAGATTTCATTATGCTTGAGAAAATTTAATATTTCATTCTGTCCCTCGGCAATACAAAAGCTTAGTGGGTGTATAATAATAATTGAAGAAACATTTTACTTCATTAATAATAGAAAATTATTAGTTATTTTAAACGTCTGTTGGTTGAAAAGAGTTATTTGATCGATAATAACTTCTTTCTCTGATGTTCCTAGATCTACTAAATTAGTAGTAGATTCTTTATTTAAATTGGCTTAATGAGTAAATCTTCTAATTGATTGAGATTTGTCAAATCTTTAAATTTTGCAACTCAATAGAGCCGATGCTGACTCTGTTATACAATAAATTTACTTTCGACCCCAACACCCCACCTTTTCCACCCAAAAAAAAAACCCCAACACCCCACCTCTTAGGGAAAAAAAAAAGAAAAGAAAAAACTTAGCATGGCAAAATAGCTACAAATTGAAAAGTTAAGGTGGCATTTGGTTCCGCAATCCTGTGGAATCAGCTTCCATGGGATCATGATTCTGAAATTAAAATCGTGTTTGGTTTGAAAGTGACTCGGAATCCATGTGATTCCATCGAGTCAGGTAATTCTACTTTTCAAGTTAAATGGGTGATTCTGTGGAAACAAAATTTGGAGTTGATATAAATAAACAAAATTTGTGAAATCGCATTCGATCTAAACCGTCACAGCCATTGAAGCGAAGAAAGAACATTGCGCAAGGATTCTCTGCAACTCGAAATCGCTTGGTGCTTTCGGCTTCTGCAAAGATGAAGATGAAGGTGTAGTTTGATCGCTTGGTATTTTCAAGAGTTCTTAAACCCTCGACCCGGTTTCAGTCGCGGCCGGAAATGACTCACTTCCATCCTATTTTCGATACCAAGACCTGAAACCCTCACCGACGAATAGTGGAACAAGGTTTCTGTTTCGGGCTTCTCTTCTTCATCTCAGTTTCGTACTTCTCTCAGGTGTTATAGAACACTAGAAGTCTGAAACTACAAATCTCTTCTTCTGTTGGTTTTGTATTTTTGTTTTACTTCCTGCGTTATCTGTTTCAAGCCTCCAACTTGAATCCGTTAATGGCATCTCATTAGTTTATTTCAAGATTTGGAAATATCTCAAAATGAGCTTTATTTCAAGATTTGCAAACCGTTTCTCTAGTGGGTTCTCTAGAAACCCAAATGCTCGTCCCTTTTTCTTCAAAATTGATCGAATTGAATTGGGTTTCTCGGACATTTAGTGCTCCTGCAATGAAAGATGAGGAGGAAGAGGAAGTAGAGATTGATCAGAGGAGACTTCCTGCAGATTAGGAACCCTTCAAATTTCGATCCCGCAAAGCACCGAAGTCCTCCGAGTGATCGGGTTTTCATGTTGGTAGATGAAGTTTTGCAGACAGATTCACTTTCAGAATCACGTAACCAAACGGTGATTTTGACTGATTCACTTTCCAGAATCAGGGTAACTGACAGGTTTTTTTAGGAATATGATTCTACTGAACCTAATTCCACAGACTCATGTTTCTCTAGAAACATGATTCTGAACCCAATTCCACATGATTGCGGAACCAAACGCCACCTAAGGGTATTGAAATGAACACAATAGAAGCACTTTTGAAAACTAAAATTTTGGTTTAAAGAATAGAATATTCTGGTCTAAAATATGATGCCCTACAAATCAAATACTAAGAACATATAACAAAATTTCATCAAAACTTGTAAAATTTTTACTGAAAATTTCTATTTTGGGAACTTCGAAACAAAAAATTAGGGGACCCAAAAAACTCCCAAGTTTCGATCGAAACTGTCAAAAATTCATTTAAACTTGTTGAAACCTTGAAACCTGTCGAAGCCTAGTTCAACCCTGCTAGATTAATTGGTTCATGAGAAAAAAAATTTTTAAATTTCGTGGGAAACCTGGAAAATTTTGTAGAAACTCGAAAATTTGAAAATTTTTGTGGAAATCTAGGAAATTTCGTGAAAACTTGGAAAATTTACCTAAGACTTTTCTTTGCAAGTTTCGTAGCTTTCTCATATTTTCAATTTTATTTGTTTCTTTCATGTTTTCCCAAATACCCCCTCCATCAGGACTTCCATATCCAAATTGTGTATTCTCTTAGACTGGTTATCTTAGGCATGTTGATGACCAAACTTATAAAGTTACAGTTGTTGATTACCTTGATGACGATAAGCATATAATATTATGGGATATCTATCTTCGTTGGTTGGAGGAGAGGATGTTACAGACATAGTACTACTCAGCTCACATGATGGATCCCCCGAGGCACTTCTATTGGCATTGAGTTGTACTTTCTTTTTATTGTTAGTTACTTTGTATTTGATGTTTTGAAGTTAAAAATTATATATTAAATGTTATGTACTTAGGTAGTTAAATTTATAATGTACTTTTCGGACAATTCTACATTGATGTTATGTACATTAAATGACATATCTACATTGATTTTTTTTTTTTGTAGCAAAATACAGTCAATTTGTTCTTTATACTCTAATTAGTTTAAATGCAAAGTTCTATGCTAAAATACTCCCTAAAACTTGTCGAAACTTGTACAAAAAAGTATTAAGTTTCCTCGAAATTTCTCAGTTTCCCACTTAAGTTTTTCAATTTGATGGCCGAATATGGGTATTAGGTGGTGGGGGTAGATTTTGCATCTCCATCCACTCCAATCTCGTTTGTGAGAGGTAATTGATTGGTTTATTCATTAATACTAAGAAATTCTTAAGCGCACCCACCGCATTGGAAGTCCGGAACTAATGAATCTCCCAACCTTGCAAATCTTACAAAAATACATTACCAAGAGTTAGAAGGTGGTTTTCTAAGTGGTAAAGGGCCTCCTAAATACTTTGGTTTGCCATTGGATTGCCAATGGATTTTGGGTCCTAAGGTAGCTCTCTTTCATGCATTAAGTGATAGAGTTGAAGACAAATTTCAAGGATGGACAAAGAAGTTATTAAACCATACAAGGGAAATTCTTCTGAAGTTTGTAGCTCTTCTTTCAACTACTTATGCAACCTCCTCCCATTTCAAAATTCTCAAGTCTATTCACAACAAAGTCAAGGCACGAGGGCAAGATTTTTTTGGGGTGGAACAAGAGACAAATCAACCATTCATTGGATGTCATGGCAATAATAAAAGTAAAGGGGGAATAGGTTTAAAGGACCCTTGGATGCAAAATAGAGCTTTGTTACGCCAGGTGGCTTGGTGCTTATTTTCTCAACCGGAGGCTCATTGGGAAAATTTTCTAAATTAGATATACTTTCCTAACTCTTCTTTTCTTGAAGCTAAAGTGGGAAACAATCCATCATGGGCTTGGAGGAGTATTATTGAACATAGGAAGGTGGTAAAACAAGGCTGATATGGAAGATCGGAGGAGGTGGCCAAATCGATGTTTGGAAGGATCCATGGGTGCCCGGTTTGAAAATTTTTACGATCTACTCTGAGAAACATGAGGATTCAATGATCTCCAGGTGGTTGACTTGATAGACCAAGAAACTAGAACTTGGAAGATCAATGAAATCCATAGATGGTTCTCATCAGCTGAAGCTATTTCCATTCTAAGCATTTTGTTGGCGTTATTTCCATCAATTTATTTGACTCTAGTTTTTTTTTTGGGGGGGGGGGAAGGGGCACAAAATAGACAAATTTTCTCATATATAATTCAAGTGCTATACAAAGAACTGGAGGAGAAAAAAAACCCATTGTCTTCAAAACTTCGTAGTTGGGAAGAAATGGATAAAGAGCAATGGAGGGAGGTGTTGAAATGCAACCCAAAACAAAGAATTTATTACGAAGGGCATGTAATGAATCAGTGGCTATTATTGTGAATCTGAATCATAGAGGTATTTAAGTAGATATTTTATGTGGAGAATGCGGCCAACAGCCCATGTATTGCTACACTGCTCATTTGCAAGAAAAGTATGGTTTGGGTGCCCTTTCTCTTGGAAGGTTTTAAAAAAAAACTGTCTAATTAAATGATTAGATCTTTCATCTTTCAAAGGAAAGGCTTTGATAAAACTGGAAGTTGTGAAGCTGAAAAACTGAAAAGCTTGAATTAGTTCATCGCTTGGTGGATTTGGAAGGAGAGGAATGACTGAGTGGTAGGTGAAAGAATTTGGAAGCCTGCAGAAACTATTGAAGCAACAAATATGGCTGCATAAATAATGTACCCATGTACATAAATAATGTATTGCCGCAACAAATTGAATTAAATTTTTGCACTAATCTACCAAGAAGTAACAAAAATATTCTGATGTGTGCAGGGATTTTTAACCACCAGCTAGGACTGGCGAGATGGAGCATTGGGAGATGCAAAGATAGACATATAGAGTCTTATCAATTTTGGAAGACAAAACACAAATTCATTGTTGGAAGCAACTCTTTTTGGGATACAAACTGGGATGGATATAGCAACCAATGATGGAATTGACATAGAAGAAATATGGATTAACTATCAACAGATTCAGGATTTTTACCTCAACCATCAAAAGGAACATGGCCTCTAAGGGAAGTACAGAAACTAATGAAACTTGCCAACACAACAAAAACAATTATATATGGCAATTTCCCAAACTCTATGCTCCAAATCTACTATGAACATTTAGCTTTTTCGACAACTAATCAAACGGATGACTGTAATAGATTATTATCCTATGGCTGTAGGTGCGTTCTGGACGTTTAATTAATAGTAATTTCTTTTCTTCAATAAAAAAAAACAAAAAAACAAAAAAACAAAAAAACAAATATGGCTGCAATAGAGTTTTGGCTAGATCAAAGGGAAAAAAGTGCATCTCCTTCATCTAGAGAGATGCAAGAAGATGAAGCCCTTCTCCAGTGGGAACCTCCACCTCATGAATGTGTTAAAATCAATACAAAAGCTACTTGGAATCAAAGGTCACAAATTGGAGAAGGTATTATCACTGTGAAGGAACTCCTCTTTGGTGGGTATTAATTCCTGGTTAGTTTAACTCAACAGAGGAAGGAGAAGTGGTGACATTCAGATCAGGTCTTCTGGAAGCACATAAGAAGGGTTTTAACTCCGTTCTAATCGAGTTTGATTGTAAACAACTTACTAAATACATCAAAGGAGAGCAGCAGTTGACAACTTCCGTGGAGCCATTGGTGAAGGACATCTTGTTTCTTTGTGATAATTTTGAATGCGGTTTAGCTACGTAATTACCTAGATGTTCCAACACTATGACATATCTCTCAGCCCAGAAGGCCCTTTAGGTTTAGGATCCGAAAGTTTGGCCTCTTTCCACTAATTGGTTGAGAGAGCTTTGTTCCTCAACCTTTCCTACCTGTTCTTAACGAAAGGCTTGGTTACCCAAAAAAAAAAACAAAAAACTTACAAAAATATCCCCATTAAGCACAGCAAGGATGGATGTAGTATTGGCAATTAAAAGCCAACCTGCCAATCTGCATCCCTTTGCAAGTTTAAAAGAGCTTTTGTAATGATTCTTGCCACCATTAAAATCTGTCAATCAGCTGATATTGCAACCAACATGTACACAAATTTTATGGAAAGCTTCAATATATAGTAGATGACCATGAGCTTGGAAACCTGAACCTGCAGGCTGCAAAACTCATAAAGCAGGTAAGACCACAACTTCAATGGAACAGAAAATGTAAAAGATCAAATGCAACATGAAAAAATTGACTGGCCTTGTATGTATGCAGTAGTCATAGCATGGTTAATTCATGGTAGAATGCATGTAAATACAAAGCCAAAAATGGGTTGACCACTTGACAGTTTCCCACAAAGCTATAAGGGGATGTTGTTTTGAAAAATTTTAAACTTCAAAGAAATGAGAGAGTGGATAAAACATTGATATAGAAGCATCAAGAAATTCTTTCTTCCAACAGAAAATTGAAAAGAATTTGAAATAAGGACGTTGATCAGCAGAGCAAAATGGCTGGGTAACTTGGGCGTGTTCACAACCACACAACTGAGGAAAATCATGGAGACTAAGCAAGGAAAGAATAGGAACCAAAAAATAAAAAAAGGTTTTGCAATCCATATCATAGAACTGTGAACCTGTACACCACCTGCACAGTGGAAAATGGGCTGTGAGCTATATTAAGTAAATTGATGATTTCTGGAAAATGCAACCATCTCAAAAGGGACTGTCATAGAGATGCTCTCGAGCAAGAGCCAAACCAGAAAACTCCAGTTGTGTCACTAGTTGGATCCCATTACTTTTGCTACCTCCGCTGCGGCTGGTCAGTGTAATGGCCTTCGTTTTGACTATATGCATAGCTTTCATTATCGTTAGGATCAATATTTCCATTAGTCTGCTTATCAGATTGAGCTGCTTCCCTCTCCCTGTTCCACTGCTCAATTTTAGCCCTTCTTTCAGCACTACCTTCCCTCTCCCTGTTCCACTGCTCAATTTTATCCCTTCTTTCAGCACCACCTTCTCTGATTGGACTCCTATTCCTCCTCCTTCCTCCAGCGCTTGGGCTTCTTCCCCTCCTTCGTCCTGGGCTTCGGCTCCTCGGCCTTCTACCTCGATCATCAAAGTCTTTGTTATCCCTGTCATCATGATATCTACCATGACCACGGCCACCATGAGGTGGCTGTCCATTATAATTGCGTTGCCTAGGTGGACTTCTGCTACGGCTGTGCCTCCGTTGGTACCTCCCAAACAGATGCCGCCTCAATTCCCTGGAAACAATGAACCAGAAAGCAAATAATAAGTATCATGGACACCACTGAGTGCATATGAAATGAATTGCTTAGAAGTTCACTAATTGTATGACCTGCTAATCTTTTTCAGATGCATAAAATTGCAATAGCCACCACGATTGCACGTGTTCTCTTCATATTGTCTGCATGTGGCCTCTCGGAAATCCGTCACGGGAGAAAAGTCGGCCATAATTGGACGTCCTGGAATATTGGACTAATCTTAGTTAACAGATTGGGATAACAACATTCCAACTTTGAGTTCAACAAGAAGTAAAGCATCTAACCTGCATAAAATCTTCCATTGAGGTTCTTCAGTGCATTTGCAGCATGCTCCTCTTCTCTAAACTGAACATATACGTTACCGACCTGTTCATGAAAGATTGAGTGAGTTGTCATAACAGGATAGAACTTCAAAAGAAGAAACCAAAAGTTTAAGGTTCTTGGGGATTACCATGTGATCAGCCAGATTGTCACAAATATTTAAGCTTTCAATCTCTCCATATTTGTTCAACTCCTCAAATAGATCCTCATAGAAATCCTGAAAATCAAATGGCAAACATACCCAGATCATATATCCTCAAAGTGTGGACATTAGTGATACAATAAAGACACACTTTACACAACAAATCAATACTTCACGAACTACTAGAAAATCTCCAGTGTACATGTCATGAACTAGAAAAGTAGCCAAACCACACAGAAACATCAACTTAATGCAAAGAACAACATGAAAATCAAGGAAAACCGAGAAACATAAAAGACACAACGGAGATTTCAAGTAGGTGTTTCCACAATAGACATATGATGAAATCTATCAACGGAAAAAACAAAAACCACATAAAAAAAATTTAAAAGAAGATCGGAAATTCCATAAAATCCTCACCTATCCATACACAATCACAGAAATTTTAAGGGAACATTACAACAGAGTAGACAGTCACAAATTGAATTAAGAGGGAAGCCGTTACGTTAAATTCATGGTAAGAATTCTAATAACATCCCAACCAATACATAGAAATCAATAAAACTCGAAAATGGACATTAGAAGAAATTCGAACAAGAAAGGAGATAATTCCCTGCGAATAAAAAGAAAAGAAAAGAAAACCTCGTAGTGTTCCTGGACTTTGCGAGGATCTACGGCCTGCTCCTGAGGATCAACTCCAGGGGTGATCATATCAGGTCTTTGATACATATTGGCGATAAGCAATGTTGGACTAATGCTCGGCTTAGTATGGAGCCTGGAACATCTCTCACCATGTCTGCATGCTCCGATCTTGAAGTAAAACGGGCAATTCACCCGATCCTTCTCCGTTCCGAATATAGATGCTAAGTGCTCCGCCATTGATCGATGAGCTCTATCTCTCTCTTACAGTTTCACACAATCGCAATGTCTCTTTCGCTTCCACCCTGTGATCTAGGGTTTTAATTTTTGCAAGTCCAGCGAAAACCAGGGTGTACGAAACGAATTGCGGAGAAGAGGTCTATATAATGTACAATTCAAGTCTCCGATTCAAACTATGATTTTTACTTTGATCGTCAAATTGGAACCGGAACGAACCAAGATATTATAGGTTCTAAAGGGAAAATTACTCTTGCCCTAGTAGTTTGATTTTTTTACTAACAAAACCCTGTCTTTTACGAAATTACTTTGCCCCTTTCTTATAACAGTGTTAAGTAGCCGTTAAGTTTGAATATGTAATGTCTAATTTGTCTTTTATTAAAATTAAGAAATTAAAAGAAGATGTTATTTCAGTTATAAAAACCAGATTAAATGTCGGTTTACCATAAACTTCATTTATTTTGAAATTAAAGGAATGAGCAAAATCCAAATCCGATTTGATTTCCCCTTCCCTAAACTTCATTTACTTTGAATTAAGAAATTGGGAAAAATCCAAATGATTTAGTTTCTCCCTTTTACTAAGCTTCATTTATTTTGAATTAAAGAAATTGACAAAATCCAAATCCGAATTGATTTCCCACCTTCACTAAACTTCATTTATTTTGAATTCATCTATTTTGAATTAAAGAAATGAGCGAAATCCAAATCCAATATGATTTTCCATAGTCATTAAACTTCATTTATTTTGAAAATATTTTAGGTGAAATTCCGTTTCCAATTTGAGTTGAATTCGATTTTCCTTCATCTTCAGTTTCTATTTGAGTTTTATTCAATAAAATTTTCTTTATTTGGTGGTTTTTTTAGAATAAAACGGATTGTAGTTATTTTTTTCTCCACAGTTAATTAAGGGTACTATTGTAATTTGACAAAAGGGTAAATAAGTAAAGAGATAAGTGTAAGGATAACGAAACTTAACGGTAGCGAGGCAATAGTAATTGTAAACAAAGTTAAAGATTGGATTAGTAATTTTGAAAAGTACAGGGCTCAATAGTAATAATCCCTTCTTTTTTATAATAAGAAGATATTTAGGTCTGAATACTTTAAATTTATTGGAAAATAATATTCATCAGCTGGTTTGCCCGAGAGGTTAAGGGGGAAGACTTAAGATCTTCTGCACATAAGTGCGCGTGGGTTCGAACCCCACAGCCAGCAATTTTGTAAGTTTACATTTTTTTTCTCATTTTAAATTTTATTTTTTGGTAAGTTAAATTTAATTTTTAACAAGTACATTAATTGTTAGTTGGTCTTTTGCACATATCTGCGCATGGGTTCGAACGGGAAAACATCATCTATTGCGCACATCTCTCTGTAGTACACAACAATGCACCTATATGCTAAATAAGTGGCTAAGAAAACAAGAAAATTAAAAGACTAATGAGAATTTTTTCAATTTAAAATCAAGTCTTTAATTACTGCCTTCTATTTAGCATAACCTATATGCTAAATAAGTGGCTAAGAAAACAAGAAAATTAAAAGACTAATGAGAATTTTTTCAATTTAAAATCAAGTCTTTAATTACTGCCTTCTATTTAGCATATAGGTGCACTGCTGTGCACAGCAGATGATTTTTTTCCGATTCGAACTTCGAACCCCACAACCAGAATTTTTGTTAAATTATTCTTTTACAATCTTAAATTTTTTCCTATATTTCATTTTTGAGTTTATCATGATTGATTTTTGTTCCCCCCACCTTTCTTTGAGCTCGGCAGGAGATTTGGACATGTAACAGGCACGTGCATGTCCAACCGTCTAAATCATACATTTCCAAGTCATCACTCTTTATCGTACGTGGACACAAATTCTAGAAAAATCTATTGCCTCTAACATTGCTTCAAGAGTGCAAATACCCCCTCCCTATGTGTGAAAGAGGTTCTATCTTCTCTAAACTCAAGCTCTTTCCCTAGTTTTCCCTAAAAGCTTAAACCCTCCATTTTGGGCTTCTATGTTTGCTATTAATCTGACTTCAGCATCAGAAGTGGTTCCTCAATCTAAGGTGATTGGCCCGCTTTAACCCCTACTTTTTTTATCGCAGCTTGGTTTAGGCTAAATTGAGTACGGTTAATCCGGTTTCTAGATTTGGTAGCGACAAGTTTGAACCCCACAACCAGATGACTTTTTCCCCCCTTCCCCCCTGCGCCAATAACAATGGAAAGAATGGTTTCTTCCACCACATCATTCGTAAAGAACAACAGAAAGAATTATTTTAACAAATATGTGCGATGCATCTGGAAATTGACCAACCACCAAGGACCAGCAAAACAGGAGTTATATGGGCCAACTCATTAGTCGGACATCTGCCTTTGATGGTTAAATTAGTCATGCACCACTGTAGAACCCTTGCTAGTTGTAGAGCTTAATTAATTGAATAACATAGTAAAGGGAAACGATTCAATTACCTTCTCTTTATGTTGATCATTAACTTATACAAGATTTACCTTTAATTCTTAATCGTAGGATTAATCAATAAGTCTTATTTGTGATCGCCGGATCATAGGGTTTGATTCCCTTGATTTGAGTTGTTGTATGTTCCTTTTTTGGCATGATTGCCTATCCAAATCTGATGGCCGACGGGATCACAATTCCTACCATAATAATTAATTCCTTCGTATTCAAGAAACCTTCGGGTCAACTTTTCGCTACGGTTCTGACTGAGTAAGACCAACCAACCATTATCAACTTGATTGCCTTGCCAATATTATTTTTTTACTTGTCAATGTATCACCTCCTTTTATTCCCCCACCCCCCAAAGAAAAGAAAAAAAAAAAAAAAAAAAAAGAAAGAAAGAAACAAAGAAAGGGGAGAGAAAAACATATCAATATGTATCGTATCGATTATATCCAATATGAATACCTACCAGTTAATATCATATAGTATCGACTGTATCAAATGACATTTTCTATGACTTATATAAGTATCAACTTTCTCCATGAATAAGTCTAATCTAATATGATTATTCTTTATACCACTGGTAACATAACAGTTTGAGAGCCGCAAAGAGAATCTAGATCCCCTAATCGAGGTGTGCACAAGCTGGCCCGAATGAACATCAGACACCCAAAAAAAAAAAAAAAAAAAAAAAAAAACTAGATCCCCCAATGAAAGAAGGGTCCATCTGCTAAAATCTTGCAAGAATCTTCTATAGGTCATTTATGTTAAGAAGGCAATCCATCTGAACAACTCATTTAAACAATTGTGGTCAAGTTACAACAAGCTTACTACCTATAAAATCCAGAAATCTTCTACTAGAACAGAGCACCAATCTCCTATCCCTGTATTTGTACAAGAACATCTCATACTAAAACAGCATCAAATCTGAATACGAACAATGGCATCGACAGAGTTATGACTTTTCTTTGGATTGAAAACCATTCATTAACACCAATTAGTCCAGACAGCCACCGTAGATGGTTAAAAACCTGTCATAGCCCTAGAGAATAACCACTAACAGACTTTCTTAAGTCCTACTTCCTCACCTTCCCTCTTCCCCCAAATCAGGATTCAAAGACCCCATGTTTGATGGAAGTTTCCTCTTTACTGAGCATCATCTTCTTCGCCAATCCTTAGGAACCAAAATGAATTACCCAAAAGTAATCCTTGAATTCATTAGAAGAAATCATTGAAGACAAAGAACAGACAACTTTGTATTGTATTTTTTTTCTTTCAGTAAATGACATTAGAAGGAAAGATAATGAGTTTCTGTACAAGCTTCCCGTTGTGGGGGACTACAAGCCTGGTTCAACATCAATACCTTCAGGTAAAGATGGTGGTGGTTGTTCACTGCTCTCATTGGTTTCTGGATGGAAGTTAATGGGGAATTTGGTGACCCGGGGTTTGTCAGCCAAGATGTTTCTCTGAACACGATCAATCAACACCCTAGGGGGTGGTTCTTCCCTAAGCTGTTCATCATCATAGTCATTATTCACATAGTAGCCCACTCTAATAAACTCCTGTCCAATATAGGAACAAGTCAGCAGCAGTACTGTCACACCAATTATATCCTCCTCCCTGATCTTTGAAGGGTCAGGAGGGTCTACCTGTCACAGATCCAACGAACATGTAGTTAGTATCTAGTGAGTTTGGATCAGTAATAGCTCACTAGGAAATGCATTTACCTGAAAGACAAACCGATAGTTGCCAACATTTACAGGCCCAACAAAAACACTTTCTAGGAGTTGGTCATAGGTCTCATCCTCAGCTGAACCCACATATATAAGCTTCCATTCCAAATCTGTAGAGAGGATGAAGCAGAGAATGTTGAAATGGCAATGAATATAAAACCAATGTCAAGAGCTTTTATAACTCAACAATGAACCGACCAAATGCTTAAATAATTTGTTCTGCATTTTGACCTATGCTGCCATGTATCAGCAAAGAACAAGTAAAATTTCCTTTCCAGCTAAAGCAACTTAATAAGGGAAGAAAGAGGGAATGGGATCTATATACACCAACAGCTACCTGAAACACCATCTAAAAACTTGGATGCAGTACTGTTGTTGCCACATGTAAGCATGTAAGGTAATAACAGGGAAAATTTGGAGGCAGTACTGAGGATCTGTTGCTTGAAAGCATCAACTGGCTAAGTAATCAGATTGAATCTTCTACTAGGTAACCCTATATACGGAATTCTATCCAGAAATGGACCATCCATTTCCTTGTGGATGTGTGACACATTCACAAGTCACATCAAAGGGTTGTGATTAAATTAAAATAAATTTTTTTAATCTTGTAAACCTAACCTCAACCTTTTGATGTGATGTAAGGACATATATCACACATCCACAAGGAAATGGATGGTCCATTTCTGACTGATGAAAATCCCCCTAAATACATAACAACTTTATAATAGCTAAAACTACTGAAACTATTGATGCAATCGCAACACGATCCAGTGTCCAACTGAAAAGATCAATAGTTCCAACCTTGACACCCACAACAGAATATCATCAATAAAGATTACCACAGGTTACCAGAGAGTAATAAAATATTAAAGTGAGTTTTAATCATTTGAGTGGCTTATTACATGACAAAAAATGAAGGTGACAAAAGAATAGCAATTTAAAGGCCTCGAAAATAACAAGGAGGCAGCCAAAAGGATGCAAATTGAGACACTGAAAAGAAACTAGAGGCCTCGATTTTATTTGAAGATGTCTCATGGCATAGTAAAATTAACTGTAGTCTCAAAGCCAATCTCAAATTGCTGGTCATTATAATGATTCTTCCAAGATTATGCAGTGGAAGAAGAGATAAGCTCCAAAACGAAGTGTCACTTTTACTGATACCTGAGGTGCATATAACTGCAACTTTAAATGCACATTAGACAATGGACACGGGAAGTTAACCCTGAACAGGCAACCTTACAAAAATACCAAGAGAAAGGAATTAATAATATGTAGGGAGAAAGAATACTGCCAGGCTGCATAGTGAATGCTAGCGTCTGACTGTCTCTCTCTGCTCCCTACAAATGGCGTATCTGCCACTTATTGTGGGAGAAGAGAGACACACAGGGAGCCAGGCAGCACTATTGGATGATACACAGTGAAACGGGGAAATCAATCTGTAAAATGGAATACATCATGATTATATCTAGTAAATTACAACTATATAATATCAGAAAGGCATTTAGATCAGACAATTAATCTGACATCACAGAAGGAAAAAATCATGTTTTTTTCCCCAACCATCTACACTTGAATAATCCTGAAGAAAGGACAAAGAAAGCAAGAGATGCAGTACCATCCTTGAGGGGAATCAAGCATTCATAAGAAATCTCGAACTGGAAAGGTTTGAGAAATGCTGCAGGATTGTCTAAAACAGTGACATTTGTTATATTGACTGCGCTCATCGCTCATTTATGATATGATGCCAGCACCACCAAGAGTTGATAACCTACATCAAATACCCTTGTTAGAACTAAAATCGCCACACCACCAAGATAGAACTTTCTGATACTCATGCATTGGGGCATGTTCTCTCATCAAATGACAACATGAGATTTACATTCAAGTACAGGAAACATAAGGTTTTACTTCCTGCTTCGCTTTCCAATTAGTGAAAAGCTAGTATAATCAATAAGGGTAGGAATGGTAACAAAAGATTATGTGTATGAATACTATTTAAAAAAATAATAATAATTTGACTAATTCATTGAATTATTTATTGCACTTGATGGGAGCTGAGAAGGAAAAAGAACAATGCTTTTGTAAAAGAAAGAAAGTTTAACAGTGAAGAAAGACCTCTATGGATAAGTCAGAGAGGTATGAAACAGAGAACTCATAATGTTGGTTCAAATGCTCATTGATGAACTTGCCATACCTAATGATTTTTCAGCATTGTGAAGGGTTTAAAGATGGCATCCTTCTGGGAAAATAAAACCAGGAATAAGCAGAAAATGCATCAAATACTTCCAGCATTATATTTATTTCTCCAACTTTTTATGATATATATGGAATACGACTTTCCCAAAATAATCACTCAGACAGAAAGAGTTGGGGGGGGGGGAGAAATTAGCAACTAAAAGAAAAGGCCATAACCTGGTGCAAGTTTTCCTTTTGCAGGGTCCCAGGATGGATTGACTAGAGTTAACCCTGACCATCGGCTTTCTTTTCTGCACGAAGTGACCGCCCTCAGACTCAAGACTGCGTCTTAATGCTGGTAACCTAAGATTTTACAATAACATCAAGTGACGATCAGTAACTAAAAGAGGAAAGGAGAAATTAAAGCAAAACTGGAAATTCCTAAAAGCTTAAGACCAGGAACTACAAATAGCAAAAATGCAAAGAGAAGTTGAAGCATGACAAACAACACATGGAGTATACAAGAAAAACAGCGTACAATACGCATCCCATATCAGGGAATGCAGCACCATTGACCACTAACCTAGGTCGTTCCAAACAACTAAAAGATACCTAACTTTGCTTTGCAAGTGTATCCGGCATCTTCATCTTCCCTGCATAAATTGCTTTGACAAATTTTAGGCTATATAAACAACAACCTAAAACTTTGGATTTGAGAGAACTTGTTGGTGTGAAGGAAAGGTACCTTCATTTGTAGGTTGTGCCATTAACATTAATCACATTGATTTCACAAAAAAAGATTTGAACACAATACAATGCAAAACAACAACAACAACAACAATAAGCTTTGTCCCAACTAAATGGGGTCGGCTACATGGATTCTTGCCTTCCAATCAGTTCTGTTCGAGGCCATGCTATATACAAGGCCTAAGCTATATATATATCCTTTCTCACCACTTCTCCTAAGGTTATCTTAGGTCTACCCCTAGCTCTTCTAGTTCCTTCAATATGGATTATATCACTTCTCCGTACAGAGGCATTTATAGGTCTGCGTTGAACGTGGCTGTGCCACCTCAAACGACTTTCTCGGAGCTTATCACTTATGGGAGCAACTCCCAGACCAACTCTAATATGATCATTTCTTATCTTATTCATCCTAGTTTTGCCACTCATCCATCTTAGCATCCTCATTTCTGCTACACTGAGTTTATCTATATGATTCTTTTTAACCACCCTAACACTCTGCACCATTAGCTGGTCGAACAACAATCCTATAAAATTTTCCTTTAAGCTTTAATGGAATACGCCGATCACATAAAACCCCGGACGCACCTCTCCACTTCATCCACCCTATTTTAATTATTTGGGAAACCTCATCCTCTAAATCACCTATTTTACTTATGATTGAACCTAGGTACCTAAAACAATCACTCTGAGGAATCACTTTATCGTCAAGTATCACCACCTCATCATCTGCCCGATCATGACTAAAGTTACAAACTAGATATTTTGTCTTCAATCTACTAAGTTTAAAGCCTTTTGATTCCAAAACTACTCTCTATGATTCTAATTTGGTATTAATCCCCACTTGGGTCTCATCAATCAACACAATATCATGTGTAGTACCAACAAAGTCAAGTTCAAGCTCCGGGTCGGATTTGACAGCGGACTTGATGCTGAGGCACAAGAACCTTCTTTATGGAGGAGAGGAAGATCGAGTGGCTAAGACATACGCCACACTGTTGGTACACCAGGGGACCTCATCTTGAATGTCTTTGGTTAATTCATCCATTACCAGTGCAAATAGATATGGGCTTAAAGTTAACCCTTGATGTAGCCCAACTTGCACCATTAGTTACATGAACCCTTCTCTGCCACTCACTTAACGTGGTGTCACACTTTACATAAATCGCAAGTGCATTTTGTAATTCAAACCAAATCTTCTTTTCATCCATGGATCATTAGGACTTTCAACTTGCACCATAACACTCCCTTTCACAGTTTTTTTAATCATTGCCAACCATATCTCTCTAGTCAACTCTCCCTTTCACATCATCAATGGGATGACCCCTGTAAATACAAATATATGTATTCAATCTGATTTATTCCTTGAAGTATTTCCATCCATCCATCACAACATCTGCACCTACTGCTCATGCTGCGGTTGGTTAAAATTCTATCCTACGAAGCATGAATGGACATCATCAATTTATCATTTCAATCTATAAAGTTTCTTCTGCAATGTTAAAGGGTGTATGTGGAACCCCTCCACTTCATGGGCATCATCAATTTATCATTTCAATCTTTATTCTTCATAATTGATTGAAAATAGACGATTTAGCATATTTTTCAGTAATCAACCTAATCATCATTTCTCCTCATACATCTGTTAAAAGTCACACAATATGGCAAATCTACTTCCACAATGTTAATTTAATAAAAGGCTACCAATTGTAGCCTGATTTTTGGTGCAGGAGTATCTTCCAAGTTCTTCTAAATAGGAAGCATGCTACTCATCCTTATTCATCGTCATTACTTCAAAAGTAGTAGGGTCATAGGTCCCCAAATCTAATTTAAGATAACATTTGTCCTAAGACCTTACTTCGTTGTGTTGATGCCACTTTAGCTTCAATTGGTGAATTACCAACATCTGAAATATCAGAAGCAGTATCTCAATGTATAAATCAATGAATATATTTGAAGTTATTTCAGGATTAGCACCTCAAACATTCTGTCACCTTGTCTTTCACCAAAATCCTTTCACCTTGGTACCTTGAATACTATCCATCCAGTTCCTACATATTTTTCGTTAATATCCCAATTAATTATAACCATATGCCTCAACTTTCACACCTCACCATTTTCTTTGCTTATCTTATTTCCCCACATCTTCCTCACCTCCAGTCATCTTCCAATCCTAAAACAAGCCTCTTAACTTTTTGGTGGCTACTAGAACTAATACTTTCACCACCAAGCTTCTCTACTTGATATTGTTTACCCTTTGGATTCTCAAAGAATCCCCTTTAACATTCTAAATAGCATCTGGGTGAATTCAGAGTTGTGAATCACAAGTACCCGATTTTAAGAATTGGAAATACAAAACTTGAGTTCCAAATCAGGCACCCTGATGTGCCAAAATAATTAAAGTTCCAAAACCCATTATACGCAAATACTCAGCCTTATCCCATCTAAATGGGGTTGGCTAAAAGGGTTCTTACCTTCCAACCAGCTCTTTTGATGCCATACTTTAAAGAAGCCCTAAGCCATGCATGCCTTTCCTCACCATTACACACAGAGTCACTTCAAGTCTTCCCTGTCTCTTTTTTAGCTCGTTCAAGTCTTCCCTCTCTTTTTTAGCTCGTTCAATATGAATCAAATCACTCTGCAGTACTAAAGCATCTAAAGACCTCTGTTAAACATGGGCACAATGCCTCAATTGACTTTTTTGTAGCTCATCATGTATTAGAGCTGATCTCAAAATAACCTCTAACTAAATTATTTAATTTATCCTCCCTGGTCTTGCTACACATCACATCTCAACATTTTTATCTCAGCAACACTGAGTTTATCTATATGATGGTTCTTTATAGCCACAACCTTCTGCACCATATATCATAGCCAGTTGTACTACAAACTTATAAAATTTTTCTTTTTTAGTTTTGATGGAATACATAAATCACACAACACACCAATCATTCTTGTCCCCTTCATCCATCCTATTTTAATTCTATGTGAAACACCAAGTAGTCATCTCGTTCCACATTAGTAGTTTTCTTCATCACTATAACTCAACAACTTTCGGGGTATTCATTAAGTCCAGGACAGGGATGCATTTTCTAGTTTCACAAATACTTTAATGCATGCAAGATATAATCCCTCCCTAGCTTTTCACAAACCTTGGTGAGGTAAAGGTACAGTGCGGACCTGTAACTTAGTCATCCGCTTCCCTTAGTCAAACGCTTCAAGGGACAATTACCTTCTTGATTTGGGCTAACGTTTTCTTTTTCACTTAGGAATGCAACCAGACTTATATCCTCCAGAGAGGAACAGGGAAGTAAATCTTGTTCAAATAACTTCTATAAAGTTAATTGAATCAAGTGGTTTCATGAGAATATCCTTTAAAAAATTAGAAGAAAATCTTGACTGACGAGTTTCAGAACATATAAATAACACTAAATTTTAAAGTTCCTTCCAGTATATTGCTGAGACACTTATGGATCTAAATAAAAGTAATGAGTTCAGACCAAATCCAAAGCTGTTGAAGATGTCCAGTAAGGCACAGCTTTATCCCAAGCAGAAAGTGGGAGGAAAACACAAGAATAACAGGAATGGATAAAATGACAGGGTAATAATGCATAAAACTAAATATGCTCCAAAAAACTGCAAAAGATGATAAAAAGCCTTTAGAAACTAGAGACTCCAAATTACATACAGCTCAAATAGGGAGGCATAAAAACAGAATTACAGTGAATCTAAAAAAAGGCCCTTACTGATGAAAGCAGAAGAGGACTTCCTTGAAGCATAAATGTTTGAAAGCACACAGCATCTGGTAATCCACCACTAAAAGGATTTAGCAGGACCAAAGGACCAAGTTCAAATTTGATTCAGACAAAACTACTAAGTTTTAAAAGTTCTAAAACTCAGCCCCAACCCCAACTATATTTGAGGAAATTCAAGTATTTTAATTTTTTTAAGATCCAAAACTTCACTACTAATGAATGTCTTGAAATTTCACCTACACTTCTTTTATTAATTTATATTTTACTTCCTTATGAATTACATACTTTCCTTCTTTAACGTCAAAATTTTGATCCCCTCACCCCCTGCCACCTACCCAGAAAAAAAAAGAAGGGTTTTCGCTAGGATTGCTCTTATACCGAAGGATTAGTCTCTTCTCTTATACTTGGCTGATCCTCTCACCTTCACCCAGAAGAAGAAAAAAATCATACTTAATTTATTCACTTGCAACTGTTTTACAATTTGTGAAGCTGAGAAGAAAACAAAATCTACTTAACCATGATAAATCAAGTACCCACTAAGGGCATTGATTCTCAAAACCCATATTACATAACAAGTTAACATGAAATCCAGGTCATTCTTTCATAGCAGCATCTCCTAATTGGTTATTTCTATGCATCAGAAACCAAAGTGCCCAATTGAATAAAGAAACTAAACGGATCTCAGAATTAGTTCTGCTACTGTAAGTAAAACTTAAAATTGGAAACACGATTCAGAGGAATAACCGAAACCTAGATTTGTAATTCAAGAAAGAAAAAGAATGTAAAAAAGAAAGGGAATTGAGGACAGGGTTAATAATGTAATATGGATTGATGTACTTACAAGGAATGAAGGAAACCACCACATACGACCCTACGACGAATTGTAATGGCAGTCTCATGCAAATGGAGAAGAAGATGGGGAGAGTCAGATGAGAAGGTAATTAATATTATCTGGACTTCCAAGTTTCAATTGCGTGGTTAATTAGAATAGGAAAACCATTAGCTTAATTTTAAATTAAAAATTTTCCATTTACAACTTTTTTTATTTTTTATTTTAATTATTATATTACATCTTACAACAGCTGCTGCGGGCTCAAATCCCTAGGTTAAGGATTGTCTTCCTCTTGTATTTGATCACCACACATTTGGAAGGAGATCCACCCTTGAATATTAATAAGATGAATTAGAAATAAGTTCTCAACTCGAATAAATATGTGATTAAAAAATACGAGTAGAACATAATCCTTTATCCTCACTAATTGAAAAAATTCCAATGCACAACACCTAATTAAATTAGCTCCATGCACCATAATTGGAATGACCAAAGCTTAATTTTTTTTTCCAAAAAGGTTTTATTCTCGGTCAGTATGCAGTATGCTGGTGAAGAATAATGCTTTATCATTTTAGCACGTGATATTATGTAATTTTTTTTATCAAACAAATGTAAATTATTTCATGTATTAAGGATCCCGTTTTTTCAAATTAATATTTTTTAGTAATACATTTGATAAAACTAATTAGCATTAAAAAAATGAAAGCAAAACATGTAAAGTTGGTTCGAACCAAATACTTTAGCAAAGGTGAATAAATTGTTCTATAGTAGTGTTCACCCCCTCCTTCGATGTACGACAATGTCGTCGCTCATCAGAGGAGGTGGATCACAAATCAAAGTGAATAACACTTGGCCAAACTTGAATGGATTCAGATCCTCTATGTCCAGCGGTTCAATGCTTCCTGTCCTTTTGACCACTGGATAAACACCATGTCGATTAGTTAATGTACACCATCGGATTTTACATATGTAAAAATCATAATTTAAAATTCGTTGGTGTGGATTTAAAGATTTTAAATTGTGATATTATGCATTTGTGAAATCCAGTGTTATGATGGTGTATTTGGTCGGGCATAAATAGATTGGTCTTCACAGGTTTGAAAATGTTGCCCCCTAGAGGTATTTTTAAAGCTCAAAGTGAATAGAGTTTTTTTGAAAAGTCTAGGGTACGTGAAGACCAGTTCAACAAGTCAAGTGGAGAAATCGAGGGAAGTGCTTCAAGTTTCGCCTTGGCACCCCCTTGATCACCCCTTTTACAAATTGAACTCAAATGCTAGTCTAAAAGGAGCAGCCTCTCCAGTTAGGAAATGTTTCTTACAAGCAATCTCAAAAGGTAATATATAAAGTATAGAGTTTTTTATATATAAGTCTCCTTAGTAGACCATAAATTAATATTAGATCCCCTTACTGTAATATATTACGTGTGAATCCTAACTAAGCTAATACAGTTAGTTGCGGTTAAGTATATTCAAATATCAAAAATAGAGAGATCAAAATACCCTTCAGGTTATTTAATATATTATGTTATTATATTTTTTTCTTTTGTCTAAAATATTGTTTAATCTCTTTTAAAACAATGTATTAAATAATCTAAAGGATACATTAGTTTTTTCACGTTCGAAATTTAAATATATTTAACAGCAATTGTGTTAGTCTACTTAGGACCAACACGTAATATATTACATTAAGACCCAATATTAGTTTATGGTCCATTAAAGAGACCCACATAAAAAATTCAAAAATATAAGATCAAGAGTTCAAATATTCTTCAAAACTAAGGACAAACCCATGTATACAAATAATTAACAAAAAAAAAGGAAAAATTTTACTTTTATCCAATCAAATGTCTGTATTGCTCATTTTTAAATTATAATAATTTCAGGTAGAAAATTTTAATTAATAGTCTTCACAGAAGATGACTTTGGTCAATGTTTGCTTTATTAGCAGATATTTCAATTGCTTTTAAATTCACTATTTTTTCTGTAGAACTAGTTTTCTTCGGAACAACAAAGAGAGGAAGAAAGGAAAAAAAAATGACCAAAGGAACAAATTTGATAAAACAAAAGCCTTATTTATGTATAAAATTTTCCAAAAAGACAACCGGAAAGAGTGGTCTCATTACCCTCGCATGTTGCTACTCACTAATACTAGGAGTTCTGTTTCAAAGCACTAACTACATCGCAAAGGTGCACTCGTAAAGCTGTCTTGCCTTCATCATCCAAAACATTTTAACTTACTTTTTATTCCTTACACACTAGAAGCTACACAAGTTTAGGCAGCTCATCCCTCTTCTCCAAAAAAAAAACTAATAGGGCTCAACAGGCCTGCGGAAATTGGATCCAGCATAGACTGCTTCTGAGCCAAGCTCCTCCTCAATACGCAGAAGCTGCAACCGCGAAAGAAAAGTTCATGAGGTTAACAAACCATTCTTTACCTTGACCATAGCTGGATTCAGAATTAAATATAAGTCATGACTGAAGATAGAAACTGAAACAAGCAACAAAGCATAAAATGAAAAAGCAACCTGATTGTACTTCGCAAGACGCTCTGACCTGCAAGGAGCTCCTGTCTTGATCTGGCCCTGAAATGCATTGTGGGGGGAGAGTCAATCACGAATGAAGCAAAAAACATAAATTTACATTAAATGGAGTGAAATTACCGTGGCCAAACCCACTGAGAGATCTGCAATGAAGGTGTCCTCTGTCTCTCCACTACAACAATAAATACAACCTATGTTAGACTGTTGAAGTTGGAATAGGGGTACGTAGTTGTATGTAGCATAGAAGATTTTGAGTTACAGACCTGCGATGGCTAGCCATGACACCCCAATTAGCATGCTTGGACATCTTTACAGCTTCGATGCTCTCCGTCACAGACCCGATTTGGTTAACCTGACCCAAAAAGCAAAGCGAATAACCCCTCTTTCTGATTATAATAGAAAAAAAATGAAGATGCAACAGAGACTTTCAGATGTTTTTAGGAAACTGAGATAGAAATACCTTGAGAAGAAGGGCATTGCATGCTTTATCCTTGATTGCTTTGTCGACCCTCTGAAATATGGATTACATGAGCACATAACATTTTGATATCTATGTACCCCCCCAAAAAAGAACATTTTGATCCCTTATACACAGTTCTTGTGCATTCATTCTGCAGCTCTTAACCTGAACACCTAGCACAAAGACATCTCTACAGCATTTTGGAAAGCACCACTGTCTAGCTAACCTACCTTTGGGTTTGTGACCAAGAGATCATCTCCCACAATCTGAACTTTTTCTCCAATTTCACTGGTTAGCTTGGCATAGTGTTCCCAGTCATCTTGGTCAAATGGATCTTCTATAGATACAATTGGGTATTCATCCACAAATGATTTGTAAAGATCTTTAAGGGCATCTCCTGAGATCTTTTGTGACCCATCATTGTTCTGCACCAATTCAAATAGTTAAAACCATTAACACCACGAGAGACACTCAGAACCGCCAACATATAACACCACCATATAAAAAAAAGGAGCTAAGGGCAGAGAGAGAGAGAGACCTCTTCTTTGAAATTCAGGTCATACATTTTGTCTGGTGTATAAAACTCGGAGGCAGCAACGTCCATTCCAATAACCACCTATGGAGGAAGATGATACTATCTTAGTATGCAGTACTAAGAAAATCAGCAGTAGAATTTGAAACTTTAATAGAGTAAATTTAATAGCCAGAATTTAAAGTAAATACTTTTCCCGTGTAACCAGCTTTAGCAATGGCTGTCTTGAGCAGCTCAAGCCCCTCCTTGTTCTCCTGAACTCACATATAAAGCAGGAAAATCAGGCTATGTTCAAATGGGAAGACAATGCGATATGTGAAACAGAGTAAAATCGTATTCTTAGTTTGCTACAGAAAAATAACAAGATGTCAGTTAGGCATTACTGACCTGAATGTTTGGGGCAAAGCCACCTTCATCACCAACATTTGTTGCATCTTGGCCATATTTCTTCTTTATCACAGCCTGAAAAAGACTGCGATTAGAACACAAATGCAGGGTTGGAACAGATTCATCAACTCAAATCAGTGCGTATTTAATACAAGAAAGAAAATGTGTGACCCAACTGATAGCTATCATTCGTTATGGCCTGCATTTAAAACACATGGCGTTAGCATTCTGCATACCACCAAATGTGCATCCCAGTGTTACTCTGTAGAAAAAACCCAATCCCAATCCCCCCCCCAACCACCCAAAGGCCAACTGCTTATACAGTTTGGATTATCTGATCAAAGAACACCATGCTCATCAGATGGAAGATTCAAAACCTTCCAGCAGAATGCAACATGTACAGCAACAAATATTTCCTAGTTTTGTCCCATTGAGGCTAGTGTAATCCTCTCCAGTATAGTGTTATCCCTTCTTCAGATATTCTCAACATAACCATTCTATTTTGGGTTAACAAAGTAATTGTCTTTTTTTGCAGCAGTGAATTTTTATACAGGAGGGTGAACTGGGAGATTAAAATAAACAAAAAAATGACTAGTGAATTGGATAGAAATGAACATACTCCTGTCCAACTGAGTAATGACAGGTAAAACAGATGAACGAGTTATGTACCTTCAAATGGTGATATACTTCAGCTCCCATCTTCATGGCCTCTTTGAAAGAAGCAGCTCCCACAGGTAGGATCATGAATTCCTACAATTATAAGCCAACCAGAAAGTCATTATCAGATTGAGCAGGTTGCATAAAATGAATGATAAACAGATAAAAGTGAAGCATTGCCTGCATTGCAAGTTTGTTTCCTGCATGTGATCCTCCGTTGATAACATTGAATGCAGGAACTGGTAGCACCAAAGTCTTGTTACCAGCCAGGTTGGCAATATGCTGCATCATGAAGAGATGGCAACATTAATCAATAATTCTCATTCAAATACAAACTCTTTAATTGCCTGCAAATTTTAATTCTTCCTTGAGACAGAGCAAGAAGGATACGTAACAATGGGGGGCTGAACACATCCTGCTCAGTATAATGTTTAGCTACCGGACTCTCACAGGCTATAAAAATTGGAATACCAAACAATCTGAACTTTTAATTTAATTTTCACACCACCACCTCATGTAGGGGGGGGGGGGTTGTAAAGGATGCTACCAGCAGCATGGCACAAAAATAGTACAACAAGAAAAAAGGTGGGCCTGGCACCAAAGGTAAGTTCCTCCAATACGACATGGTAGCCGTGAATTCGGATCAAGAAACAACCTCCTTCAAAATTAGGGTAGGTTACATGAACATCTAGGAGCCATGGGTTCGGATCAAGAAACAACCTCTTCGATAATGAGGGTAATATATATATATATATACCCAGACCCCAGAATAGGGAAGCCTCTTACATTTGGTCCATCCTTCTAATAGTGTTTTAAATAAAATAATCCTCTTATACTAGGAATCTTTTGTTGGTAAATGCTGAATTTCAACACTGTTGTTGATGCAAATGAGTAATTCTATAGGGCTGAAGTGTGTTAAGGCAACTGCTAATGCCTCCACAAGGTAAGGATTGTTTTGTGAAGGTATATATAAGAGAGTAGTGAACATATTTAGCAACAAAACTATATTCCTGTCCTACTTGACAAATGCAATTTGAATACCTCAGTGACTGAAAGCAAAGATAAAATCTAACAGTTCACATGATGTAAATATTTATGTATTACATACCTTGTAAAGTGGTATCTTCTTAACGCTAGCCCCTGCTTTGCAGACAGCGAGAGAAACCGCCAATATTGCATTTGCTCCAAGCTGAAATTAGTTTAATGAGAGTTGAATAAAAAGGCCTCAGATGCATGAGTATGTGCAAACCGACAACAGAAAGTTGAAAACCATTTTAAATACCTTTTGTTTGCACCAACCCCATTCATTTGTTGTTCCGTCAAGCTGCTGCACCATGTAGTTGTCAATACTAGTTTGTTCAGTTGGGTCCTGTTTTAGGCAATGATGACACAGAATAGAATTTTAGATGCAGCAGATATCAAAGATAATTAACATATGGGAAAACCATGCTGCCCAGCAGTGTCCCCCTGAGTCCTCACACGTGAGGCACTGGCCTAAGTGCAAAGAAATTGTTGATAAAAATAATCTTTGAGAAGATAACTGATGTAGTAAACCTTTTCAATCAAAGCTGGGCCAATAATGGCGTTGACATTCCCGACAGCCTACATTTGCAAAGAAACAGAGAAGTCAGTGAAGAAGGTTGCAATCCTTGGAGATATTCCCAACAAACGAGAACAATTCAGAGGCACTCATCTAAATTATTATGACAAAATTAAAAAAAACAGGGCTTTGTAACTCTGTTCTAACACCAATCCAAGAAAATAGGTAGACAACTATAATTCACACAATACGATTTGGACATCAATATAGCACAGAAAAAGATAGCCGATACATTTGTCCCATAAAACTTTTCATGTGCTCACTCCGGTGGCCAAAAGAATATGAGAAGAGAAAAAACTAACCTTCGAAACACCTTTTCCTAGGTAATCTTTCCCTCCATCTCGTAGTTCAAGTGCTTCATAAATACCTGATGGGTGAAAAGGATTAACAAAATGACATGCTAAAGACAATCTAACCAAGATAGCTACACACAGCATGAGCAAGTAGAAAGCCAGGATGTGAACCAGATGTTAAAATTCAATGGCCAGCTTAAAAGAAAATTTGCAAACAGAAGAATATTTCCAATTTCACGGATATACTTATTGCAAAGGGAACTTGAGCCAAAAAGTATATATTTGACAGCTTTTACTGCTCGTTGCAACCAAGAGGTACGCTCTTATTTTACTATATCAATAAGATGAAGTTCATATCGCAACGGATTCCTTTTAATTCCTTTCGGTGATTAATCGAAGCCTAGGGACATACACTTTAAAAGTTCAATCCTTTTTCAAAAGGATTTATCGAGCATGATTTTCCTGCTCATAAACGATAAAGCAACAAAAGTGATGAAGTCTTCATTCTCTCAATCCAAATATTCCTTAGCAGATTTGTATAATTAAACAACACGAAATTAAAAAAAGATGAACAAAATAAGCAAGCTCACCAGTGGATGCGCCACTAGGAACTGCAGCTCTAGCTAAGGTACCATCTGATAGTATAACATCCACCTACAAATTCACATCCAATCGTCAGTAGCTACAAAAATATGAAAAATATCAGAATTGAAACGGATTAATTCGCTGTTTCATGTAACTCATTATTGAAGCCATCAAAACAAACTAAGCTTCGCAGAGAAATGATTTGATGAATTACATATTTATATTATCATTTTGATCCAAATGACTAAGAACCAACAGCTTTTTTTCTTCTTCCTTTCTGCAATGAATGTTAAACATTCCTAAACGATTGATGTTCTTCCGAAACAAAAAGATCTTGCATCAGAGATCCGGAAGATCCAGATCATTTTTTTCTTTTCCTTTACTGTGAGAATCGATAAAAATGAATAGATATAGATAGAAAAGGGAAGAACTAATCGAACCTCGACCGTCGGATTTCCACGGCTGTCGAAGATTTGTCTTGCCTTGACAAGCTTAATCGTTGCCATCGAAGAGATCTGCTTCGGAACTTCAGATAGTACGAGTAGAGAAGAAGAAGATGAGCTCACAATAGTGACACACTGACACTTGATTCCTTTGCGGTTCGTCCCTATTTGTAGTAGAAGAAGTAGTCCCTTGCAGCCGTTGGATTCGAAATGGAAAGAAGCTCTAGAAGCTAGAAAATGGTTTTGAGCAAATGAACCGTGTCGGATCGGTTATTTGTATCAGTATCCGCCGATACAGATCCTTGTTTTGCCCGCGTCAAAATCAGCGTGCACCTCTGTTTGGACAAAACCAAAGCCAAGGTTCAAACGGTCCCAAGGAATAACCGTTTGACAAGTGTCCACCGATCCAAGAAAATCAGTGAGCTGTTTACCTTAATCTTAGGTTGATCGAATTCTGCTTCACTGGTTCGTCTTACATGATAATGCCTGTGGAGCCTACCGTTGATTCACGCCATGTGGATTTTATTCAATTTCAACCACTCAAATCATGATTTGGTTCATTTTGACGAAGAATCAATTTTATTTACTCATATTTGTTAAATGTGTACATGATATTTTGAGACGGTTGGAATTTAATTAAATTCACATGACATGCATCCAACGTGAAATCTTGAAATTATCAAGGGAAAAACATGTAACTAGAACAACCAAGTTATAGAAGCATTTGGTGGAGCAGAACTCAAAGATCATCTTGATGGGGATGGTTTTGAGCTCAGATGTCAATTTTTATACAGAATTGTTATGTCTAAATTGCATTGGCCCGTTATAATCCGAACTAAACCAAACCGAGACTTATTGGACGACGTATAGGCTGAGGGTAAAAACCCAAATGGGTTTGGTATAGTTTGCTCCAATCCGTTAATGGCCCGTTAGACCGAACTAAATGGATCAAACCATTACCCAGACCTAACCGTCATAAATGTCCAACCCCTTTATCTGATAGATGGTAACTTGAACCACAATGGAACACGAGTCCGGATCAGCTACTCGTCGGGGTAGCACTTTGTGCTCTCTGATGACTTTACCGCCATAAATACAGGGGGACCCAGGGGTTGGGTGATGGGAGGGTTTTTTTTATTTTTATTTTTTACCAGTGGATCCCATCGAATTTGTGGTGGTAAACCCGTCGAGGAGCACAGCGTGCTCCCCGTCAGGGGTGATGATCCGGAATCATGGAACACGGTCAAGTCATTATCAATCAATCAAAGAAGTAGGTTCAATTAGAAAAGCCAAGGCCATAGAAGCATTTGGTGGAGGAGAAAGAGAAATACAAAGATAATCTAGGTGATTGGGATGTGTTTAGGCTTGCTTGGATTAGAGCCATCCATTTGTACCGGTTGCTGCTCTTTAAAGTTACATCTCAATATCGGTTTTTCCTAGATTTTGTAGGTTAGATATGGTAAAGTGAGGGTGAAGCCCTGGACAAATGGTATTGCCGGAGGCTGAATTGAAGGTGTTCGAATAAGAAAACACAACAACAAGGACATACACAACAGTGGATAAAACCAAGGTAATGAAGTTTCTGTGATTCACCGGTTCAGTAAAGGGCGACACGATATTTGGGGCGAAACACGATTTGCAAAAAAAAAAAAAAACTCAATCTCTCGAGAATTTGGATTAAAAGAAGTAAAGACTCAAAATTTCATGAGGCCCATAGGCCCATCCTAATTTGTTAAGTTCATAACCCTATTGGCCTTAACTCAATTAGGCCCACGGCCATCTTGTCCTCGTAAAGAAAAAAGAATGGGTAGATCCAAGTCTATATTGACTTTCGAGATCTCAACCTAAGGGTGTCAATCGGTATTGTACCAACCTTGAATACCGAAAATCAGAACTGTACATTATTGAATTTACAAAGTACTGTACGGTTTCGGTATTTGCAAAAATGGTTCGGTATGGTTTAGGTATTAAATCGGTGTGGAAAAACGGTTTAAACAAGGTATCTAGTGCCGCAGTGCGGTACAATTTTGGTATGAACGAACACATGTCACTTTTGTTATTAGTTTATTAAGATCTTAATGAAATTGCAATCAACCAATTGATAGAATATGATATTAACAGAGATAAAACAAGTAAATCTAAGAAGAAGAGTGAAGACCAAACAAAAAACTGAAATAGGGAATTAGGATATGATAAAGGTAAAGTGTTTTAATTGTAAAATTACATTTATAACCCTTAATTTGGTACGGTTTTGGTACATATCGAAGGTATGAGGACTTGAAACCGGAACAATATTGAAGAAATTCGGTTTCGATACGTACCGTACCGAATTTTGAATAGTGCGGTTTTAGACGATGCAATTAGGTACTGTTAAACGGTTTCAGGTACGCAATTGACACTCTTATCTCAACCAGGCTTGTCCCAAAAATGATTTTCCATTACCAATCACTGATATGATGATCGATAACATCACGAGCATTGCTTTCTAATTGAAAAGGCAGGGGGTTCAATTAGTATTGCCCAAGCTCAATCCACACATTTTTCATCTAGCTTAGCCTAACTATACACTTTTTCCCAATCGAGACCACCTCAAATGTTGGAGAAATTTCGCTAACATGTCGGGGTTTCGATGGTTTCACCAGCCACCAACACCCCATATTGATGAAATTCCGTACCTTGGACAAAACTACAAAAGAACCAACTTCTTCCCTCTATTTTTTTGTTGGTTTAAAATGATTTATTCATTAGACTGAGTAAAAAGCAAGGACTCATAAGACAACACCTCTTCAAACCAAGAACTGGAAATGGTCCACTCAATCTTACTTAGTGACCTCCGGGCTAAGGTATGGACAACCCCATTTATAACCCTAGGAATAAAGACAAACTCATAACGCTCAAGTCTTAAACTCCTACTCCAAGAATCGAGTATCAAGACCTCTTCTGGTTCTTTTATAGCTGCTCGTATGAAAACAGGTTGGGTTTTATCTGCATTGCAAGCGGAGCTGGAAGCTATGTATGACATCATTCAAGTTGCTTTTACTCTAGGGATAAAGCATATCAAGCTCTACTCTAATTGTAGGGCAGTGGTCTCTAGTTTACATGGTGACTCTAATGCTTTGGATTGGACTTGTTTTAACTTAGTTCAGTTTATTAAGAACCTTATGTTAAGGTTTGAAAATTGTGTTGTCATACATATTTCTCGAGAAGACAATGTTTCTGCTGATTTGTTAGCTAGAGGGGCCCGTTGTTTGGGTATGTCTAAAGTTTGGTGGTTGCAATTACCAAGGGGGCTTGATCAATTGTATAGTGTTCCTGTTGGGAGGATATCCCCATATTTGTTTATTTGAATGAAGTTTTCTGTGTTTGGCAAAAAAAAATAAAAATAATATCAACAAGTATAGGTACCAACCACAACGGACCATCAATGAGCTCACCCATTGATGAGTCCACAATCAAACTTTCACAGTCAGATTCAACCAGCACCTTCGACCACCCCATTTTCCTAGCATACTCAGGTGTTGCCCAAACTGCAAGGGTTTCTCGTTTGGTATCCATCAAGTTGTAGGGGTCTGAAAAAGCACAAACAGGAATGGGACCTTCCTCCCAAAAAACCAGCCCAATTCCTCCCCTCTTTTCCGCCTCCAAATAGAATTACTTACTTGAAGCTAATTGAAGATTGACGGCAAATCCCCATGAAAAGGAAGCACAAGTTGAGTTAAAGGCAGACATGAATGTACTCCTCCCCCTCTCCTCCAATTCGGGGCAACCAGTGTAACACATTAGGTTTGTGTCAGGCCTTTTGTGAGGGTAGGAGCATGGGGAGATGGGGATTTTTATTTGCCCCAGTTGCTGGTTGTTGCCAACAGTGGTGATTGCGCCATGTAATCAAAATAAGATCGAACGGTTGAAAATTAAATGGCAAGAGTTTATATGTAAATATTTTTTTATTTTGTATTTTAAGGTTTAAAGTTTTCCAATTTACAAAATCAGGTCCTTCTGTTTTCCATCCTTAAGGCGTCGTCCGTGTGTGTAGTCATGAAGATTCTACATTCTAAATCACCGATGGATTTCACATTTGTGAAGCCCCAACCACTGATGGATTTTGGTGAAACCAATTTTGTTGCTGCCGCCATTAAAGCAAGTGACTGGAGTTATATCCTTTGTATTCTTTAGAAGTGATGAATCCATTTTTCTAATCTCAGATTTTGATTTGCATGTTTGGATTTAGAATGTGGAATCTTCATGACTACACACGCGAAGGAAGCCCTGAAAACAAGGAAACAAAAGGACATGATTTTGTAAATTAGAAAACTTTCAATCTTACAAATATAAATAAAAAATAATATTTACATATAAACTCTGTCATTTGATTTTCAACCATTCGATCTTACATTGATTACGTGGCGCGGTCACCACGTTGACAACAACCAACTGCTGCTGCAAATAAAATCTGGGTGGTGCAGAGTATTGGATCCTCCACGCTATCATTTGGATCATTCTTCCCCATATCAAAAGAACATAATTTTTAACAAATATTTTTTATAATTTTTTGCTAATCTTGATTAGGTCAATTAAACCATATTTTGTCTTTAGTTTGGATGAAATGTAGACATACGAGCGGTAAACCATGATTTTGACAGCGACTTAATCCAATCATGAGAGAGATTTGTGGTAGGAATGCTTTCTTTACCTAATTAATTAATTATAATTATAATTATTTATTACAATTTGCAGGCGAAATTCATGGATTGTGCGTGCCTTCCACGACTGCACCATCTCCTCGTCTTCTCCGCATCTGATCGTCATTCTCCTCTCTGATAAAGCGATACTCTCCCACTTTCTCGCTCTCTGAGTAAGCAATGGCGATCGCAGCTTCTGTAACCATGGCGACACTAGCTTCTGCTCCATCAGCCACACCTTTCTCAACCACAGCTCGTTTGCCGTCTAAGTCTCTCTCTTCAAGTTACTCCATCGCCTCCTCTCTCCGTCTCAATCTCCGACGATCAGCTTTCAAATGCGCCACCACTTCCGCCTCCAAAACCCTAATCGCCGCCACCATTTCAGTTGGCGACAAACTTCCAGAATCCACCTTTTCTTATTTGGATTCAGCCGATGAAGTCAAGACCATCACAGTCTCCGGATCTCACTAAGGGCAAGAAAGCCATTCTCTTTGCTGTTCCTGGTGCTTTCACTCCTACTTGTTCTCAGAAACACCTTCCTGGGTTCGTCCAGAAGTCTGGTGAGTTGAAGGCGAAGGGTGTTGATACCATCGCTTGTATCTCGGTGAACGATGCTTTTGTGATGAAGGCTTGGAAAGAGGATTTGAAGATTGGAGATGAGGTATTGTTGCTTTCTGATGGGAATGGAACGTTCACGAAGGCGATTGGGACTGAGCTTGACTTAACTGATAAGCCTGTTGGTTTGGGAGTGAGGTCCAGGAGGTTTGCTCTCCTTGCGGATGATGGGGTTGTGAAGGTTTTGAAATTGGAGGAGGGTGGTGCCTTTACGGTTAGCAGTGCGGAAGACATGCTCAAGGCTCTCTGATTTTTATCAGGTTTTAGTCGTCTCTTTCGTTTTCCCTCTCCTCTTTTTAGCATGTAGTTAGGGTGTTCCCTGTCAATCTGAGTCAAATTTGAATCATCTTGAATTGAGTTTGACGTCATTCTCTTTAATGTTAGGCTCATCTTTTTGTTTTTGTTGTATCTGTGTTGTCTACACTTGTTCAGGATATGTCTAGATAATATGAGCTTTCATAATAAAATGCAGGAGAGCCAACATTATGAGTTTCTTTATTGAGATGTTGATGATTGGTCAAATTTATCGTGAATGGATCTTCTGATTGCACTGCAAATATTTTTTTTTGGATGAATAACGTCCGACTGCACTGTAATTGACAGGAGCTCTCTATAATTTCATTTGTGGGCTAGCGATTCAAAGTTTTTGCATGTTAAGGCCACGATTGATGGCCCACTCCCAATTTCTGCTTATACAAATTTCTGAAACTGATTCTGGACTAGACCCATTGGTGTGGATGACCCCAAATCCTATACTGTCATTTACAAGAATGCCATGAATGCCGTCCTTGAGTTTTTAGCCTCCTACAATTTGCAAAATTGTCATTCACCATTATCCAATGGTACTATCATTTGAAACTTCTGAAATGCTACCTTGCCTCAAAGAGAATACTGAATTGGGTTTCTAAAGTTGCCAGTTCGATGTTCACCATCAGAAACTGATAAATGTAATGCTTCATGTTATTTCTCATGGTCTTAGCTTAAAGGCAACTAACTGGACAATTTTCATGTCTTTACCTTGAATATGACTTCATGAAGAAAAGATCATTCGTGTCTGCACATGCACGACCCTTTTGTAACAGCAACCTTTAGGAAGCAATGAACTCATGGCATGATAACTTATTAATGAGTAATATGGACATGACTACACCATGAAGGGTTCCAGTTGAATTCTATCATCATATTATAGATCAGACTCAAACAGTCTTTGTTACTTCTTACTTGTTCCCCTAAACTATAAAAAAGTTATATTATTTGTCATGTAGAGGCTTAGATGAAATCATTTTAAAGCTGCAACATAAGAGAAGAAGATAATTTGGAATTGTTATGCTGTTATTTCAGTTTTAACAATATATCATAGGCAAGTGTGTGATACAATGGCAAAAATAAAACTACTTAGTGGCTTAGTGCTACAAATTAACAACCCATCAGGAAACTGATTGAAATTCAATTACAGCTCCACTCATAGTTAATATTCTTATTCTCATATTTAATAACCTCTAGTAAATACAGCAAACTAAGTTATAGTTTCCATCTTCTGGAATTCCAACAGACCTTAGCTATTAAAATGCTATTCACACAATTATAAGCAAACAAGGTTGATTTCTAAAAACAAACTTTTCTAAGCCAATTTCTGGAGGTACCCTTTATTTTCCAATGTAGTGGGACAGAACTTCAGGAAGCCTAATTTGGTGGAGAACTGGAGATAACACCTTTGTGGAGGCATTCACCTTCCATTTTCAATTGTGGTAGTCCAAAATCTACCTAGTTCATGGCATTTCCCTACTTTGGCCTTTCTTTAAGTTGGTTTCCCCAAAATTCTTCCTGTAGAACTGCTTTGCATTTCTTTGTCTGAATTCTGATATGACATTTACATTGAAAATAGAAATACTCAAACGAGGAGGGTAAGTTTGAAGTATCCATGTGGTTGGTTTGTAACATGAGTAGCAACATGTCATTTTCTAGGTAGAACACTCAATTTCCACACATCAAAGTAGTTTTTAAGAAATGAAAAGAAGAGAGGTTCCAAAACCACTCTACTCTGTATCCATAATCCAATTGTAAGTACAACCAGTAAGTGCACCCAGAACCTGGTGGATTTAATTTGGCGATTGCCTACCACAGGTGTTATCTTCCTTTTGTCTTCCTTTTTAGCTTTATTACCAGCAGTTGGCATAACCCTGTTAGGATTGCCTGGATAAGATTATCTGTAGAGTACAACATGAATGGATAGAAATTCATCGCTTGCTCACATTTTTATTTTTTGGGTGGGGGTAATATTCACAATAGGATAAGGATTACTGAGCAGTGAAAAGAAATAAGACAAGATACTTTCATGTTGGAATTAATTATTTATCTAGGTCAGATATTCGATGAAAAAAGTTATCAGAACTTGTTTTGAAGTTTTTGCACCTGGCCCTTGTGAACAACTCCTGAAATTTCAAGTAGGAATAGAGAAGGTGTACAAAATCAATACAATAGCTTTCAAAGAATCCCGCCTACTGCAGCTGATGCTTCCCCAGTTTGAATGCAGAAGGATTAACAAAAATGCAGAATCCAACCAGAAAGCAACAACCATTTGAGTGAAAAGGAAATCAGAAAAAGATTCAAACCGTGCTAATAATTTCATACATGTTTATGGCAGCTGTGGCTCCTCCCTAATACATGGAGCCAAGCTAAGCTACTCCCTTGCTATCTTGACTTCACACCTCGGATGTCTTCAAGTGGGCCTGCTAACCATAAATGGGCTGCACAACATGCTCGTAATGTTCAATGAGCTAGGTCTGCCTATGAGATTGAATGTAACCTCTGGTTTTCCTCTGTCAATAAGAAGATTTTTAATGTTGCAGCAGCGAAGTGTCAAATGTTAATTTTTGTGGTGGCTGTTGCTCAAGGGCAATGCAGAAAGAGATATCGGAGTTTGCATGTTGTATGTATATGTGAGGTTGGTGGGGCTTGGGAATTACCGGGAAAAGCTCTATCATTTTTACCTCATTTTGCTTCAGAGTGTTTTTCTATTGAGCAGACAACATACTTTTTATGTTCTGTATTTCCTAATTTTCAGATAATTTAGGGCCTCTCTGATATCTGGGAATGTGAATCACACCAGTGTTACCAAGCAGAGTTCCACTCCTGATTAGTGGAATCAGGAATTGAGGTGTCTTCAATTAGGACCTAAGACTGACCAATATGCTTATGCTGATAAAACTGCAGATCTTTCACTCTTCAAAAAGGAAAGAAAGCTTGCCATATATGAAGGAAAAACTAATTTTTATTTATTTTTAATTCCATTAGACCTTGAATCTTCTGACATCATTCGGAGTTCACATATTCAAAACATTCTATTACATGAAGTGGGAGAACAATTACCTTGAATTTCCCAAGTGCACCGACACCTTCTAGGAACATAGCTCCTCCACAGTCTAGCAATGAAAGGATCTAGATGGAAATCTTCTCTTATTCTACTGCATTGATGACAAGTTTAGTTTATGCTCTCAATTTCTGTTCTGATACTGTTCTGAGCATAAAAATCTCTCTTTCTCTCTCTTTGGTTTTCTTACTTCATGTCCAACTTTAGTCAGCTTGATTTTCAAGTTCTTTTTTCATTCTCTGGTTTCATAAATTGTAGTGAATAGAACATAAATTAATTTGGAATACATAAAGCTAGGCTCTAGGCACTTTTGCATTGATTCATGCTGTACAGGGAATATTGTATTTACTCATGCTATTGCATTGAATTTTTATTCACCATATAAGAGATCATTTGGAACAAATATTATCGCGTTGGGTACCTAATATCTTGATGATAGTCTAATGCTGCTTTAAAAGTTTTAATGCATTAGTGATATCCAGTTTAGAAGCACAGGACAGGGCAAACCCAGCAGAAATTTGGTCGTCAGTCCAAATAGGATGGGTCTAGGGATTTAGTATTTTACTGGGGTTATTTTGTACCCTGAAAGTCAAATATGGGATTTTTAACTGCTGATAGAAACTGGAGTCTAATTGCTGTCTGTGAGTTATATCGGAGCTATATACAGCTGTCAGTAGGATCAATTGAATCCAATTGAGCTTTGGGATATTTCTCAGTTTCTGATTATAACATGAAGTTCTAGTTTAAGTTGAAATGAGCTTGGGTTTTGCTTATAGAAATACTCCCATCCCTCATGATCAATATTAGTTGGAACCAGTGAATGGAATCTTTGAGTTTGTTTTGAAATTTGAACTGCTGTTACTAGAGTTGAAGCTGGCTGATTCTCTTCTCTCTCGCTATCAGACCTGAGTCTTTTGTTCTTGTTGAAACCTCTTCCTCGAGTTTTCTTCTTTCTTCTTATTTTGACGTTTGGTGCATCCCCTGTTTTCTTATTGAAGTTCAGCTTTCTTGGATTCTTTGTATCCTCCTTTTTCTGGGGTAATTCTCAAAATTGATTCTTTGGCTGATCTCTTGTGAATTTCTGAGATTATTTTCTAGTTTAAACTCTGAATTGCATATCTGTATATTATTCTCTGTTATTTGTTTTCTACAATACTGAACATATTGGTCTGGTTGTACTTCTGATGCCCCTGTTCAGTTCATTTAGTAATTTGGGAGTTCTAGCACTTGCCTCTTTTTGGACTTTGAACCACCCTTGGTACTGTAGAGCTTAAGAAGAAATGTCCAATGTTATCAACTCACAAGAAGAAGGTACTGTTGTACAAAAGTCGTAAGGGATATAACTAGAGTTTAGGCTCCTAGCCCACCATGCTTGGTGAGGATTTGCTCCCACAAAAGAAAATTCTCTTTCTGCTCATGTTGGGAGTGGATAAAAGGAGACAAAGGAGGTGAAAAAAATGGAAAAGGAAAGAAGGAAAGAACGAATTGGTCAACTTGGGATGCAAGAGAAGAATCAGCAACTATAATAGGCACTTTCATCTTCCCATATCTTATTGTAGGAACATAATTTGAATTGTCATAGCTATGTTCATTTGCAGATTTGTTTTCTATTGAAGTTTGAAAACTTGCATCGGGAGATCTGGATGCAAGTCAGTCTGTGCTGGATTGGACAATTGACGATTCACAAGTAGAGCTCAGCTGAGACTGGGTCGGTGCAGTTAAAATTCTAGCTCAAAATTCTTATTGGCTGGCCTGAGTTGCACAGTTAGTTTCCAAGATTGTCTTAGCTCTTGCTTCTATTAATCCGAGGGCCCCCTTCCTTCACAAGGTGCTCCGAAATTAAATACTGTATACCACTCAAAATCTAGGAAATTGGGGTGGAACAGAGCATATAGAGAATTACCAACTTGTGACTGGTCTAATCCGTGGCTTTTTCACTAAGAGATGCCAGTCATTTCCAACCCGTGACTTTTTCACTAAGAGGTGCTGATCATTGCCAACCAAGCATACGCTTTGGTGGTAACTGCAAATGATTTTGTTAACTCTATTCCATGAGGCTTCTTGCTCAGGGATTGGAGTCTTCTAAACCACCCTCAAGAATTGATGGAGCTAAACATTCTGTAATGTTTAGCTCCAGACCCAGGTTAGAAATGTTTCAACTCAGTCTTCTTGATGGATGTTGAGATGGGAAAATCCATTAGAACATATTATTCCGGATCTGTTGTGATCAGTAGAAGAGGGAGTGCCTATTTGAGTCCAATGGCAACATTTCAGTCTTTCTCATCATACTTAATCTTGTGTAGGTGACAAATGAATGAATACCCAAACCTGACACCTCCATGTGATAAAATCACTAGTATCAAGAAGCAAGGAATCATCGATGTTGACCCCATCAACTGTTTTTCCCTGCACTCATGTCTGTGGACCAAAGAATTGATTTTGTTTGCTTCCGCGTTAGGCAGGAGAGGTCCAATCAGCCATGTTCATAGATTATTGCTTCCAAATTGGAAAAATATCTTCTTTTGCTGCTAGCAACCCTGCATCATGAGTAAATGACTCTAGGGCCAATTGGGAAGCCTTGGAAAGCAAAGTTGTCCTCTTCTACACCAACTGATCTCCCCAAGTCCTGTTTGATCAAAGGACTGAAAGAGACGGAGCCCCACATCTTGGTTATTTTACTTTACCGTTCACATTCAATTACTCTTTTTTGCCAAAAAAGGAGGAGAAATGCAAAAACTTTAGATGCAATCCTGAGCATTTCTGTTATTAGCAGCAAAGAAATATCAACATGATCATCATCTCCACTTTGTCCTTGTCCCCATAGGGTCTAACTTGATCTCACTTGTGTTCACTATACGCACTGGGATGACAAAAACAGTGAATATAATCATTTCAGAATGCAATATCAACCTCAAAATGTAAACCAAATGCAACCTTATTCACTACAATAATGGAACCTATCATAAATTCAAGCATATGTTAGCTAAAAAAAGGACATAAGAACCCAAACTACGACATTTGAGTTACCCTGGGGATCAAAGACTACGTATTTACATTGGCTGTTCCAGCCATTTGAGCCACCAATCTTGGATCAAAGGGTTTACTGCTACCTTGAAATCCAAGCAAGTGTTTCCAGTAATGTCTTATGTATCCAAGGCCATCTCTAGCAGGACCATGTGCCCATCATGTTGGTCTCTGTCAATGACTTTGGCTTTGGCTTTGGCTTTAGATGATGGTTTATGATTGTGTTGCCAAAAGCCAATCTGGGTAATGGGTAGATCTTGACGACTCAGTGAACCATTATGTTACCTAAGATGGGTTGGCTAAGTGGTGGCTTAAGGGGTAAAGTGAATTGTTTGCCTGCATCAATTTGTAGATCCATCACAAAAGGAGTACATCTAATCTTTTTCTCTTTTTGGGGGGTGGGGTTCTGAAGTATCAGATCCAGGGGAGTTATTCTGACTTCTTCCCCAAGAAAAACCTTGCTGTGAGTGCCAGTCTGCCATTGCCTAGAAGTTTGTAAAGTGAGAGATGATTATGCTACAAACTTCAATAATTACATATTAAACTGACTTGTTTTGGAAGATTCAATGATCTAAAATAATCAAGGACAACAAATCAGATTGTGTGCCTTTTTGTCCTGTTCATTACTATACTAACTGGAGTTCTAACTGGACTTGCTAACTCCAATGTTGTTAAATAGGCTTCATTTGGAGATTTAGTTTATTATTTTATAGGAAATCAATGATGTCTCACAGCATCATATAATGGGATAAAGGAATCTTCAATCCTTTGCCTTTTCAAAATAACCTCTTTTAAGAGTTTTTTTTAATGGAAAATATCTGCTCTAAACCACATGGTTTAGTTATATTTTAGTTATTTTATTAAAAAAATGTTCTTGCTTTGAAATTGAACATATGTTAAAAATCTAATCATGTGAATTAAAAAATTACCTCTCCATATGAGTAAAAGATTCATACTTAAAGGTCTCACGCTGACATTTTCTCTTCTTAAAGACGAAATGTTGGATTCAACTAAACAACTCTCTCCCCTTTTCATTGGTATCTTAGAAAATCTCTGCCCTATATGAAAGAAAATAGAGTCAGAATTTTTAGGTATGGTCCTTTGGTTTCTGGGTTGTAAGCTAAGGAAATTCAATAGTTTAGATTAATAGAGGGTAAGAATTTATGAGGAAGCCCTAAAACTCAAAATTTCAATAGGAGAGTGCTTAGTTGAGAGGGAAATAAGAGTGGGGGTGGGCCCACCCCCACTCTTATCTTCTGCTTTTAGATTTCCACTGAAGATTGCACATTGAGAAGACATGTGAAGTATGTTGGGGTTCAGATTCCGTCAGAAGTACAATGTGAGAATTAGATGTAACAGAACCAGAGAAAGCAGACAACAAGAAACTATGAATTTTGATTTTCCCATACTTCCATGAGCTTATTGTTTCACAAACATAACCAAAGAAAAAGGAAAACTAAAATGGTAGGGAATAAAAATAAAAAAGAACAGAAAAATCAAGCAGCTACAAAATTCCACAATTACAAACATTGCAAAGGTGTTTACACTATCTACTTTGGGTCATACCCTCTCTGCTCCTTCTGCTAGCTATTTTCTTCTGCTTCTTCTCTCCTTTGAAAAATAATGCATTCACAAGAAAACAACACTTTTGTCTTATGTTCCTGCTTCTTGAGTATTCACAATAGAATTCCTCCATGGCACAATTCACCTGCTTCTTCCAAGCACGAAAGAACGACCGGCCTTTTTTTCTTATAAGCTAGAACAGTAACAAATCCCAAAAATGCTTCTGTGAAACTCCCATGTAGATGACTTTGGAGAAGAGAGAGAGAGCGAGAGAGAGGCATGACAAAACATATACCACTAGGAATTTGTCAATGTATTCAGCTAATGAGTCTCTCTATCAGCTGGGGACAATTGTGCCTACATAATTACACCCCATGATGAAGAATGAGAAAGATTGAAGGAAAAGGTATATGAAATAGTTGTTTTTCCCGAATGCAACATCGTAGCAGCCAGTGAAGAAAAGGAAACCTCCAAATCCAAGCTCTAGCAGATTAAGCCTGCACAAGAGAGAACAAAGCATGTCAAAAGTTGGAAGAAGAACAACTCCCCTCAGGGATGGTTGAAACATGCTGTTCATTTTGCTACACCTAGTTCACATTCTACAATATACTGTGCCAAGATCACATCCATAGTGAAGATGGCTTCATCAGAGGCTACATTACAGATGCAGTTCCTTCTGCTGCACAACTTTGGTGACAAGAAGACAGAACAGTGTCTCCACTTCCAATCCTCTATGCTTATAGATCAATTAGCAGGAGACACTAAGAGTCCACAATTGTGCTATCTCAAGAAGAACAAGATTATGTCAAGGAGCTTATCTCTACAACATAAGTGGATTCATAGAGAAAGGTTTCTATGTAACTTTGAGATTTCTCATATGAGTGAAAGAAATTGAGAATTCAAAGGGGAAAGAAATTTACTTTTCTGTAAGTTTGAATCGAGGTCTGTTAGGTGCTGCTTTAGGAGCAGCTGCTTTAGCCTTGAGAGCATCTCCCAGTTTCTCAGTGACAACCCATTCATTTACTCTTCCTGTCTCTAGGAGACCAATGAGTGTTGCTTTGGTCCGGTGCAGAGACATGACATTCTCGAAAAGGATCCAGAAAAACAACAGGTGGACTGACCTGCAGGGTTAGATGATTAAGATGGTTAACAGGGCAACATAAAACTCCATTAACTGCAATGACCCACAAAGGTGAAAAGAAATTGCAAGGAAACTAACCTTGGAGTTCCAACTGCATTAAGAATGGTAATGATGCAAGGGATATAAACTGCTCCCCACTTTGGAACCTCGACTTCAGGAACCAAAATAGTCAATGGAAGTACGATACAATAGAAGGTAAAGGTGACGATATGAGCTATGATCTTGCGAACAAAGAAGAAACTGTAGATCACATATAATTTCTTCCACAGAGTCACTTTCTACAGTTGCCAATGAAAAAAAGAAAAAAAGAAAAAAATTTGTCAAATGTCTATGAACAGACCCATATCAACCAAAACTCCATGTAGTAAAAGGAGTGCAGAGTGAAACAGACCTTGTTCATTATGATCTCCATCACCATTTTCCTAAATAGATTAGCAGGTCCACATGACCACCGATGCTGCTGGAACCTGTAGGCTTTGAAAGTACTTGGCAATTCGCTCTTGACCTATCATACAATAAGGTTTTCCAGTGTATCAGGGAAAGATAAGAGCTTCTGGTTTTCCTCCTTGTCATAAATTCAAATTGTAGATTATGAATATAAATGATTTACATATAGAAAATCTTTCTAAATTGTATTAAATACACTAAAAATAACCACTTATCACCAAACAGAGCCTGCAGAGTTACATGCAATCTACATGTTTTATTCTGAAATCCTTAACTTGGTAAACAATTTCATAACATTACTTTGTATAAAAGACTTGCCCTTCAATTTTCAATTAACCTCCAACCAATGGATGGACCAACACCGGCCTAACTTTGGTCTGGTCTGAAAATGATGGGCTATGGTGGACCAAACCCACATGGCCTACTTTACTGGTACACACGGGTGTGATCTGGTTCAACCGGTAAAAAATGGTTACATACCTGGAGATCACCCAGGTACAAAAACTTCCAGCCCTTGAGACCGGCTCGGACCGCCAAATCCATGTCCTCGACCGTGGTCCGGTCCTTCCAACCACCTGCCTCATTGATGGTTTGAATCCTCCACACACCAGCCGTTCCTGTTTTTATTTTTTCAAATATTTAATTTAAAGAAAAAGAAATATAATATAAAAAACCGTTATGGGCTCAAGGCTACAGTTAGTACCGTTGAACCCGAAAAATGCGTAAGTGGAAGAACCGACTTCCTGCTCCACCGTGAAATGATAATCCAACGACATTTCTTGCATCCTAGTCATCATACACTCGTCCGCATTTACTGCAAATAAAGATGAACCAGTAAAAACACAGCCACGTCGTAATAAACCATGCACGGTAAACATAATAACAAAACCCTCAGTGTCGGTGATGCGCCGTAACAGAAAAGACTCAAAAGAGTACAAAACTGGGCCCACTATTAAAATATAAGTGACACGACGTGAGTAGCCCACTAGCCCTAGTAAGACCCTAATTTGACACTTATACCCCTCAATGTTTCTTTATATTACAATTACTACCCTTACCAATTTAAGATCAGGGGTGTTTAAGTCATTTGGTTCCATTTCCATTGTAAAACTAAAAACCCAACCCGTCACAAAGAAACAGAGATTTCTTTTTTTGGTAACGGAGTCGATTGGATGTGGGTCCCGCGGAGCCACATGATTTACGGTAAACTGATGAAAATGGGTCTCGATCAGATGGTAGTGGAGAGAAAGGACCATATGTGCTTCATGGTCCCAAGCGCGATCAGCGCGTTTTGTGTGCGTGGGTCACCTACACGCCTCCATCATCCGCTGTTTGGCAAGAAATCTCGCCATCGAGTGAGATTGGAAAATTGACGAGAAAGGGAAAAGAAGAGAAAAAAGTGCGAAAAGCGTAAGAAAACTAATACGACAGCACCGACACTTCGGAGGCTAAGAAGTAATTAAGGGGAGTAATTAGAATTAATGATTATTATTAATTAAAAATTAAGGGAATAATCAAATCTAAGGAGGAAGAGCTTTCAAGCTTACCGAACTTCCAGCGAGCTTGAACAAGACCGATTTCAGGGTTGTGGACAAGGAAAGGGATAGCTCTATGGAGAAAATCTGGTTCAGGTCTGAAATCCGCGTCGAAAACAGCGACATAATCGCAGTCCTTGACGTAATTTCGTTTCATTCCCTCTTTGAGAGCTCCTGATTTGTAACCAACTCTGTTATCTCTCACCTCATATTTGATGTTAATTCCTTTACTTGCCCATCGCTGGCATTCAATCTGCACCATATCCTGCATTTCCATGCAAAACCCAGAAAAAAAAAAAGTCAGATCTGGAAAGAAAAGGAAAAAGGTGTTTTGGGTTAAAAAACAGAGGAAGATCCAGATCGAAAACCAAGCTTGTTTCAGATAAAAATGTGGGTTTGGGTTGACCAGTATAACTAGAGCTAATGATTGCTCACCGGGTCTGTAATTGTATCTAACTTTTAACACAGATTGGAAACTATCAAACAGTTAAGAAATTTATGGATTTGGATTGATTTGGGACCTTGATGGTTTCGTCGGTGGAATCGTCTAAGACTTGGATTATAATTCGATCTGAAGGCCATGAAAGACAACAAGTAGCTCCAATGGAATACTTGTAAACCTGCAACAGAATATAGAATAAACACAGACCTACATTGTCAGAAAGCCTGAAAAAAAAATGCAGAAATACACAAAGCTGCAATGCTGAAAGAAGAACAAGGGAGAAGATGAAGATAGAAAATGACCTCTCTTTCGTTGTACATTGGAATTTGGATGAGAACCATGGGAAAATTTGAATTACCCAATTCTTCATCATCTTTAAGGGGTTCCCATTTGTATCGCTTGTCAGGTTTTCGTCCGAAGAGTTTTACAAGAGTGATGACCACACCCATGTAAACCCGTTCGATGAAAAGCATGACCGACATGGTCAAACATATTATAACACCGAGCCTAATCAGTGGAACAATTAGAGGCGCTTTGATCTGAGCAAAGATGAATCCAAATTGCGCTGTAATGTCATCTCTCGTAGCCAGAAACGACTGAGGAAGAAGGTCTGTGGCAGAAAGCTGTGCCATTTCTCTGTTTTTACTCTTTTCTCTCTCTAGATGAACAGAGAAGGCGTAGATGAGAACCCACCCACAAGGGTTAAAACTCAAAAGCTGAGGAGGACAAGCATATAGCTATACCTACAATGTCCCAAGGAAATACAACTAGATCTGCAAGGATTTAAAGGATTTTCTTTGCAAAAAAGAGCACGAATCTTTCTCTCTTTTTCCCTTTCTGCAAAAATTTCCTTCTGAATTACGCAAGGCAATGTGGAAGAGCTGGACTGTCAGTCACTCGCTCATTCCCTTCTATAACTATTACAGACCCGAACCCACCAGATTCCCTTAACAAGCAATTGCAAGGAAGATAAGAAGAAGAAGAAGAAGAAGAAGAAGAAGAAGAAGAAGAAGAAGAAGAAGAACCCACTTCAGATCTCACTCTCTTAAGCCTCAAATCCTCAATAAATTAGAAAACAATGAAAAGAAACCCAAATCCAAATCAAACACAGAAGAGGAAGAGGGGAAAAGAAAAGGAAAAACTAAGTCTTTCCCTTCCCCCTCTCTACTTCAATCTCTGCAAATCAAAACCAGGTCTCTCTCTAATCAAAGAAAGAAACCCAATAGATCAAAGTTTTAGGCAGAGATGATGAGATAATGAGAGAAAGAGAAAAGGGGGTGTAATATATATATATAAATGCGAAAGAGATGGATGGGTCTCTAGTTTTTTTGTTGGGTCCTCGAGCTTCTTCTTCTCTCCCTCTAAGTTTAGCATTGGTTTGTGATTCTCTCTCTCTATATTAACGACGTTTACTAACCCTCAAACCTCAACTGTTATGGCCACAAGTCTCTGTGAAAACGGTCAAAAAAAGACGACTAATTACCGGCGACAGGTGTCATTCCGGCGATTATTCCGGCAACCTAGAGCCCCCAGTTTCCCTTTTATTTATCCACATTTACTTTTTCTATTTATTTTGCTTATTTTAATACTGCAATTATGTATCATTTTTTTTGGTAATGAATTAATGTATCATTTCAAGAGTAGCAATGATTTTCTGTTTTTTTTTTTGGAAATAAAAAAACTGATAAATTAAGAAATGTATACGCCCACCCCCATGGTCAAAATTGGATTTGGAAAGAAATAACTATTTTTGCTTTTGAAATATTTTTTTAGATAATTTCTTATTTTTCCAGGCATAATTCTGTGGTATATTCATTTAGAAGCTTATTCCAATTCCAAATTAAAAAAATCAATGCCATTGAAGAAAAAAAATAAAAAATTATAAAGGTATTTTAGCCATAAAAATGATAGTATTTTTTAATTAATTTACTTTTTAAATATCACAAATAAAACAAATACAATTTTTTTTTTGAACTAAAAATGACTTGGACTAAATCTTAAGAGTTTAAATGAAATAACCCTACGGATAAACTTGGGTTATTTTGGTGAGTTTGGGTAGAGATCAAAATGGAAACTGAAGTCAATGCAATGCTAGTAGAGTGGTAGATTCATACTTCTCAGTGGAGAGGTCATGGGTTTGACCCTTGCTGACGACAAAGCTCTCTCTGAGGATGTAATCGAAGTGCACAAAATGATCCGGATGAACTTCAGACACAAAAATAAAATCGAAATTAAAATTACTAAAATACTCCGATCGAAGAGACAAAATTGAGCATGGCTGAACCCACAATTTGACACCAGTAGATTTATGAGATGAGTCCAAATGAGTCCAAAATAGCTCATTGTCACGGAAAAACAATGTGTTTTTTTGACATTTTTGAACCATATAGTAAGGAGTCGGGCTTATATGGAACTTACTAAAATTTTTTATCATTTACAAATAAGTCCCAAGACTGTTGTGCGATAGAAAATGTTAGAAGAGTACATTGTTCTCGCTTGACTAAGAGGTGATCCAGAGTCTTTTGAGTTGTAATGGGGGTTGAGAACAAGGGAAGAATAAGTAAGAAATGGAAACAGTGAGGGTGTCAATTGTGATTATATCATTGATGAGAGCTGCAAAAAGACACATGGCTGTACCTCTTATCCCACCTTGCAGTGAATTTTGTCAGCTAGGTTTTGCCATAGTCTTTCCATTTTCAGATTTAGAGATTTAGGTAACTTGTGGTGTGGGCCCCACATGTACAGCACAAGAACAGTAGATAATCCGGTGGGTTTTTTATTTTATATGACCCCTATTTAGCAATGTTACCTCCTGTTGCTGTGCTGTTGTTGTTCTGTCAGATCAATTAAAACTTTTAATGATTCTACCTAAGCTTGTATTAGGTAGTAATTAAGAAGACTCAAGAGTTTTGAAACAGTGATTTGGGTGTAAATATCAAAAATGAAAAAGAAAAAGATTTGGATGGGTAATTAATGTAAATTAAAGTAGAAAAAAAGACATGTGATGCTTAGTTGGTAAAGGTGTGACTTGGATCAAAGCTTAAAATCTATATTTACAATTTCACCCCTCAACTCACCTGCTAACCTGCCAAGTTTTATTATAAATAGAGTATAAAAATAATAATTTAATACCAAATAGGTACTCTTGCACTGGCATCTTGACAAATTTCTATGTTTGGAACATTAAACAAAGAACAGAAAAAAAAAATATTTTTTTGACTAAACCATTTTTTTTGTTGCACCATGAATCTTCACCGACAGTCTAGGAGGTATACATTTAGTGGGACTCACATCTGATGACACTACATGTAATTTCTATTGGTCACTAATTATATTTAGGGACCATTTTTTCTTTCATCAAATCAATCGTGATGACTGGGCCCACATGCCCAAGGTTGGGGAAGGTTGCGAGGATGGAAAAGGGTGGATGACTGGAGGTTCAAACCCACGACCTCCTTAGTCTTACAACCTCTACATAGAAATTGCCATCATTGTGTTCGAAGCATATCAATAAAATCATGTTTCATTGCAAAGAATTTCAATACGAATGCGATTCTTTTCACTTTAGTGGGGATTTGTCATCGTTTTCATGAGCGGGTTATAATTGATTGAAAAATATTTTAAGTTAGTCAAGTATCAAATTTAGATTCTATAATATCTAGGAAGGGCGAACCTAGGGGGTAATTTTTCTTATGTAGTCTTCAACCATAGTACATCGATCATTACGCAAGGTTTGCCTCTTAAATGGGATTATTTTGTACTGTGTGTTTTTTAATTTTTAACTTTTTACCATTATCATCTCGTGTAGTTTTAATTTGCAAAGTGAAAGAGTTCTTCAAACAAAGTTGACGTACAAATTGGTACCTTAAATGCCTTTTGTTATCAATTAAAACTTAAAAGTGAAGTTCACTCGTGCAATAGATTTTCACAGAGTTTCCTTTCCCTAAGTTTGGTCTCGTCGCCTAAGCTTGTAGACATTTTTAGTCTTGTGTGGTCTTTATTGTTTTGTTGTAAGGTTAGGTGCCATTTATTATGCTAATGTTTGTTTGTTCTCTCATTTAATTAATGAATTATTTATTTATAAAAAAATAATTTTGAGTGCAATTTTGAAGTTAAATTATAGTAAAAAAATGCCTTAAAATTTAAGATTCATGCCTTGTGGTTAGAGAATATAACCTTTTTTTTTAAAATTTTTTTTTCCTCTCCTAATTTATGTAAAAAATATTAGTTCCAAAGAAATCTACCAATTGAAAAAAAAATTATGATCATTAAAAAAATGTAAGCATAGTTGACTAGTATAAAATGAATGGGTCACTACTAGAAGCAGGGTGTATATGTTTTGTTGACTGCAATATAGAAAGGTTAGATTTTTAATAAAATAAAGGGTATGATTTTAAACAATGAATTTCGTCCACATCACATTAGGTGGTGAGGTTTATTGTGTTCTTTATTTATTTTTTTTTTTTTTAAGTGAAATTTATTCTTTTCTGCTAACATTAATGCATGACTAATTCATAAATTTTAAAATTTAATATGAGACTAATTCATAAAGTCTAATAGATATTCATGTGGTTCACATTTCCACATCAGTATTTTCATGTGTACAAGATATGTATGGTGTTGGTATAGGGTTACCCTACATATCTGTAATCCGAAAACATTAAGCCATTTTAAATTATTTGAATTATTTTTCATTAATGAACATTTTCAATCATTTGTTTTTGTTCGATTATAAAGCTTAAACCTTGTTTTTCATAGAGAAAAAAAATGTTTCTCATCATGCCTTTTAAGAATTGAGTTTTATTCGAATCGAGTTATAGAAACCTTGTCCATATCATTAGAGGGATATTTTTACATATAATTTAAAAATACTGCAAGACTTTGCCTCTGGTCCCAAGAAAATCTGAACACTTGACCTCGTATTATGAGGCGTTAGTTTTCATGTTTTACATTTTTATTTTTTATTTTAAAAATGTTCAACTAGAGTCATGCATTAAACATTCGTAAATCATATTTGTTTAAAGTTCACAATAACAAAAAATAAGGTATTGAGTTTCCTATCCAATTGCAAACCTTACGCTAGCATCTTGCCATAATACAAATTTTTTGGCATTTATTACTAAACTATTATTTACTTAAACACAAATATATTTAGTTTGTGACCCATGGGCTCTATGGCATTTTTGCTTTTGTGAAATAAAAATTAAAACAAATTATTAATTTTTTGATTGACTTGTCTCTTAGATCTTTGACTAGTGACTGTTTGTTAAAGAAAAAAAAAATGAATTTTTCATGCTAACAAGAAAAACATTTGTGGGGCAAACCCAAACTTCTTCCATGGACCATGCTATTACATGCATTGCACTGGTGGGGGTTGAGGGACAAATCATTTTGTTTGCAGTTTGCATACCATAAGAACAAAATGTTTTCTAAAAGATCAATCTTAGAATCTTTCTTTAGATTCCTAAAATCTAATCTCTTTCATTAGATTCCTAAAATCTAGATAAGATTTTTCTCACGTGAGTAGATATACTACCATATGTCATGTAAGAATATTGAATTTTTTAAAGAGAGAGTGACTAAGCATCATTATAGGGTTTCATTGTGAGAAGTAAAACCCAAAAATGTGTTTTATAAATACTTGCAAGAATTGAAATGCCTATAAAAGTTTTCTTAGAAACCCTAAGAAACTAGATCAATTTACACCCTTAAGACCCCATGTATTGATCATGCATATCATACATATTCTCCCTAGCAACCCCTATCTCCTTAACTAATATTAGTAGCTTTGTTTGGTAAACAATTGATATTAGTAGTCACTAAGCATTGGATCCACAACATATAATTTAACTCTGTGATTTATACAGACAGAGCTTAGAAAGTGTTGACAGCCGAAGGAGGATTTGTGAATTAGAGGGAAATTTTGTGGTAGCCAAGTGCATGTATGGTTCATCTTTCTCCTCAGCATAAACCTATAGAGGATTACCATCTACTCAAATTGTCTATCGATTATTGCCTGTCTCGGATTTTAAATCATGTGCTATTCCTTTGATCAAATTTTCTTTAGTACATTTTTGCCATTTTTTTTTTTTTGGTAAACAACATTTCATTCATATAATTAAAAGAAGTACAAACAGAACTGCATGAGTACACAAGGTTCAAAATGAACCAAGGAGCGGACAAGGACCAAACTATCGTACATGCAATAGACAGGGTCAGCCAGAGTAAGGGTTGGGTCAAGCCCAAAATGGATCACGTCCACAAAACCCTTAGAACACCCACATAGGGGACAAACAAACAACACCCACATAGGGAGACATACAACACGCCTCAAGGGCGGACACATAACTCCTACAGTTGTAGTGATGGTAGCATCGAAAATGCGGATCGAACCTGCCATCCGGCTCTGCCATTAATGCTATAGAACTGATAATTATATGACAGATTTTCTTGCTACGAGTTGTTTCTGTTTTAAATTTTCTCGTGTTTTGTGGGTGTCAGCCACCAGCTTTTGTGTCTAACTCTATTATTTGTACTGCTAGAGATGCCAGTGTTGTTGTTTTGAGTAATGAAATGAGTTACAGCTTCAGACAAAGGGGGGGAAATTAACATTAATACGTTATACTATGTTTTGTCTGAATATGAAAGTGATGCAACGTTTGTCGGATCCATATTGCCACGCTGGCACCCTTTGTTTAGCATATTTGGATCTTACCCGCCCCGAATCCATCAACTTCACGCGACCCAACTACTCTAGTCATCCTCGTGCGTTATGGATCAGGACCGCCACGAATACCGATGAAACGTGTCCACTAAAACTTCTTATTCACACATAAGCCCCTGTGTTTCTGGTAATTTATAGTTTTGCACCAAAGAATATTCGGAATCTTCTATCTAACCCTTTAAATTTGGCATGATTGGTGGGTAGGTTTGGAAGTTGGTGCCATTCATACACATGGACCGTCGGTGGCTGCGTTATTTATGCTTATTTATATTTATAACAACAATGCTAAATGACGAAACTACCCTTTTAAATATTAAAATAAATTTACTAGAAAAGGGTAAAATGGACAAATCAAGAGTGTTTGTCTACGTTCATTTGAAAAATTTTCCAATTGAGAAAAAAGTATTGGATAAGGACAAGAGATAGGAGGAAAGCTGCTTTCAGTTAGTGGTGTGGAGACCAATTTGTGTCCCTCCAAGTACTGCATTGCCTGAAATTTCTAAGCAAAGTTTGGATTTTCCTTTTTATTTTGCTTTTGACAAAAGATTTTTTATGAATTTATTGAGGGTCTTTGGTAATTAAATAAAGCATGAATAATTGAAACACTCTTTAATAATTTAATAATATATTAATTTTAGTTTAATAGAATAAGATGAAACACCTAAGATGGAGTCTGTTTTGTCCAAAATCGATTTTGTGTACTGGGTTGATTGGGTTTGCAATTAAACGTGTTACTGAGAGAAGTTGTGAGAGCGAGCCGACCTTAGTTGGTGGGCGAACTGTCTACAATGATCAAGTTAGTATAAAAAACACAACACTTCCATGAAGTTGGTGGCTAAAAAAGGCTCCAAACTCGTAAATCTCAGAGCAATTGAGAAGTGAGTAAATGTTACCTTCAGTGAGGATCGTCAAATTGCCCAGCTTCTGAAAATTCTCCTTTCCTGATTGTTAGATATGAGGTTGTTAACAATTTCCTGTAATGGACCACATTCTCATATCCCATCCAGATAAGAAAGATGGTTACACAGCCTTGTCTTGTGCAAATTGCAATTCACTCCGCTTATTTCGGATTTGGTGCCTAATATCTCTTTCTCTGGGTAGAGACGACACTTAGCTAACAGTAGCCTGTCATTGTGGTCTATTATGTTCCAAAGTTAGATGATTCTTCCCAGGCTTTGTTGCCTTCGCAGATATAGTCTTGATGTAAACCCTAATCCTTGGAAGGATATGCCTCAATTCTCTCTCTCAAAAATATAAATACAAACACAATTATTTGAAATCAACTAATCAATAAGTCAATTAAAGTGTGTGTTTTTATTTTATTTTGTCTGTAAGCTTTAAAGAAGGTTCCAATATTCTAATACACTGGTAGGTTTGAAAGGCAAACAGGGAGTCCAAATTGGTTTAGGCTTTTAGCTCCATTAAATGACAAAAGAGAAGGCTTTTGGGTTTTGTTTAGTGTGACTGAGTTATAAATAAATATGACCCAAGATCTTTAAACACTTTATGTAATAGTAATAGTAATAGTAATAGAAATAGAAATAGAAATAGATTATAGATATTTCGCTTTCTTTGAATCTCTCTATAATTTTTGTTGGTAGATTTTGAATGGTTGTATTAAGCCTAAAAAGCAGAGCAAGAAAGCATTGAATGAATTAATGCTTCTCTTTCTTCGTCGGTAGGGTGGAGTGGGGCTCTTATATGTTCTCCAAAAGTAACATAAGGAAGTGATGTTCCATCCACCACCACCACCACCTTCAATTCCAAATGCTTAACTAAAAGTAAAACACCTCAATGAGATAATCGTGAATCTTACTAACTATCACCTATAAAAGATACTTAGAGTGTGTGTTCATCTCTCTCCCCCCTTAGTTTGTGTGACTTTAAAAATGAAAGAACTCACAAACTTGAGAGATAGAGAGAGAAACTTTTAGCTTTATTTTCTTTTGCTTCCTTGCTTGTAATGTCTTGTTCTATACATTTCTATTTTTTTATCGTGACATATCCTGTATAGGATAAGAGGATATTCTCACTTCTGTCGTTGTTACAGCCTTACAGGATATAGGAAGGATTTTAACGTAATCCTATTTTACGGAGATTATTTGTTTCGTGTGTTGAATCATTACTACTATAAAATTAAGATCAAAATATAAGTACTAACTACTAAGTACGTCATGATGGACTACACTAACCCAAAATCCATAGACTAAAAATGGACTAAATTGTCTTCATAAAACACACCATTTTTTTGCCAATGAGTAAGCTCTGCTACTAATTCCCTTTTAAATAAGAAGAAAAATCAATGACTTCAAAAGAGAAATTGACTTCCATGGTCACTTTTTTTTCTTCGGTAAGTTTTGGGTTTTATTTATCTATTTATTTTATTTTTATTTTTAATTTTTTTAGAGGGGAGGGAGTCAGAATTTTCCCATGTTATATTATCTCCTAATCAAGGAACGAATTTTTGTTCGTTTCGCCCCCATATAAAAAATTTCGCCCCCCAATTTTTTCGGTATTTTACTCAATAATTTTGGTATATTTGATGCCTATCCTAATCTGATGCAAATATGTGATAAATTTGAATTATTTCTTAAAATTCTTCCATTTAAATTCTCCTACCTAACCACATTTAATATGTTACCTTCGGAGGTCTACAGCATTCGGACATAATTGGAATGATTATCCATTCACTCTGAAGATTCTATTACAATATTCATTAATAATTTAAATTGTTTCTATAAATTATTTCACGTATACACACTTCCCTAATCATATTTGGCATGTTGACTTTCGGTAATTTTCGCCCACCAGTTTCAGGGCTATTTTTGGTCATTTTGAGCCCAAATTTGATGTCTATCCTAATTTGATGCAAATATGTGATAAATTTAAATTATTTCCTATAAATTTAAATTATTTCTTATAAATATTTCTATTTAAATCTCATGCTTAGCCACATTTAATGTGTTACCTTCTAAGGCTTAAATCATTTGAACATTTAAATTGTTTCCATAATTTGGCATGTTGACTTTTGAGGACTAGATAACTAGAATACAGTTGGTAAGATTACTCATTAATCTTGAAGATTTTGCTATAAAATGTCTTCCTATTTATAAATTATTCTATGCAGATTTTCCTCCTAATTACATTTAACATATTAACTTTTGAGTCTTAAATCATTGGGATAGAATTGGTAAGATTGTGATAGAATTGCGGGAGAAATCGCCTAAAACGTGCAAGAAATAGAATAAAAATCACAAAAAAAAAAAAAAATGAAAATTTTGATTTTTCATGTACTAGAATGCATGATTTCTCAGCGATATCTGCAAATATCGTTTTGCCAGGGGGCGAAACCAATATCGACGAAATTCACCGAAAAATAGTTCCTTGCTCTTAATACCATCAAGTGGCACTTGGCCACCGACAGCATTCTAGGTGAACTAATCCATAGTTTATGTGGACTTGTTTCTCATATTAACACGTAAAGTAATCCATGGTCATTTTTTTGACTGGAACACATAGGCACTTTGTTGGTAGGATTTTGGACTTATTTCATATATCATTTTCGATCTTTAGATAAATAGATATAATCATAAATGGTCACATGAATTGCCAATCTTTGGCGTGAATGCATATAGCTTTATTGTAATGGTACTAATGCGTCTGAAAATGACTCAAATAACTCAACCTTCGAATTCCTGCAAAATAATGTTAAGCATGGGCCGACTTGGCATAAAGCTCTGATGATTCAGATACCTTCTCTTTGAGGTTTTTTGTTTTTTGTGTTTTTGTTTTTGTTTTTTTTTTTGGTAGTCGAGTACACTTGATTACATTCTCAGGGGGGAGTTTTATCGTCCGCAAGGGTTGAACCTATGACCTCTCCAATGAAAAGTATTGATCTTACAACTCTACCAACCCTGCATTAGCAAAACTCTTCGTGCCATGTTTTGATTTATATAGGGTTAAACTCTTACTGTCAATCGTTGGATCAATCCACAAGTTTCATGATTAGTCGTCCGCTCATAGGGTTTTTCTTCCTCAGTCTGAGTTAGTTACAATTTCCATATGGAACATGATCGCTTATCCCCAGTTTAACGGGATCACGTCTCCTTCTATAGCTGTCAGATTCCTTCATGTTTACGGTTCCTCTTGGTTTAATACTCGAACCGGTCTTGATCGTGGCAATTGAACTGACTGGGTTCGACCCGGTCGGAAGTTATTTTTTACTTTTTAGGTACAAACCTTATATATCATAAATAAAGAAAAAAAAATAGTTATAATTATATTAGTCTTAATATCATTAAAAAATATATATATATAGTATTCTTAACCTAAAGAATAAAGAAAACATCACTCTATTTTATTTGGGATTCATTTAACAAGAAATTCGAATTTAAGCCATAGATTTTCAATAAATAGGAGTCAGGTAGGTGTCGAAGCATTGAGCTTGATCAAATCTAATTTCATTCGACCGGGTTCAATTCAAACTCCTGAAATAGTCACTCTTTGATATTGTTTACCAAAAAAAAAAAAAAAAACTCTTTGATAGTCTTTTGGGTTTAATGATTTTCATTGAAGATTCTACCCTCTCTATATCCTCTATCAATTACAAACAGGGGTGTCAATTTACAGCTCGAACCGTTAAAATCGAACCGCACCGCACTGTTAATAGCCTGAACCAAACTTTAATGGGCCGTAATTGGGCTGAGGATTGTGGAGCCCATACCAACCCGAAACCCAACCACAACCCGTTATAACCCGTTTTGTAATTTTACATTAAATAGTATTTGAATCATTATATTACCATTAGGTAGTTAGTATAGACAATTAAAAAAATTAAACATGAATTTAAAGAATGGGTGGGGTTTTTTTTTTAATGGAAATTGACCAATAGCAACTTTGCTTTCCATATAATTTTCGCTTTTGTTGTAGGATGCTTAATTGTTTCTTTTTGTTTTTTTTCTTACACACCATAAAACGTTAGTCAACCCGAATCTAAACTGTTACCCCAAGTCGTTAGTTAGCCCGAACCCAAACCGCACCAAACCGAAACCAGTCCTAAACCGTTATTTTTCTAATGGGCCATGTTTGGGCTAGGTGTTTTTCAGCTCGAAATCGTTAGGCCCAGCCCGAAACTGCCCCAAACCACACCGTTGACACCCCTAATTACAAACAATTTGTGAAGAAAAGAAGGAGAAAAGTTATCATGGCTCCCCTGCAAATTTCCCTTCAATATATAGGTCTCTTAATTACTAGTTAGGTTTCATGTTAAACATGGGTTTCTATAATTAGATTATTAATACATAAGCCTCACTTTCCTTCTGAATAGTTCATATTATATCAAATTGCAAGGCACCTATCCCAAAACACTCTTAAAGCATCTCATGATGGCTTTTTTAACCCCTACATGTATTTCTTTTCCTCCTTCCACTATATCTTTCTTTCAATAACTAATCAGCTTGCTTGAGTTGTACTTTGCTTCAAGACCTTAAGTAATCAAGTGCATCGTTTAATGTTCAAGAATTTTTCAGTGTCAGAGTTACTTTATAAAATTAATGTCACCTCTAGAGTTACTCAATTTCTCAATACATTTCCCATAGCGAAAAAAATATAATCAATGATACCTCTTGTCATTGGGAAACAATAAAAAGAGAGAAGGGGAGTTGAATAATTAAGCTTTACCTTCATAAGCTAGTGGTGTTAGTAGTAGGGGGATTTAAATATCTTGATTCTTTTCATTTTGGCATTTCAGCGAACACTTGGAGAGCACAAGTGTTCACTTGTAGGTTACCATTGCTATGCTTTGGGTTTGGCCTCAGAACCCTTTGCCAATGCCCAATCCAGCCCATGAGTTGAAAAGCCCATTTAAAGTTGGTGAATCCATCATTAGCCCATTTACTGTTAAAGAATGATTCAATTCTAGGCCTTTTTAGAAATCGAGTTTGAATAAAGGGAAACTGAATTGCAAATTAGGAAAAATCGTAAAAACTACATCCGTTTTGAGACGTTGGATTATTTTTCAATACACGTGTCGCAACCAGGAACCTGTACGGACGAAATCCACGCAGGCACAAACGAAAATCCACCAGTTATAGCCCAAAAAATCTAAGCCGAGGCTTATTGGACTGGATATGGGCTGATGGGTCGAAAACCGAATGGTTTTGGGCTAGTTTGGGCTAACCCATTAGCCCGAATCAATATAAATGCTCAAACCGTTATAACTGCTAAAATTATGCTGCTTTGAAGTTTTTAGATTTTACCCTTCTGCAGTTTAATAATGGGCTGGTAATGGTCTCAAAACCAATCCAACCCTAATTCAAATTGTTTGTTCAAACCATTAGTCAACCCGAACTTAAACCACACTAAACCGAAACAGAACCGAAATTACTATTCTATATCTGTATTTGGGCTCTGGTGTTCCCAACCCAAAAGTGCCCCAACCAAAACAATTGACACCCTTACTCTTGAGTCTGAACTTTGATTACTTCTACAGCACAATCATGCATCTAAGTATTTTAGTCAACTTTTTTTTTTTTTTTTTTTTTTTTTGGTTTCCCAATCCAGGTTTCCAAGGCTTTGCCCTGACTATTCCGGTGTTCGACCCTAGTTGCACACCTGGCTGTGGTAGGTGAGTTTTCCAGCGGGAATTTTTTGCATCCACAAGGCTTTGATACTGGAACCTTGCTTAAGCGGACCACGCTACTTACCACTTGGACCAACCCCCGGTGAAAAGATTTAAAAAAACCTCCCCCCAAAATATCCTCAAAAAAATTTTCCTCTCCCCCCTTGCTTTTCTCTCGTTGTTCCTCTCCCCTTCCATTTTTATAACCCCCCCACCACCCCAAAAAACCTAGTGGGGGGGGGGGGCCTGGAAAAAATATCGGTCCAACCACCCTTTTTCCCCCCTTTTCCCCTTGAAAAACCGAAACGAAACCAGTGGGTAAAAATCATTGGTTTCGTCGAAACTCGAATTTCGAGGGTTTCGATCAAACCTCAAATTTCCCTATTGGGTCGAATGTGGGTGAGCCACTCAACCGGCGGGAAGTTTCGAAATTTCGAGAGTTTCGATCGAAACCTCGAAATTTCGATCAAACTCGAAACTGGTTTTTTGGTTTATGACCGGCTGAACCAGCCGGTTCAACGTTATAAAAAGTCATCATATTCGATCGAAACTCGGGAAACCGAGTTTCGATCGAAACGCAGCGGAGGCAGAGAGTTTCGACTCGATTTTTCACCATTATTCGACCATTTTTCGACATTTCTTCATGGTTTTGCATGATTTCAAGTAGATTCAAGCCCTCCTTTGCTGAAATCGGCACTTGTTGGTTGTTTTTTTCCATGGTTTGAAGCTCTATTGGAAGGTAACCTAGCTTTGAATCTACTTGTGAACAGTAGTTTCCTTGCTTTTAGCTTCATTTCCTTGGGTTTTTAGCTTCATTTCCTTGCTTCTCTTCTTTCCCTTGCTTCTCTTCTTTCCCTTGAAATTCTTGTGTTTTTAGCATCGAGTCTTGCTGCAAGTTGGCTCATGTATTCCATTTACAGCTTTAAAAAAATTAAATCTTTAGTTGTTTAGCATGCTTAATAGATGTATTCCATTTACAGCTTTAAAAAAATTAAATCTTTAGTTGTTTAGCATGCTTAATAGATGTATTGTAAATGGACAGCTTTAAAAAAATTAAATCTTTAGCGTTTAGCATGCTTAATAGATGTATTCCATTTACAGCTTTAAAAAATTAAATCTTTAGCTCATTAGCTATTTAGCATGCTTAATAGAAGACTTACAGAGAATATGTTCAAGTTGGAATGTTCAATGTTGGATGTCTGAATTTTGATCCAGAAATTTTGGTACATAACTTGTTAATGAAATATGCCATTATCTTGTTCTCTCTCTATTGTTGTTCACTTGTTCCATTATAGTGCAAGCTTAAATTGAAGAATTTTCTTAGTTTTTGTATTTAGATTAGATGTTAAACAGCTAAAGTATTAATGCTTTGATTAAAATTTAAGTGTTGGACGTGGGTTTCTATTTTAAGTTTTTAACGGTGATTATTAAATATTATGTATGTTTGTATCAGAATTCGATGGCACAAGCTTTTGAGTTTTGAGTTGAGATTCAGATAGAAACAAATGCGAATAGCGGAAGATGGTAAGCCTCGACAGATGATAGGAAAAAGTGAGTGTAAATATTGTTTGAAAAAGATTGGACAGGTGGGGCCACAGACTAAAGATCCATCAGCGGAGGGGACGAAGTGGTTGGATGCCCAATGTCCCTTATGAAGTAAAGTGGCAATGGCAAAGTATGTGAAAGGAGGGAAGAGAAGAGGGCACAAAAGAAAGCAAAGAGGGACGGAGGAGATGCTAGAGGAGGTGGAGGTGGGAGAGACAAATGTGGATCCAGATCCAGCGATGCATCATCCCAGAGGCAGAGATGGAGAGAGTACTGTGGATGAGTAGGGAGTCTAAGACTCGATGAGATCAGGAGGACACAGAGAGCCGGGGAGGGCATCGGAGATCCGATGTTGGGAGGGCAAGGGAGGCAGCCAGATGAGGAGGAGCCAGAGTACCAGAGAGTCGGCCCAACCAAGGGCCCCAGATCACGACCTAGGCCACACACGCTTCAGACCCATTGAGGCCGATCCGAGTGAGATATACGACGATCCCGACTTGTTTGCGAGGCCACAACAAAACAAGAAATTAAAGCATATGTGGGGTAATGTGAAGGACAAGGTGGGGATGGCCTTTTCTAAGTGGGCATTATATCACAGATGTTCGGCAAATGCTGCAGGGGGCCTTATTATACGGCGATGGTGGATGAGACGGCAGCTGGACGTGGGGTGGTTGGGCAACCCCATATGAGATATATAATGTATATCTCCCACGGCATAAGGAAGAGTTGAAAGCCTACATTGATGGCCTTAAGCCAATGTGGATGCACTATGGGGTGAAGTGATGTGTGATGGTTGGACCGGTCCCACTAGACAGCCTATCATCAATTTTATGTTGAATTGTGATGGGAGGACGGTGTTCCTAAGTCCGTTGATGCATCCGGTCACAAGAAGGATGCAAAATACATATATGGGTTGTTGAAGAATGTGGTGAAAGAGGTTGGAGTCGAGCACGGGTGAAGTTGTGACCGATAATGGCGCCAATTTCAAGAAGGCTGGGATGAAGTTGATGGAGGATCCTGTATAGGCTCTTTGGACTCCTTGTGCGGCACATTGTATTGATTTGATGCTAAAAGACATGGGGAAGTCAAATTTGTGAAGAATGTGGTTCAGCGGGCTCGAAATGTGACCACATTCGATATAACCATGGATTTGCTTTGGATATGTTGAGGAGGACATGTGGTGGTGATTTGGTGAGGCCTGGGGTCACAAGATTTGCCACAAATTGGATTTCCTTGAAGAGTTTTCGAAGAAGAAAGCCCAACTACGTGCTATGTTTGCATCTCAAGACTGGTTTGCTTGGCCCCAATCGAATCACCGGCAGGGAGAGCAAGACGGGCTACCATATCCAAAGGATAGCTTCGGGCAAATCTAAGAGTTGTTATCAAGCTTCTAGACCCCGTGGTGACAGCCTTGAAGTTGGTAGATCAACAAAGGAAACCAACTTTACCACATATATGGGCTGCAGTTGAGATGATGAAGGAGATGGTTAACAAAGTCTATCCTAGGGGCAACCAGAAATTCCTTAACATCATCCAAGAAAGGTGGGAAAGGAAGTGAAACATCCATTGCATTTGGCTGGTGAGTTGAAAGTTATTAAAATTTTCAAGTTATTACTTAAATACTTAATTGTTAATAACGTAATACTTATTATGTAGTTTTATAGTTTCTTACCATCTCATTTGTTGGCTTGTTTGATAGCCTATTATTTGAACCCCATGTACCACTACAAGAAAGAACTTGGGATGAGGAAGATTTGATCCGGCAGTCCATGAAGTAGTGGAAAGGTTGGAACCGGATGCGACAAAACAAGCATTAATTAATAATGAGGTAAGACTGTAAGTTGTGACTTGTGAGATGACTAGTAGTCTAGTACTTAAGAATTAGGCTAAATACTTGTTTCTTATTACTAACTTTGTAATTATTTATCGCAGCTTAAAGGCTTTTAGAGATGCTACCGGTAGCTACGGTCGTCACCGCTATTCAAAGCTAGGGAGAACACCACTCCGGTTAGTCACTTAGTCGGCTAGTCTAAGTCTTAGATGCTCAATTTGAGTTTTTGACACAATTTATTTTTACTATTATTAATTAGGTTGGTTATGTTTCTTTGCACTGAGTGGTGGCTGCAATACGGGTTAGACTCGGAGTACTTGATTAAGATTGCAGTTAGAGTGCTCTCCCAGACATCTTCTGCCACCGGCTGCGAGCGTAACTGGAGCACATTCAATCTGATACATTCTAAGAGGCGGAACCGTTTGGGGGTGAAGCGGCTGGAGGATCTTGTATATGTTCATTATAATATGAGGTTGAGAGAGGAGCACATTAGGTTAGGTCAAGAGCAAGGTAATGGGGATAAGATTGAGTTGGCTGACATCTTTGCCATAGATGATGATGAGGAGGAGTACCCCTATTTGAGTGGGTCGTAGAGCCATTATTGGATGAGGCGGGAGGTCGACCCAAAGTGATTGCACGAGAGATGGGAGCTGATGTTAATGAGTTCTTGGCCACAGAGGGGAGAGTGACACCGAGCCTAACCGTCCTTTGTACCACACCCGGTGCATCCAAAGGTCGGTGAGGATAATATTATATGGTCAGATGATGATGATGATATTACTCACCCACCCGCTAGTCGGCACAGGATGATGCAAAGGATGATGATGATGATGGACTTGGTAGTGGCCCTAGTGGGAATGACAAGTGGGAGTGATGATGATGATGATGATAATGATGGTGGTGGTGGTGATGATGATGATGGTGGTGACGGGCCAGCTGATCGAGATTCACCTGAACCACAGAGAGACCACCACGAGAGCCAGCTGAGAGTCGTGGACATGGAGGGCCATTAAGATTCACGGGGAGAGTCAATTCACCCATGCTACCTGTGATGTCGACCACGGTGCAGTCGTAGTTCCACTTGCAATGGAAGGGGAAAGGGAAAGGGAAGCACCATGGACATGGGTATGAGGATGACACTTCATCGTACGGGTCTTACAATCCCATTGAAGTGAATAGCTTGAAGTGCTCCATAGGATCTATGAGTCTAGATGAGTCAAGAGGCTCCACCGTCGGATACCGGATACCGGCAAAGAACTGATCCCCACTGCACGAGAGCGGTGCGCATCTTCTTCTGGGCCTTATAGTAGTGCATCTTATGGTCGTGGGTTTCTCGGGATTATGGAGGACATACGAGAGGGAAGTGGAACAGGTAGGATGTATTATCCAAGCGTCTCGATGGGAGGACGGTATATGTGCATAGGGGTGCAACTTATACAGATGCTGATTCGGGGCACAGATGTTTGTGGAGCAGATCTTCGGGTGCAACCCCAACCCATACCCCCGAGATTCATCAAGAAGGACTTCCCTATCCTTATTGTGCATTCCCTCGATCGGATATCTTATGCATGTTGATGACCGGACCTATAGAGCCATAGTTGTGATTACCTCGACAACCATAGGCATCACATGTCATGGGATGTCTATGTCCGTTGGTCGAGGAGAGGATGTCACAAGCACAAGACTACTCAAGTCACGGGATGGATCCGCCGAGGCACTCCTATTGGCACCGACTTAGTGAGTTGTACTTCCATTTTATTTTTATTACTAGTTACATTGTATCCGATGTTTAAGAGTTTATTTGATATTTCGAATTGAACTTAAAAGTTAGAAGTTAGAGCTTAGAAGTTAATATGTTCATGTTGAATGTTATGCTTATTTGCTTAAGTATTGTTAACTTTATTGTGTACTTCTCGGTCATCTTTACATTAATGTTATGTAATTTAAAAGACATATTTACATTGATTTTTTTACTAAAATGCATGTGCCAATGTGTTCTTTATACACTAATTAGCTTAAATACAGAATCCCACCCCAAAATAGTGTCTAAAACCCGTCAAACTTGATGTCGAAACTTGTGCGAAAAAGTCCTCGGTTTCCTCGAAATTTCCCAAGTTTCCACCTAAGTTTCCCATTTTCACCCGGTCGAACAAAAAAAAAAAAAAAAAAAAAAAAAAAAAAAAAAAAAAAAAAAAAAAAAAAAAAAAAAAAAAAAAAAAAAAAAAAAAAAAAAAAAAAAAAAAAACTTTCTAAATACTAATAATGTATTATCATATAACCAAAAGGATTAAAAAAAACAAAACAAAAAACACTACTTCAAGATTAACTTGCATAATTTGCATTCACATTTAATAACTCAAGAACTTCTTACAAGTATTAAGTATAGATAAGGTTATAGTCATTCAAGATCAACACTTAAGTCAATGTGAAATTATTGCTAGTCATTAGGTCATGGAAGCGATCTAACATTCAAGTAAAAGATTCACATCAATAATATAATGGTATGTATGTTTTCATGGCATTTATATTATAATTGTGTAGGTTTCATATTGACGCTCTCATTTTTTTAATAATTTAAACGTCTTAGAAGAAATAATAATAACATCACTAGGATAGACCTTGATTTAATCTCATATCACTAGTCATTAATTAGGCTATTCCAAATGATTTCGATCTATAAAATGCTAAAGAAAGTGGTGACTTAGGACACAATGCGAGAGAAAGGTTAACTTCAGAGTTTTCTATTTTTCATTTCCAGTGACAATGCTATTTTATTTTATTTATTTACTTATTGTTTTTGTTTTAAGTGATGTCAGGTTCTTTAAAAATTATAAGACAATTAAATGAAGTAATATTTATGATAAACATACATGAGATGTATGTCAACTTAAAGAGGTATTTAATTGGGTTGACACATGACTAATTTAAAGTATGTCATTTCTTTGCATAAGACAGAATAAATACATCACACATCCATTTGGATAGTATACATGCCTCATGGTGTTCTAGAAAAGAACAAACTACAATGAGATTTTATTTGTATTTTTAAATTTCACATTTTCTAAATATTAATATGTTGAAATATATAAAACCAAAAGTCATAGATGTAAGAAAATGATAGTTTGGAAACTTTCTCATTTCTCTCCTACTCCATCAATACACAAATACTAATGATGTTTACTGTTACTTGTAATAGTACTCTAGGTCTTGAAAAACACAAGAATTACAAAAAAAATGTGAGTAATATAACTAAGGAAGCATTCGATTTTTTTTTCTTTTTTAACCAAATGGATATGAGTCATCATGTCTGGGTGCCCATAGGTCTTTTGGGGATGGGTGGAGATGTGGAGGGAACGGACGATTGAACTATAGTCTTGTTAGGACTTTAGGCCTGTAATAAGAGCATGTCTTCCAATGCACTAGAAGCACACCCACAAAGCATTCGATGATATAATAGGTAAAGAGGTAGTGCAAAAAGAACAGGAGAGTTAAAATGAAGAAATGTTTAGCGGCGCTGAAATTCAAAATCCAAGTGGAAGATAGGGTAGAAAAACTACTTGCACTGTTAAGCAAGGAGTGATTACTAAGAGGGATGAGAGTTAATAGTTGCTGAATCTGTTTAGCATTAAGAAAAGGGTTGCTGAGAAAGGATTGTAAGCTTAAATGTCATATGTCCAGTGTATATTCTCTGTACAATAAAGTTGATATTTACAGCCAACACAGAGTTGTTCTAGTAGTTGAAACCAATACCTCTTAGTGAAGAGGACGTGGGTTTGACTTTCGCTAAGATATATTAATATCCCCATCCGCCTGGCCTACTAAAACCCATTTGTATAAAAAAAAAAAAGAAAAAGAAAGAAGCTGATATGTACTCTCTTGACCCTACTTTCCCCCAAAATTCAGGTGAAGCCCACCTCTGAAAGATAATAATAGAAAATTTTAAAAGCAAAACCCTGGTGGGTTTCACATATGTCCCACCCAAATTTGTGGTAAAAGAAATGTCAGTGCTTCTTTGATAGGGAGATGATTTAGAGATTTTTATTTGCAGCAGCCAGCAGGGTGGCAATCGTGTTACATAATTAAAATAAGATCGAACAGTTGAAAATCAAATAGTGGGATTTATTTACAAATATTATTTTTTATTTTACATTTTAAGGGTTTAAAATTTGCTAATTTACAAAATCAGACCCTCATTTACCCGACTCCCACATAAAGTGAAGCAAAGAGAGAAGCGTGGTTTTGTCTTGTTATTCCACATAGAAGAGTTTAATTCTTAGAAGCAGAGAGGAAGCATCGATGAAAGACTCCGCCATGGTCATCTCGATTACATCATCAGAAGGAGCTTTGTTGTTCGCAAGGGTCGAACCCATTATCTCTCCACTAAGAAATATTGATCTTACCACTCTACAAGTAAACTCTCAACCGTTCAATCTTATTTTGATTACGTGGTGTGATCTCACACCGTTGGCAGCAGCCAGTAGTGCTGCAATCAAGACTCAATATAAAATTTATAAAAAATAATGGTGTTATCCCATGCATCTCCACTACCCAAAATAGGGTGGGGTCCACCTCTAGATTTTTTTTTTTTTTTGGGTAAAAAAAGAGATGAACCCCCTTGTGGGCCCCTCCTAATGTATGGGGGAATAGCTGATTACAGGATTTTTATTTTAGAGTCAAACAATGCAGAGTTGATCAAGAGACCACCGAAACAGCACAAGTGAGTGGCCCAAAAGATGTTGAAAGACCAAAGAAGAGCCAGCCTCACAAGATTATGTAATCAACTAACTGACAATTCGACATAAAGAGGACCAACATACTCTGTTCAACGTTAGGGGTTCAGCTACAGAATCACAGTATTCCAAAAGTGGAAAGAGATCGAAATGGGTACTCTGTGTGATTGTGGAGCAGCGGATGAAGAGCGTCATGATCCTCTTGCCATGACCCAAACTCATGACCCAATCAAGAAGCCACTGGATGCCGGAGCTCTCTTCGTTCTCAAATCCAAAGGTGCCCTCTTCCTTCCTTCCACTTTAATAATTTGTATTCTTCTTCATTGATTTGATCCATCTTATTCGATCTCCTTATCCACTGCTTTGGAACAGGTTCATGGTTGCACTGTGGGTACCATTTGACAACATCGATAGTGGCTCCACCAGTTCTAAGTCTACCATTTGCAGTGGCTTCTCTGGGTTGGATTGGGGGAGTAGTGTTCTTGATGATAGCAGCCATGGTGACGTTTTACTCCTACAACCTTGTCTCACAGGTTCTGGAATTCCATGCCCACAAAGGCAATCGTATCCTTCGTTTCAGAGACATGGCCGACGAAATCTTGGGTATAATTAATGTTTAATCCCATGCATTTACATATAATTAAACAGTTTTTGAATCTGGAAATGAAATTAACAACTGGGTTTTGCAGGGCCAGGATGGGGGAAATACTTTGTAGGTCCTATTCAGTTCGTAGTCTGCTATGGCTGCGTTATTGCTTCTATTCTTCTTGGAGCTCAATGCATGAAGGTAATCCGTTCTCTCCTTTTCCTCACTATTCATTGTTCTGGGTTGGTTTTTGTGTGAAAATGGTGAATCTGATGAAACCAAATCAATAAGGAATCTATTCAGGTTTGGATTAACATAATTATTGGAGTATATTGATTTTCTGTGAGGTTTGGTTTAGGGGTCATAAAACCCTAATCTGAAACAGGCCAAAATGTTGTCAGAATCCCTAAAACTAAAGCTTGCAAGGATACTTACCAGCAGCTAATATTGATGTACTTTGCAGACAATTTACTTGCTATCAAGCCCAGATGGAAGCATGAAGCTCTATGAATTTGTGATCATATTGGGAGCTTTCACAATGGTTCTAGCCCAGATTCCATCTTTTCACTCACTGAGGCACATCAATCTCCTTTCCTTGATCCTTTGTCTTACCTACAACATCTGTTCCATGGCTGCATCTGTCTCTATAGGTACACAACATAAAATTAATGAACAAAAAGAACAGAGTCTAGAGTGGTTTAAAGAACTCTGGCTTTTGATTTTGTAACAGGAAATTCAAGCAAGGGGCCACCAAGAGATTATTCTGTTCTGGGTAACACCGAAAATCAAATCTTTAACGCCTTCACCGCAGTAGCTATCATCGCCACTGCATACGGGAATGGCATGATCCCAGAAATACAGGTCTGCATCATCTCATTACTCTTCTCTGTGTTAAGCTTCATCACTAGTTACCTGAAATTTTTGTTGTTGCAGGCAACCATAGCACCTCCAGTGAAAGGGAAGATGTTCAAGGGACTTTGTGTTTGCTATGCTGTAGTGATAACTACTTTCTTTGGTGTAGCCATTTCTGGGTACTGGGCTTTTGGCAACCAAGCTGCTGGAACTCTCCTCTCTAACTTCTATGGCAATGGAGATCTGTTGGTGCCCTAATGGTTTCTTTACATGATCAATGCCTTAACTTTCATCCAAGTCTCAGCTGTTGGCTTGGTAATTCAGAACCAAATTTTAAGCTAAACACTCTCTAATTCTCAGTTACAAACCTACTAATCCCATTCTTTGTTACAGGTTTATCTGCAACCCACAAATGAAATACTGGAGCGTACATTTGCAGATCCAGAGGAAGGAGAGTTCTCTAAGAGAAATGTGGTGCCAAGGTTGATTTCAAGATCAATATCTATTGCAATCGCAACATTAATCGCGGCAATGCTTCCATTCTTCGGAGATATAAATGGTTTAATTGGAGCATTTGGGTTCATACCTCTTGATTTCATATTGCCTGTGATATTCTACAATTTGACATTCAAACCAACAAAACAAACCCCAATTTTCTGGGTGAATACCTTAATTGCTACTGTATCTTCAGCTGTAGCAGTTATATCAGCAGTAGCAGCTGTTAGACAAATAGCTCTTGATGCTGGTACTTACAGATTATTTGCTAATGTATGATAATCCCTAACAACACCATGCTTCAATCACCTTGTGTTGAAGCTGTTCTAATAGCTTCAAAGAATTGTATTTATAACTGTAAATTCCTTCAAATGAAAAAAATGAAGCACTTAATGTCTCACCTCTATAGTGATCAGTTGTTCGTTTACACGAAAGCAAGTACATAATCGGATAGTTATTTTCTTAAATAGGTTCTTCAAAATGGACCTGGTTGAATAAAAGTTTTTGACTACTTGTTGTCATCTTTACCATTTTATTTGTGAGGCCCGTTTGAAATTTAAAAAATTAGCAACTTGCGTAGTTATTTTCTAGAAAAATAGTCACGTATCTCAAGTAAAAAATTATAAAAATAAGTAACGTAATCGGATAATAATCGGTAGAAAACAGGTATACTAAATCTGCATCTTATTAGTAATCGGACGGATTCAGATACTGTTAAGCGGATGCAGATGCAAATTCAAGAGTGGGTTTTGGTTATCCATTTACGCCCCTATATATACGTGAATAAAATGTGAGTCATCCAAATAGAATCCACCATATGGGTCCACCGACCACCTCCCCTTATATGTTGAGTTCAAAATAAAACAATGCAAACCTAGTATCGAATGTGCATACAGAGTTGTGAGGGCAATATTCTTAGGGCTTGTTTGGTTACATGAATGCAAAATTTTCAATTCTATGGATTCACAATTGAAAATTTTATACCCGTTTGGTTGTGTGAATCCATGGATTTCATGAAATCTAGGATTCACATTTTTACACTAAAAACATGAATATGTAGATTTATGGGTATGAGGTGAAATTAAAAATTTTCAACCTTACTATGAAAGCACTAAATATTTGTGCATTCATAAAAGTAACTTGACAGAACTCTCCAAGTCCAAACCACAGATTCAGGTTAACCAAACAGTTAATTTTATGAACCATGACTCCATTTCCAATGAAATCTAGAGTTCTTTGGCCCTATATCTACTTCATTGGCGTAGGATATTAAAAGTCAAAGTGTCAAAAGCACTTAGTTACAAGGCATGATTTAGGCATGACAGAGATTCCACCACATTCCAACAAAAATGGAGATACGTGAGAATATGAGATTAAAATTTGACTTTTGATCGATAACTTATCTCAAAAAACAAGGAAAATAAACTATATTCTTTCTAGGTGTCTTGTTGCATTATGAACTATGACACTTTATTAATTGTGATTGTGATTTAATTAGGCATAGATAATATATGTTTCAAATGAATTTTATACTTATCTGTTTTATAGTCCTAAACTAATCCCATTTAATAAAATTAATCAAAATTTGACAATCCAAAATATCTCCTTTTACATAAAGGGTGATGGCCGAAGACTTTGATATAACACTCTTTAAGGTTTCTTGTTCTATAGTTTCTTTTATTATCTTATCATTTGATAATAACACTTGCAATTCACTCTCATATTTAAACCACGTTTTCTATGTTACCAATACATTGGTGTTGGTCATTAGTTCCATGAATTTCCATTAGTACTCACATAAATTGACCTATCCAATATTGATTTTCTTCATACATTATTTAATTGTTTCTGGCTAATCTCCCCCGAGTTGGCGGGATTCACTATCCCGATAAGTAAAGGATTGTATTCCTTTCACACCTGTCTATTTCATGTTTAGGTGGGAGCTAGGGGTGTCAACAGTGCGGTTTGGAGCGGTTTCGGGCTGAAAAACCCCCCGCCCAAACCAGCCCATTTAAAAGATAATGGTTTCGGTATGGTACGGTTTGGGTTCGGGTTGACTAACGGTTTGACCTAATGGTTTGGATTCGACTTGGCTAACAATTGGACTAAATTAAAAATCAATATTGAAATTTATTTTAATTTTTTCCTGAACTTCAAATCCTAATTTCTCACACACAAAACTACAAAAGATAGAGAATGAAGACTCCAAGTAGATCCAACTATAAGTGATGGCATTAGCATGAAACGGTGAAAATGAAATTTGAAACCCGGATGTTTGATTCACAAAAGTGAAAATGTGAAAGACTGAAAGTCTAAAACTGAAACAACGTTAACGATTAAGATTAAGAATTAAGAATTATTAATTAAGACTGTTAAATTTTAAAATAATAAAGCTAAATGAAATTTGAAAATTAAAAGTTAACGGTTAAGATTAAGACTTAAGAGTTAGGAGTTATCAATCTTAACTTTTAAATTTGAAAATAATAAAACTAAATGAAATTTGAAAATTAAAAAGTTAAAACTTAAAACTTAAACCTTTAAACGTGTTAACATTCAACTCTCAACTACTCAAACTCGAGTCTCAACGTCTCAAACATCGAAATTCATATATCATTAATTACATTTAAACAATACCAAAAAAAATTACTTACATTTAATATGTTAATTTTATTTAGGGTAAATATCACTTACCTCCCCTCTTAGCTGGACAAATAGCACTTACACCCCCTCTTAGCTGGATAATATCACTTACCTCCCCTCTTACCTAGCAAATATATCAAACACCTCCCCTCTGTTAACTTTCTCGGTTAAATTTAACGTTCACCGTTAAATATTTTTCTAAAACCCCAAACTACCCTTGGATTAAAAATATTTTTTATTTTAAACCTTAAATTACCTAATCACTCTAGCAATTAAATACTAAATTACCCTCAATTAAAATAATTATTAAAAACCAAAATACCATAGTTAAAACCCGTTAAATATTTTTCT